>NW_005841865.1:4402206-4408751 GCF_000455745.1 Alligator sinensis
CATTGACCACAAGATGAACATGAGCCTGCAATGCGATGCTGCAGCTAGTAAAGCGACCAAAACACTGGTTTGCATCCATAGATGCTTCTCAAGCAAATCCTGGGACGTCATTCTCCCCTTGTACTTGGCCTTGGTGAGGCTGCAGCTGGAGTACTGCGTCCAGTTTTGGGCTCCACAATTCAAAAAGGATGTGGAGAAGCTTGAGAGAGTCCAGAGAAGAGCCACGCGCATGATCAGAGGTCAGGGAAACAGACCCTACAATGACAGGCTGAGAGCCCTGGGGCTCTTTAACCTGGAAAAGCGTAGGCTCAGGGGTGATCTGATGGCCACCTACAAGTTTATCAGGGGTGACCACCAGTATCTGGGGGAACGTTTGTTCACCAGAGCGCCCCTAGGGATGATGACTAGGTCGAACGGTCATAAACTACTACAAGACCATTTCAGGCTACACATAAGGAAGAATTTCTTTACTGTCCGAGCCTCCAAGGTCTGGAACAGCCTGCCAGCGGAGGTGGTTCAAGTGCCTACATTTGAAGAGCAAACTGGATGCTTATTTTGCTGGGATCCTATGACCCCAGCTGACTTCCTGCCCTTTGGGCAGGGGGCTGGACTCAATGATCTTCCAAGGTCCCTTCCAGCCCTAATGTCTATGAAATCTATGAAAATCTATGAATCTTCAGATTCGAATTTGGCCGAATCAAATTAGGGACAGTAATCTGAATCAACGAACCGAATCACTGTCCCTGATTTGGACCAAATACGAATTGAATAGGCCCCCTTCACACACCCGTAATACATATTCTCTGAGCCAAAGTATTGTTGTATTTGCACGGATACCTGAGAATTGGGAAAGTATAAGACTTTTTTTATTCCACTACAGCAGTGGAGGTGTGGAAGGCAGCAGCCATCTCTCTTTTGCCAGTACTCTACCAAGCACCTTGGGTTAGCACAGCCTACCTGTTCAAACCTGTTCAAACATTTTGACTTAACTCTACCATAGTCCAAATCTGCAAGAGCTTACCTCTTCTATTGGTGGACTCTTGTATCAACCCAGACCTAGAGCCCCCTGGTGTTTCAATGCCAGAACTTCAATAAGAACCAGTATTGCTTAGATCTAGCCAGCAGCATCCCTTATTATTCCAGGTCTGTGTTCTTGATTATTAGTCTAGTGAAAGAGCTGATGATTAGTACAAGTGGTCCGACTCTTCTTTCATTCTGATTTTGTAGCAATGGTCTGTGGTGGAGTTACTCCTGATATATACTCATGAAGGCGAGAAGAAAATCAACCCTAGGGATCCTTACAAGTGCCTAATGTGTAAAGTGCCTCTCACCATGCTGTTCAGGATCACAGGGTATTCACCCATCATCACCATGACTTAACAAACACAAAAGCATAATTTAGGCCTCAAAAGTTTTTGTGTTTCATGCAAGTACATCCAAGAGTGTACATCCTACATGAAATATAGGATACTTAGACACCCTTGGTTCTGAGCAGAAGTCCAGATTTCCAGCACTGTGCACATACAGTCACTTGAGCAAAAATACATATGCCCTTGCATGTCTAATCTGCATGCACTATTTTGCGTTGTGGTAATCATTCACAGTCTCACTTGATTAAAAATAATGCATGGTTCTAAAAATTGGAGTTGCTCTCTTAGAAGATTTTGCTTGTTCTCTAACCTGTTATTTAAAGTATTTTTTTAAACTTCATGTTCCTCTTTTAGAGCATCTGACTTTATTGCATTTGTTGTCAGTCTTATCTATTTCTTCCTTCCATTCCATTCCTCCCTAATATGGTGCTATGATGGACTGGGATCATGTAGGTTGCTTGGTCTTAATTCACTTTTATTTACATTTCTACTAGTCAGTGCATCTGCCCTATGGCATAGTTGTCTTCAGCTGTTTCTGCGACTCTCCATGAATCAAAACTGAGCATTAGGCTCTTCTGTATAATTATTCTACTCTCCCTGACAATCCAATTTAGGCTTAACTTACACTGTAATTCATCAAAGCTAGGGGATTCTGGAAGCACTTGAACTACTAGGAATTTGTGTAGTTTCATGGCATATGCTGTGAGAAACATCCTCCATTTCTTATTGAGTAGGCAAGCTGTTGGTAAACAGGACAGGCTGAGATAGGAATGTGTGCTAGCTTGCTTGCTCTGTGTCATATGCAAAATTACAAGTCTCTTCCTGAAATAAATGTAATGTTCTCCATTGAGAATGTACAAATAAATGTAATGTTCTTCTACTTAGCCCATGCCAGTGGCTAAGTAGGATATCTGTAATAAGAAGAAATGAAAGAAAAGCAAGCATTTCAGTGGAAGATGGATGATGATGACAAGGAGACTTATAGACTCCTGAAATATTAGAGGAAAGAGGGCATGGGGGTAAACCAATCCTCTGGATCCAAAGCATGGTGGAGAGATTTGAGTTTGTACATGGAGTAGTTTTGAATTGAGTCAGATCTCTTTTGGGGTGAATATATAGCCAAAATTCAACAGTACCAGAGCACAGGATTAAAGAGATCTTCTGTAGTTGTTCAGGAAGGAGAATCTGGAGGATCAGAAAGTTGGCTTGACACATTAGAGGCAGAAAGACTCAGCAAGCTCTTAAATTGCTTATAATCTTTGGCCAAGTTGATCCCCATTGATTTCGGGGGGCTATTTTAGGAGATGAATTAGTCAATTGTTTTTGTGTCTGTACAGTTGTTGAGAACATTAGTAAATATGTGGCAAATATATTGGTAATTCTGCTATCCTCTAGGAACTGAACTCAAACCACCAGGTTATTTTAGATGGCCTTCAAAGTGCCATCAAATGATACTGTCTTTTGGACACTGCTTCTACTGGAGATACTGGCATTCTTCAGGTCCCAAGGGATTTCTTTATTGTTCCAAATTCATAGAATAATTCATGGAGTTTCAGTACCAGTTTCTTGCTGCCAGCGTAATAGGTTTCAGCAGGTGTGTCATCCAGTCCACTGCCCTTGTTGTTCTTGGTTTGCTTGATGGCACACCAGACTTCCTCTAGGATAGGAGGGTTGGTGAGAAATCCCCTTTCATGGTGTTGGGGGTTGGATTTAATGGTGGTATCCACCACAGTTGACTCATGGTTCAGGAGTGCCTCGAAGTGCTATCTTTAAGAAAAGAGGTAGGGCTGTGTGTAGGAACCATAGAGGTATTATCCTCCTCTCCGTAGCAGGGAAAATCCTTGCCCACATCCTTCTGAAGTCTTCTACCTCTTGCTGAGGAAGTCATGCCATAATCTTAGTGTGGCTTCAGACCATCCTATGGGGCAACTGACATAATCTTTGTTGTCTGCCAAGTCCAAGAAAAGTGTCAGGAACAACATCAGGACCTGTGTATGACCTTCGCTGACATCACTATGGCCTTTGATTCAATCAGTTGCAAAGCCTTGTGGAAAGTACTGGCCAGATTTGGATGTCCTGAAAAGTACATCAAGGTCCTGAGGCTTCTTTATGACAAGAAGTCTATGACCATCCTATGTAGTGGATCAGTTTGTCATCAAAAGTGGGGTCAAGCAAAGATGTGTCATCACTTCAACTCTGTTCTCCATTTTTTTTGACAGTCATCTTGGTTCTCATTAAGGACTGCCTTCCTTCTAAAATTGACATGGAATACCAAATGGATGGACGGCTCTTCAATCTGGGATGTTTTCAACTGAAGACCAAAGTACTCAAAACAACCAACCTTGACTTTCAGTATGCTGGCAACTGTGCCATTCTTGTGCACATAGAAAAAAACCTCCAAACTTCACTGGATCTTTTCAGAGAAGCCTATCAAACTTTGGGCCTCTTTCTCAACATCAAGAAGACTAAAGTGCTCTATTAGCCTGCCCTAGGTCATGAATGTGACCTCACTTTCCCCCCACAAAATTACTGTCAGGGGAAAGACCCTGGAGGTAGTTGAGCACTTCCCCTACCTTAGTAGCTACTTCTCTCAGAGGGTGAACATTGATGAGGATATACAGCACAGGATCTGATGTGCAAGTGTCTCCTTTGGAAAATTGCTTTGGTATGTCTTTATTCATTACAGTCTTTGGAAAGACACCAAGACACTGGCAGCAGCAGCAATCTCTCATGGTCAAGGATGATCACTCCCATGGGTCAAGTGAAATGTGTGTGTGAATGCCAACGTCATTGCTGACACCACTGTTACCAACATTGAGTCGGTGATCTTAAAGCACCAACTTTGCTGGGCTGGACACAGTGTGCGGATGCCTGACTCCCAACTCCTAAAATAAGTGTTCTATTCCCAGCTTAGTAACAGCCTGAGATTTTGCAGTGGCCAGAAGAAATGCTACAAGAGCATATTGACGGTATACGTCAAGAAAACAGATGCCAACATTAAGGGCTGGGAGGAGCTGACTATCGACTAATTCCAATGGCACTGCAACCTCAACCAAGCAGCCGTCTGTTTCAAGGTAAAGCATCTTGCTCTCAAACCAGGGAGGAGAGGGTGGAGGAAGAAAAAGGAGAGGAATCCTAACCTATGTCTTACTCTCCCCTGCAGAAGACCTTCAACTTCTGCAGACAGGTCGTTGGCTCAAGGATTGGACTCTGAAGTCACCTCAAGACTCATCAACGAGCAGCGGTAGAGATCATCCTTGAATCAAGGGATTGTTGATGACAACCTACTGGGGAGTCTCAGGTCAGTAAAAGTCTCTGTATCACGTTCTTAACCCTTGAGCCATGGACTCCCATATAAATTATTGTTGGTTTTTTTCAGCTTTTTCTGGCAATAAAAAATCAGCACAAGAGCTGTATCTTTGGGCATTGTCACTAAAATTCTAGAGCTTCCTTTTCTTTTCTAAAAAAAGTCCAGTGCCCCAAAAGTAATCAGATAAATGAGACTCTTTAATGGCTGATGATTGGAGGAAAGCTTTGCTGATTAAAGACCAAAACTGATGGAGTATCAATCACTGTTCTTTTTGATTAAGTACCATACTAATCTCTGTCACTGTGTAATGACTATCCTGGCAAACAGAGTCTGATTGCTGCAGGCAAATCATTTACATTAATCAAATAAAGTAAGAAAGATAGCGATGTACTTTACTGTTCAAGACAAGATGCTGGATGTCTCATTGCTAAAGAAGCAGACTGGACCACATGTCCTTTTTGTGTTAAAGGCCTCTTTAAGTAGAGGGAACACTCCAGCTAGAATGTGCTTTAATATTCCATTGTTCTAAGAGCAGAATTTAAGAGCACCCATTCCTGATCCCACTGACCCAAGGCAGTTACATAATCATGTCATAAACAATGAATCAACAACTCAAATTTTAATAAGCAAGACATTTGAAATATAGCAATTAACACAAATTCAGATTTTTCCTGATGCTTGGTTTAATGTGCAACTGTTCTAGTAAACGACCAATCTGAAAGAACTGTATTGCCTATAAGCTTTCTTTGCAAAGTAGTGAATTTTGGAGATCACTTATTATGTGGTAGGGAAGGAAAGTAGGGAATTAACAGAGTATGTCATTGATTAAACATCAAAGGCCAACTCCCCAAACATTGCTCTTGTTATAGTCCTAGGAAGGGTCTGTGTGTGCCATTACCTTTCACTATTCAAATGTCACAAAAAATCTTTACCTGAATAGGTGAGCATACTTTCCAAGGGTGAAGGTCTGCATTCTATCCTCTCTGTTCCTACGAAGTTCACAATAAACTTGGTATGTGGCCTAGTGGCAACTGCAAAGTCCAAAAAATCACAGAATTATTACAAAAAATGAGACACAATCAAGGGCAAGGGCAAAAAGACATAGCATTATTAAATCCTATGAAGATTTGAAAGTTTAAACCACAAAGCTGATACTAGGAGTGTCTACATGTGCTATTAAATAAACTCTGGCTCAGTTTGTACCAGAGTTTATTGCTCCCAGGTGCAGCATCTACATGTGCACCCAGGACCGCAGAACATTGAGCCACGCCAGAGCAGACCTGGCTGGCAGTGGACCTGGGGGGTCAGCCTGCCAGCTTGGGGCTGCTTCAGCCCAGCTCAGCCCAGTGGTTTACTGTGGCCTAATAGGGCCACACATATAGATGCTGAGACTTTACCATGGAGTTAATTAGGCAACTCTGCAGTAAATGTCTCATGTAGACACTGTTCACCGAGGGGCCCACTATGTTGTGCTTAATGTATACCATTATATGGAAAGACCTCAAAATCCTTATTTAACCTCTTATCACCCCTGTCAGATAGGGACTTTCTATTATTCCCATTTGGTAACAGTCTGGTGACAGTTCTCAGTACATGTCCACCATATTGGGCCCTGCACAAAAGACAGCCAGGGATGAGACTAAAGTGCATATGTCTCTATGACAGACAGCCTGAGGCACTCTGTCACTTTAAGAGAGACACAGCCCAGGGGAGTCCTGTAGGACAGGCAGGGTGCAGCTACAACTGGGTTGCTATAGTTTCATAGTTTCATAGCAGCTAGGGTCAGGAGGCACCTGAACAGATCATCTAGCCTGACCCCCTGCCACAGGCAGGGATGAATGCTGGGGTCACCAGACCCCCGACAG
>NW_005841865.1:4408947-4410196 GCF_000455745.1 Alligator sinensis
GGCTGGCCTTGCTGGCTGCAGTCTGGCATTGGTGGCTCATGTTCATCTTGGAGTCAATAATGACTCCAAGATCCCTTTCCACCTCTGTGTTTTCAAGAAGGGAACTCCCGAGCCTGTATGTGTGCTGTGGATTCCTTCTCCCAAGGTACAACACCCTGCATTTGTCTATGTTGAACCCCATCCTATTCTCATCTGCCCACTTTTGTAGTCTGTCTAAATCTAGTTGCAGCCTCTCTCTCCTTTCAAGTGTGTCCACCTTGCCCCACATCTTAGTGTCATCAGCAAATTTGGACAGCGTGCTTTCCACCCCCTCGTCCAAGTTGCTGATGAAGATGTTAAACAGTGAGGGCCCAAGGACGGAGCCCTGGGGGACCCCACTGCTCACATCTCGCCAGGTTGAGTATGACCCATCCACCACTACTCTCTGGGTGCGTCCCATCAGCCAATTTTTTACCCATCCAACTGTGCAGGCATCAATGCCACAGTCGCTTAATTTATTGATGAGGATGGGGTGAGAGACAGTGTCAGATGAGCTAATGAGATTAATTAGCCAACACCTGCAAGTAACCCCTGGGGAGTCACTTGACTGGAAAAGGGCAGGGCCAGATATATAAAGGGCAGTCCCAGAGGCAGGTCAGGCAGTCTGGCCCTGGAGGCTGAACAGGAAAGAGCACTGCGGAGATGCCTGTGGCTGAGAGCCAGATCATGAGCATGCTAAGCCTGGATATAGCAAATGAAGAAGCTGAAGGCTAGCGATGGATTAAGACCCATGGTAGGGGTAGGAATTCAAGTTATAGCAAGGAGGGCTTATATTTTGGTTCTAGTTTGGTTTGGTGCCTAGTGGGGACCAGGGAGGGTCTGACGCCCAGGGGTGACTAGACACTGGAAGGAACATCCAGTGGTTTGTGGGGGACTGTGAAGGGTGGCTTGGAGGTCCCAGAGAACTGAGAGGGGTGATCCCATAGCGCCCAGGGAGGGAGGCACACTGAGAACTCCCAGAGGGGTGATCCCATTGAACCCACAAAGGACAATCCCATTAGTGCCTAAGAAGCATAGACTTGGGGGCCAGAGGGTCCAAAGCCCCGAGGCAAGCAGGGACAGGACCTGGGGCCCAGACAGACCTATAAAGAGACCAGGGAAACTCAGAAGCCCAAGACATGGCAGAGATAAAAGCCTTAGAAGGCCAGACAAGAGGCTGGGCACCTGAATGCTTGGTCCAGGACAGTGGGCTGGAGCCAGAGGGCTCAGC
>NW_005841865.1:4410206-4415352 GCF_000455745.1 Alligator sinensis
TGAGAAGGCCAAGGTCTGAGAAGAGGTCTCAGGTCTAAAAAGACTGAGGCTCAGTCTAGGTCCCTCAAGAAAACTCCACCCTAACAACATCAAAGGTGTGGCAGGTGAGTAGAGGAGGTGAGGGTCCCTGGAGTTAGAGCTCATGCAGGAATTACATGGCCACCAGGGGTCGTCACAGCTGTCTCTGGAATATGAACCTGTCACAGTCTCTTATACCCCAAACCCCCAGGTGAACAGACTTTCCTAGGATGTGAGAAGCCCAGACTGATTTGGAGCAATGCCATGAAGCCAGATCTTCCACAACCCAGGAGAATGCTTTGGCTACGAGGTTATTCAATATTCTGATGTGAGGTTTTCCCAGACTCTCGCATCTATAGCTGTTCTATTTTTTTGTAAATCATTAAATATTCATGGATCATAAAGGAAAAGGGAAGAAGGAAGAAACTTACTGCGGTTGGGTGGTTAGGACACATTCCTGGGCTATTGAAAAAAAATAGGTTTCAAGTTCCTGCTCTTCAAATAAGCAGAGTTGGGGTTTGAAAGATGTGGACAGATTAGAAAGAACCCAGTGGAGAGTGACAAAAATGATTAGAGGCCTGGGGAGCCTGACTTATACAGATAGGCTGAAAGAAATAGGGTTATTTAGTCTGGACAAGAGAAGACTGAGTGGGGAATTGATAACAATCTTCAAATACCTGAAGGGTAATTATAAAGAGGCTGGAGATAAACTATTCTCTGTGGCCATAGGGGACAGGACTAGGAGCAATGAACTCAAGCTGCAGCAGAGGAAATATAGGTTGGCTATTAGGAAAAACTTGCTGACTATGATGGTAGTCAAGCACTGGAACAGATTACTTAGAGAAGTTGTGGAATCTCCTTTCCTGGACTTTCTTAATAGTAGGTCAGACACTTGGCTGGGATGGTTTACTCATGGAGGATCCTGCCTTGAGCTGAAGGCTGGACTAGATGACTTCATGAGGTCCCTTCCAGCCCCACTTTACTATAATCCTATGAAACCAGGTGTCCCTCTCTCAGGTGAGTGCAATGGATGGTTGTGTAGTGTGGGTTTTGTCTCTCTCTCTGGGTTTTTTTCTTTAAAGAAAGAGCTGACCTGGTTTCATGCATAATTCCAGGATCATGTTCATTGCTGAGAATCTGAAGCAGAGAGAGAAGCTCCTTCTGACCCAGAGCTGGCACTTATCCTTCTGGTTCTGAAGGATCCCATCTTTAGGTGTCTCACTTGCCCCATGGAAGTGGAGCACAGGGAGCCTAGTCTTAATTCAGAGCTGTAAATACTACTGGGTGCCATAGACACTGGGAATCTAAATCCTTTTGTGGATCCAGCCCTGAGAATCTTCCCCAGGGTCACACAGGAAATCTGGCAGATCAGAGAAGTGAACCACAGTTTCCCAAGTACAAAGCTTGCTTCTTAACCACTGGACCATCCTTCCTCTGGGACCACACAAGATGATGTTCCAGGGACTACAGAAGGACAGAAATAAACAGTGAATAATTCTTTGAGAAAATGATCTGTGAAGAAAAGGAATGATGACATTTGAACACATAATTCATCCTGGCTGCAATGCCATTGAAATAGATGAAGTTCCATCCGGAATGAATTCAGCCTGGTGCTAATAAAGATATCAGCATTGTTGGGACAATAACATTTTTCTTCTTGGCTGTGATTGACTGAAATCTTTCTCCTGTCATATAATCAGTAACTGTAAGTTGCTATATGCACAGTGATGGTGCTATAGAAATAACAAATGACTGGTACACAAAGGATATATAGGCACAGACTATGATACTTATTTGACATAGCAATGCATTATTAGTCTTTAAATTAGAAACATAAGAAACATAAGGAAAATGAGTTCCATTTATCATGTAAGTCACCTACAACAAATCTAATACTTATTAGACTTTTGTAGTGCTCAGGGAACATTAAAAACAAGGGCAAAGATGCTTTGTCAAAGAGTATAAACCAAGTCAAAGAGATTAAATAGAAACTTGAATTTAAAACTCAGGACCTTGATTTTTATTCCATTAGATCACAAAGCAATGGTTGCATGCAGTTGTGTGCCTAATTTGAAAGCACAGGTACTAAAATTCTATGAGGATATTGGATATTTGTCCTTGCAAATAGCCATTCAGTTGGCCACTTAGCTCACACAAATCCATACTCTATCTGTATATGCCATTACAGCAATTGTATGGAGCCCTGTGATTCTGGCATTTTCAAAATCAGGTCTTTGTAACTCCAGAGGGGGAACTGGAAAAATGGAAGGTGCAGAAAAGGAGAGGGGCAATGAACATTTATATGTTAAGGAGCATAGCCAAGCATTGAGGTTTTTTTCACGAGTGGGTGTTGTTATAGCTTTCCCCCCAACACTTGTAGGCAATTGTAAGGAACTGAATATGCCAAGAAGGCAGAATGCAAAATGTTTTGCACAAATTCATGATAAGCAACGATAGTAGCAATAAGATTAAAATTTTAAAACACCCAGTCCTGCCTGCCTTTTTATTATGTACTATTTCCTACCAAGAAGTAAGGCCTGGGGAGGAATAAGTAGAGAGGCTGAACATTGTCATAAATAGAAAATTTATTTTCTTTTGTTGCTTTTAAAAATATGTTCCCAGCCGGACATGGAAGATGGAACGTATGGTAGATGATAGAAGTCTGGGGGATGATGGGAGTCCAGTCATATGACAGCCTAGTCTTAATAGTCTATGTTCATTTTACTCCATTTTCTGTTACTGTGTAGTTTTCAGTGTGCCATGGGAATCAACTGTTGTGCTATTGCTGAATGTGCTATTTTTCTGTTCTTGTCATAATACTATACTTTGGGAACAAGAAGGTATCTGTGATTACACAGTCATGAGATAATGCATTGTTATATCACTGATTGTAACAAGAACAGAAAATACCGCAGACAGATCCATTGTTTTGACAGTTTCTCCATTCTGATGACAAAGATGTAGCAAGAATAGGAAAGGGTATAAAGAGACTGTTGATATGAGAGTTGTAATGTTATTGTTTTCACTCATGGCCATAGAAAAGACTGAGAGAAAAACAGACAATTTCCAAAGAAAATAAGAGACAACAGCACAGGCCAACTTAGGCCATTGTCAGTCATCTTAAAACGTGCCTTCCTCATACTAGGAACACTAAACTATGGAAAAAATAATGGAGTAAACAAAAGCCACAATCCAGTTCCCAAAATAGCAGCAGTTTCTCTCATATTTAATGAATCCCAGAATTCCTGTTTTTTATCTCCTATGTTAGTGTGTCTTGCGGTTAACATTTCAAGTCCTTTCTACCACCTTAGTATTACCTCAGTCATAGGAATGTGGAACTATAGGAATTGCCAGACTGGCTGAGACTCCTGGTCCATCATATCTCCAGCAGTGGCCATCACCAGATATTTCAGTGCAGGTTGTAAGAAACAGCAGAAATATATAAAATAATCTGCTCTTGTGAAAGGTTTATCCCAGTCCCTACGTGTTGAGATTGACTTAAACTCTGAAACAAGGTTTTGTAGCACTTCCAGAATGTTAACATGAACTATTATAATTATGCATATTTTTTTCTGTATACATGTCCAATCCTTCTTTAAATCTCACTAAATTCTTGGCCTTAAAAACATCCTATGGCAAAGAGTTCTACAGTTTTAATTATGCATAATATGAAAAATAGTTGTTGTATGCAGTTTTGAATCTGTTACCTAGAACAAAAAGCCAGCACTAACCAACTATAAGAAATCTTCCAACACTATAACCTTGGAAAATCTGAGAAAGGCTCGAAGAGAAATGTCAAAGGAGGCTAAGAGGTGGGGCCAAGATTTTTTGCTGAAACTCTGTAACGATATTCATAAAGCAGCTGATGTAGGTGATGTCAATGGAATGTATTAAGGTTTCAAACAAGCAATTGGTCCAGTCAAGAAGAAGACAGCTCCACTGAAAGACTAAAATGGAAATATAATTACTGATTAAAAAATACAAACAATTTCAGCATCAGATTGAACAATATAGAATACTATACTCCAGTGAGACTGAAATGAAACATGAAGAGCTTGAAGGATTACAACAGTTCAAAGTTATGATGGATTTAGGAAACAAGCCTACATTTGAAGCTTTGCAGAAAGCCATTAAATCAATTCCTGGGAACAGGGCATGTAGCAATGACTGTTTGCCAGCTAAAATCTCCAAAGTGGCAACAACAAATTACTTCGAAAGCCTCATAAAGTTATACTGCTTTGTTGGAAAAAAGAAGTGGTACCACAAGATTTCAAAGATGCTGGTTTGTACCATTATACAAAAACAAAGGGGATAGCAGCGACTGACAACTATAGAAGTATCTCTCTGTTGAACATTGTCAGAAAAATTGTCACTTGCATCATACTCCTTATGCTGCAATCACTAGGTGAAAGAATCTATCCTGAAAGTCAATACAGTTTTCACTCAGGACCCTCCATCATTGATATGATATTTTTGGTCAAGCAACTGCAAGAGAAGTGTAGAGAAAAATGAATGTCACTGCACATAGCCTTCATCAATCTGACAAAGACCTTCAATACAGTCAACAGACAAGGCCTTTTTACTGTTCTGAAACAGCTGGGTTGTCCCCTCAAACTGCTGAACTCATTACATCAAGGTATGTAGGCAACTGTAGCATATGAAACAAAAGTCAAACACCTTTGACATCAACAACAGGATGAAATAGGGTTGTGTGTCATAGTCCCCATGCTTTTTAACATTTACTTCTTATTTCTGCTTCTTCATGAATTTAAAGGCAGCAAGGATAGCATTTATCTTCAAACCAAACTAGATGGAAGCTTGTTCAACATCACAAGGTTTAGAGCAAAAACCAAGGTGAAAGAACTGGTTCTGAGAGATTTCCTGTTTGCAGATGATGCAGCCTTGGTTGTCCACAGTAAATCTTCCCTGAAAAATACCTTGGGAAGATTTTCTGAGTCTTGCAAGAGTTTTGGGGTGACAGTTAGTCTCACGAAGACTGTGATCACATCTTCTTGCTCTCAAGAGGTATCTGAAGGGATGAAAGAACCAATACCTGACATCAATCTGAAGGATAAATTTCTTGGTGTCACTGACAGTTTTTGCTACTTGGGTTCTACAATCAGCAGGA
>NW_005841865.1:4415383-4420419 GCF_000455745.1 Alligator sinensis
CAGGAATCTTGACCTTCAGACTGAACTGTCAGAATCGGAGAAGCAGCTAAGAATTTCAGGCTATTACAGAAATGTGCCTGGAATAACAGCAAACTATCAGCTGAGGTGGAGATATGAATCTATGAGACTTGTGTGCTATAATTCCTGGTTTATGGTTCAGAAATCTGGACAACATATGCTAGGCATATCAACAGACTGAACAGCTTCCACATGAGATGTCTGTGTATGATTCTGAAAATAAAGTGGGAAGACAAAATACCAAACACAAAGATATTGGACTGTGCAGGACTGACACGCTTAGAAACCACTATCAAAAAGAGGAGGTTACGATGGATTGGCCGTGTCAAGAGAATGGAAGAATACCGTATCCCCAAGAATATTTTGTGTAGTGAGATTTGAGACAACTCTATAAAGTGGGGTCACCATCTATGACAGTACCATGATGTTTGCAAAGATTATTTGAAGCCCTTCATCATCAATTTAGAAAGCTGGGAAGAGCATGCAGAATCCCATCTGATCCGGAGGGAACATCTGGCACTCGAATTGGACTTGTCAGCTACAAACAGATACATCAGGCATCTAACTAAACCTCTTATGTGTACACCGTGATCCAGAGGATTGATGGTTACAGCAGTCCCAGGTGCCAGCTCGGGGCAGGAGCAGGGAGGGATTGTTGCCGCAGCCACATGATTGCACCAGTAGCAGCCAGAATCATTGTTGCCCCCACATGTTACAGCTGCCCTGGGCCGCCTCATCACACTTCTGCTGCCACTTTTCACTTTCATGTTCTCTTTTTTACCCAGCTTTCAAAGTTCAAGATTCATGTTTTTACTCTTGCCTTCAACAACACAGAACATACCACAACAGGCATAAAATAAACACACACTTGAATTTTAATTTTCTCTTTAAGGAGAAAAAGATGCAAGAGATGTTAGTCACACTGACGTATTTCCAGAAGTTACTCAGATAGCAGGATGATGGGCACATGTAAGCACTAGGCTAGAACAGAATTGTAGTAGCTGGTTCTGAATGTATATATTCTGTACTTCTGGTTTACACTTGTTCTTTGTCTAGTCCCCAAATACCTGGGTGAAATATGCATAATGTCACACATTTATATAGCTGATGTGGAAACAAAACAGTTTATCCCCATCCTCTGTATACCAACTCTTAATTTGAGAATAATCTAGCCTGACCTTTCATAACTTCCAAGTGACTGCCAAATCATGTCACTGGAGTCATATCTACTAATTCAGGAACCTTGTTTTCTGCCATTTGGCATACTTGCCAATGCCCAATAGTCTAAGAAGAATTTTAGATGATGTACGTTTTTATGAGCCGATCTGTGTATAGTAGAACCCATTATGTTCATCCCATATGTTATAAATCCTGCAGAAGGCCCTCTTTTTCCCTTATTAGTTTAACACGCACACCCTTTGTGGTATTCTCCTGCTAGTTTGTAGTATTCTCCTTCTCAGTTGTCACAGCAGAAGTCTAAAAGTCCTGATTTTAAAAATAACATATTTTACCCCACATATAAGTAACACAGCTACTTCCAAGGCTCTTTACTCAGGACTTCCCTTTGAGACGGTTCTGCACCATTTGCTCCACTATATTGCACACATTTTCCCACCTGACTGACACATATATGGCACACAGCACTGATGAAAAGCAATCTGGCCTTGCATGTTTCAAGTTGTCTTGATTACCTGTAATATAATACTCCCATATGTGTAATTCAAGTCAGCAATAACCTTCACCTGCTTTCAGAGTAAAGCTGGCTATGGCTTGTGACGAACAACTTTTGATGCCAAATTTAGGTGCCAAGGGGTGTATTTTACTGCAGGCCAAATGTTTAAGACACCTATTAGGTCTACACACTATGCAATTTAGAAATATAATGAAATTCTTTATTAGGCAAAGTACAGTAAAAATTAGGTTCTAGTGATTATATGTCTGGGGTCTACTTGTTGCAAATCACTTTGCATGCAGAGATGTCTGTGCTGCATTATGTTTTATATCTGCCCTGAGCTTTGAGTTGTGGGGAGTATTTTAGAAGTAAATTTCTATTGGTAGCTTTGGCAAGAACCTTACCTCTTTAATATTGCGTGGTCATGTAATCCTTTCAACATTAGTTTTTGCATATGTTTTCCATAGGTTGCTAGACTCTGATTTATTGTATAGGTTATTAGCTGAAAGTATGTGAGCAGAGATGACCCAAACAGTGCGGGTCCCCAGGGCAAAGCAGCCTGTGCAGGACATCGCCCCGGGACGCAAGGAAGCTGCTGGCAGATTTGGTGGTGGTGTGGGGGATGCCGAGTGGCTGGATATGAAGCCAGCGGCAGCGCAGTCAGCACAGCCACTCCGCCCAGCTCCACGGGGTCTCTCAAAGCACAGGGCCTGGGGCAATCACCCTGATTCACCCCCACACTGGGGACAGCCCTGTATGTGAGTAAAGTACACCTGGTAAAGGACACTTTTCTGTGCTTCCTCTATTTCTTTGTTGTGTTTTGCCATATCACTTTTAAAAGGGGAATCATGGTCCCTTAACTCAGTTCTCAGCACCAAAGTGTAGGGGTAAGTGTTTTTTAAATATGGTGTGTTAAGAGGTGTGTCTGAATTGAAACTATGAAGGAAGTTTTAGGTCGAAGATTTCAGCCTCCAAAATGGATAAAACGAATCCCAGATTCAGATGGTGCAATGAAGGGACTACAGGTCAGATTCTTAGTAGTGTGACTGCAGGGAGGGGCAATGGGGACACCAGCCCTGGACACTGACTTAGGGTGGACACAGACAGAGCAGACCCTGTGCTACTGACCCAGCCACTGTCCGTGGCAGTCCATCTACAGCTGCTGTCCCCATATACCATTGTTCCCCAGGGCATACACCTACCCAGCTGTGCCTCTGCAGTTCTGTGCCTCTTATTAGGTGCCTAAGTCCACCCATATGCCTAAGTGCAATTCTGTGCTACACTTTTAAGTGCCTAAAAATCCATTACTGCATCTACTTTTGTAATATGCCTTCATCTTACCATTAAAGCAGAGTTGCAAGAAAGCAGCAAGGAAAAACAGCAACCACCCAACTTCTGTATCAGCTGTTTTTCCAGGACTCAAAAGGGTGGAATAGAATCACACTTAGGCACCTAATTCCATTTACACTCCTAAGAGATGGAATAAAATGTGGCCCCATCTCTACACCCTTGCTAGGAACCATCCCTAATACCATTTTAAAATCAACTTAATCACAGTCATTCTAGATTAAAACACGGAGGCTCTTGACAGATGTTACACTTAGGATGTGATTAGCTGATTAATTAAATATGTGTAATAACTTTGTGTCAGGTTCCTATTTTTGGTTTAGAAATGGCATTTAAAGGTCTGTTTTTTGGGAATTGGCTTATAGTTATAGATATGTGTATTAAAAGGGTTCAAGATGAACAGCAGATTACCTGATTTCTAAAGAAGCCTGGGTCTCGCATACAGTTCCTCACAGCCCTGAAAGCAGACAGGCTGCTTAACACAACAAGGCCAACAAGGATACAAAGTATGAGAACTAAGGAAGTATGTACCATACTGCCCATAACACAAGATAAGTGGCACCAGCTGCAAGGCCCTGGAGCAGAGAAGGTCCTGGTTTGCGGGGGAGCAGAACAAATTGGGAGAAAGCCCAGAAAGCTGTATGGATGTGTGACCACAGGGAGACAACCAACCAGAGATAGCTATGGATGAAGAGTCATCAGGAGTCATCAGGAGGGAAGGAGAATACAAAGGTAGAGACTTCAGAATAACAAAGGCTCCCTCCCTGTCCCACCCTGGTCCCTTCCTTTGTCTCATCTCTCCTGGCTCCTTTTCCTCCAGGTAGGGTCCCCGAGGCCACCATGGACCCCGGGCATACAACCAGCCCATCTCATGCACCCCACTGGAGAGGTGGGGTGGGGTCAGTTGAGATCCTGCATCAGATCCCATTGTACCTTTACTTTAATATCTGTCAGGGCCTAACGATTTTTTCCCAGTTCTTCAAAAGTATTTAGGTATCTATCTCTAGCAACTGGACAAGTTTCACATACCTTTGAGCATCTGGACTTTTGTCCACAAAATAGAATGCATTTATGTGCTGAATTTATGGGTGCAATTGCTATATCATATTTACAATCTAAAAATTGTGGTCTTAATGTGTAAAAATCTCCCGGCTCATTCTCACAATACCACTTTTACCCTGTTGCAATTACACTGATTCCAGTGAAAATATACTCTGCCATGAGTGCAAGTACAATCAGGCCCATGTTATATTAAAGCCAGGTTGTGCCTTTAGGTACAACTGTAAACAAAGGGATGATGCCTAAGCCCCTGAAGTTCTTTTGAGTCAAAGTTCTTTCCCTGCTTCCCCATTGATCCCTGGGGACATAATTTATTTCTATATCATAGTACAATATTCCCCTGCTGCTTTGGCTGTGTTAGACTGCATGTTGCAGAAGAACAGGGCTCTGACTACTCCTAGCTCTTCCCTACCAGGCTTTCCTGTTTTGAGGGTGGGGCAATTAGTGAGTATGGAGTGTTTACTGAAGACAGTCCAAATCAAGAGCCGACCTGGCACACGCAGAGCTGTTCAGGAAGCATTTCTCAAACTTCTGATACCTGGGGCACACTTTTTTAATTGATTAAAATTGGCAGCACACTTTACTCTTACACCCAAAAGAGTATGTATATACATGTAAGACTTATACAGTGGTGCCCAACCTGTTGGCCCTGCAGGCTGGATGAGCAGTGCTGAGTCGGTATGCAGACCTGATTCTATCATGTGAGTCTTGGAAATTTGGTGGTAGGGGAGTGGTGGCAGTGTTACTTGCCACTATTTCCCCAACATTACATTTCCAGACCTGTAGGAAGCCCAGTGGGCCAGATGACATGGTGCTGTGGGGTGGATGCTAATAACGGATCCTTTTGGGCAGCACACCTCTGCCACTCTCACTGCACTCTTTGAGAATCACTGGGTATGTCTACACGTGCATTTATGCAAGCTAAAAGTTACTAAAAATG
>NW_005841865.1:4420429-4431870 GCF_000455745.1 Alligator sinensis
TAGACTGATGTGTACATGTTCAGGTGTTAAAGAGCATTAACGCTGTGTGTAGGCTGACTTGGAACAAAAGTTAGTCCCAAGTCAGTCCACACACACAGTGTTAATGCACAGTAAGGCATCTACACATGTGTTACTGCACAGTAACTAATTGGGCATAAATTTGATACCTGCTCAAGTCAGTATAAGTCGCCATATTTACTGCACAGTACGGATATGCACGTGTAGACGTGTGCTTGTACTGCGCAGTAATTTTGGTTACTGCACAGTAATTGCGCATGTGTAGATGCGCCCACTGAGTAAGAGGATTCTTATTCTCACTGTGCCCCTTTGCAGTGAGGTCCGAGTCATAGTCTACAAGTCCTTAACTGTTACATTATACTTCAGGAGATTTCATTTTATTCTAAATTTTAATGAATGCTATGCCTGTCAGCAATGACATGCCTTGCATTACATACTGAACATAGTATTAGTGTTTCAACTAGCCAGCTAGGACTTGTGAAGAAAATACAACTCTGGATCTGAGTAGGAGTAGTATCATGGTTATGGGGACTTTCAAGTTCTTCATGCAGGCAAGGTCCTTTCTGGCTGTCTGGCCTTGTACCAGGATCGAAGGCTGCACAGCAGCATCTTACATGCATTTCCATTTTTCAGCTTGTTCCAGGAAGCAACCCATTTAAAACCTTTTGTTTCTTTCTGTTTCCAGCCAGAGCTCTACACTACTTGCTTCATTAAAAACAATTTGCAGGAGTTGCACGATGCTACCAATGAATATTCATACAAGCTTGGCACTTCCATTATATAAAACTCAATTATAAAAAGGAAAGGATTTATGTGAACATCTTCTGAACCCTCCACGCATTAGCTGAGTTTCAGGGGATCTTTGTCTTTGAGAGGAATGCTACTGTGAGCCAGGGAAAGGATTATTTCTGGATATAATAATTGGCTATTTCTATCTTGCATCAAAGAGTCCCAAAGCAACGCTCTGCAGAAGAGCTGACATGAAGGTCCATCAATGATGAATCTGCTTGCTGTGGAACAAAACGGATACAGTTTTTCTTCCAGTGAACGACATGGCTAAAGAAACCCAAAAGATATTACTGTCAATCTCCCTTGCCCAGGATGGTTTTGGATTTCCCAGTAGTTACCACAATAGCACAGATATGGCTGCTGCACTTCACAGGGAAACCAGACATTGTGCTCCATATAGACATGGGCCATAAAGGAAATCAGCAGCCTGAAAACAGTTGAAAGGGAGGAAGAGAGGAGAGGGACATTTAGCAAAGAGAGTACTACAGGGACCACTTTAACCTCCCTAGTAATTCTACCGTGGCTTGGGCTGCAGCTATAGGTAAATCTGGCACCTTTAACTAACAGCAGAAAAAGATTTTAAAATGATATTAAAATGGAGTAAGCTAGGGATTACCAGGGGGTATCTTCCTGCTTTGCTCAGACTTTGGGATGCTAGACACCACCTGTTCTGAATGCATCACCATATTAATCATATATTTGTTCCTTCCAAATCCCAATAACCCTTCTAGGGAAGAACATCCCTTTTGAGTGCTACAGGCCTTCCTTCTCATTTAAAAGGGGAAAATCTTCTAAACATCCATAAAGAGAGAGCAGGATGTGTTGGTTTACAGATGCCTTCTTCCCCAGGCTAACGCTAGTACCAGGGACAATTGCAAATCATTTATTTTTAGGTTCCCTGCTCCTTTTAACAAATGTGATTGCTTACTGCAATATTCATGTTATACCTCTGCTTGACACGCTTTCTGGTTTTATACTAAACACCTGCCATGGTTGTAACAGAACTAGGGGAGTAATATCAATTAAGGTAAGGTAGAGACTAAGTGCTGCCATTACAGCAAAAACAGGCTGTACTTTTCTCATAAATGAGAATATCGAAAATCTATCACTTTTTTTGTTTTCTTCATTTTTCTGATGGAAGGCAGAGTACAAAAGATACTGTATAGGATATAGTACTACAGGAGTGATGTCTCCAGCTATAGCATTTGGCTATTATAGCCCTATCCTAAAGTTACTTGTCACACTTCCTGGCTAGGCACAGACATTCAAAAAGCCTGAACCTGAATTGATTCAATCTTTGCAGATTAGTCTAACCTGCTTAGATTTAACCAATTTGCAAGTGAATAGACATTCACTTTTGATTCTGGAAATGCAGGCACATGCCTGCAGTGGCTCAGGCTAGAAGCCGAGAGGGCACTAGAGCAGACCTTCCTTCCCCTCCTCAACAGCCGCAAGGCTGGAGGGAAGCTGAGTGGGGGGGTGAGGGGGAGGGCATGGCCAGTCCCCAGCAGGCTGCTGAGTATAATTGGAGAGGTATTTAAACCCTGGCCTGCAGGGACCCCAGCTGGGGTGTGCCTGAAACCGGCATTGCCAGATTTGTCCCTGAGCAGCAGGGAGCTTGGGAGCACATCAGGCAAAGGGAGGAGGATGGAGGGGGATTCTCCCCTGCCTCCCCTCTCCTACCAGCATGAGACCCCAGGCCATTTTTAATCTGGTTTATGTGCACTGAATTTATGTTCTATTACAGGTTTAAACCAGTTTCTGATCACTTAAATCAGTTTATGTGTAACTTCTGTCCTTAGCCACCAGGTGCACTGCTTCTCTCAATCCTTGGAGTCTCAGAACAGCAGAGACTCTCTATGCCTAAAGAAGGGTGATCACGCCCGAAAGCTTGCTAAGAACTTTTTGCCAACTACAGTACTCACTTGGTCTAATCAAAGATATCCCATCTACTCATGGGCGACTGGTGCCTCCTGAATCCAGGGGGGGCACCTGCAGAAGCTGGGGCAGCATCAATGGGGGGCCTAGAGCTGGCAAGCATCTACAGATGCCGCTGGTGGCATCAGCAGTGGGCCCAGAGCTGGTGAGCTCCCACAGACGTGGTGTGAGCAGTCAGGATGGCCCTGTCAGGGGGGGCACATGCCCCCTGGTGCCCCTCCTACACGTCGCCTGTGCATCTACTCAAATAACCTTGCCTGCCTATGTCCTTAGACCAACACGGCTACAACCAAAAACCTTGCTCCTCCTAAACCACTGTGGCTTCCCTATTGGACCCCACTTAGATAGGGGGTTTCTAGCTGTCACCTTTCTCAGAGTTGACTCCTGTGATCTGCTCCCTTCTGACTGGAGTTACAGACACCTGCTGATCAGTACTTCTGCCTTCAGTTCAGCATCTGTAGTTTTTGAAGGGCTGTGGCAGGGTTACTCAGTGGCCAGGTGGCTCTCATGCAGCAAAGCACTCTTTATTCAAAACAAAAACATTCTGGAGAAAAAATATTTTAAAACAAAAAACACCCATCTCCTATGTGTAGATCCTGGGCAGCCTCATGCCTGTTCTTGGGACATGTGCATCTCTCCCCCAGGTTAGGGCTATCATTTTGTGGCATTTCAATTCCTTTGTTGCCTTATTAGTCTTTTGAACCAGGTCAAACCAGTCTGTGCTGCTTACCCAGGGGAGCGAAACTTCAAACATTGTGTTAAGTGCATTGTTTTGGAATACGGGATTTGCATTTATTAGTCCCCAGTAATTGCTTATCTCACCCTTTTGACCTAGAAATGTAGTCACCAGTAACATAATTGAGGTATGTGTGCAACATTAATACAATAGTTTCTGACTATTCCATAATTCCATACCCCCTCTCTCACATCCCTTTTTTCCAGGGGGATAGTACAAGCTTTCTGCCCAATATCCTGGTGGAGTCCCTTGGCTTCTTCTGGATAAGGAATCCATTTTGACATCTCATAATTTCATGTTTTAAATTACCATTTGCACAGCCCAGCCAAGAAACACTATTAATACCACAATGCAGAGCTGTTTGATTCTTTGGAACACATTGCATGGATATGAAGGGAGATCCCTCATGCACCAGTGGATGCCTCTGAGGGGGAGGGTGGATTGGAGCCCTACTCCACAGGTGTAGTCCTTTGTGTGATGATCATGGAGGCCTTTGTTTTCCCACATGCTGAGATGAGGCAAGAAGCATTCCTTCTTCGCACTCAGGACTGTTATCCTTTTCACAGACCATCAAGATTGTAGATTCAGGGTGATGGTAGAAAACTTTCCACTCCCTCTTGGCGCTGTTACCTCTGCAGTCTCCCAAGCAGCAAATGTACACTTATGGGTGCATTTACACATTGCCCTATGGCAGTGTAACAACCTGCTACATCACCATACTGTGCTGGTCCACTTTCAGGTCCACCACCGAGAGCATGGGGACCGCCCTCCCCCACCCTCCCCTGGACACCTCATCCGCCCCACCATCTCATGCTTCATGAGTCGCGCCTGGTACCTTGAGGTATGTAGAAAAAACATATAAAGCTGCGTCAATGGCCAAATCACTGATTCTTCAAACCAGAATCGAATCTTCAGATTCAGATTCAGCCGAATCGAATTGGGACAGTGATCCGAATCAGCAAATTGAATCACTGTACCCTGAATCAGGCCAAATCCGAATTGAATACTGCCTGCCTTGCACACCTATAGTGGAAAGCACTGCTGTCATGGCCACGCAATTGCAGTGGTGGCATGGCAGGAGCCAAAGGTTGCTATTGCTCCCATATGTTGAAGCTGCCCTGGATGTCTGGCTGTGTTGTTATGTCTCTGGTTTTCATAATTCCATTCCCCTCCCTACCTCAGTACGTAATTTTTCTCCTGTGCATACTCAGCACTGTTTTCACACTGAACCCTGCATTTGCTAATGCTGTCCGTGGCCAAAGCTGCCCTCCTGTGCTTCAGGTGTCAGTGATACCTTTATAGTAATGCTTGTTGACATTGCTTATAGTGCCTAGTGGCAATATGTGTGAAAGCAGCTAAGGGAACAGCTATACTGTGAGCAGAGGTGTGATTGGGGCAGAGGTTGATATCTCCAAACTAGAATTAATCTAGTTGGCTCTGATACCACTTGCAATGAAGCCACAGCAGCATGCTATGGCTTCATCTGCCAAGTATGTACCCTGGGTCCTGTGTAACTATGTACAGTTCATGTTGAGGCCTGGGCTGGCATGGTTTCATTACTTTGCTATCTATATTCAAGCTAACTCAGGTGTAGCTACATGTGCTGCAATTGAGGCTCCCAATTGCAATGTGGTGACCTTCCCTATTAGTAACATGGCCAGGACCTGACACGTTCTGTTGTCCCACCCTGTTCAATTCTCATGTCATTTAAAATCTATTAAAATGTGTCTGTGTCATCCAGGTTCCTAATGTGAGGCAGCCATTTGGAGTCTGTACTGCTCAGGGATCCAGGTACAATATCTGGCTCCACTTGTTCGGTTGTGGGTGGTGGTGGAAGCTCACCTATTCTGGCTCATGCTAGTACTGTTGCTTTCAGTCTGCTCTTACTTTTTTTCTAGTCTTCAGGTTGATAAGTGCTCAAAGGCAGCCTTTGTCTCACAAGCAGCATTTTCTACTCCTCAGACTTTCCATGTCAACCACTGAATTCTGCCTGGATGAAACACAGTTGCTGGCTGTGTCATCCTCTTTGCTGCTTCTCTCTGGAAAGCAATTGTTCTGGCTGGTATTTAGCTTAAAATATATATCTGTTTCTTTTCCAGGCCTGAGGAAGGACAGTTTGAGCCCAAATTTTGCCTAACATCTTTCTCTACTATAAAGCTAGTCCAATAAAAGATATTGTCTCACCTCACAAATCATGCCTCTTCTACCTCTGGAAAGTCATCTGTAAGAACTCCTTCTGCCATTGGTATCTTTGCCAGTGCTGTCGGTGTCTCTCGCAGTCCTGGAATATCATTTCTTTGCTGGTCCTTTACCAGCTGACTATTCTTAGCTGCTCACAGCTCATCTTTCCTGTCTGTATTTTCACTGTTCTTTTCCCAGAATGACTTTGAGCCACCTTTTTTTCTATTCTTTTTCTTCCTGCAAGACTTGCTGTTGATACACTGGAAATTCGTCGCTGTCATTAGATCTCACTGCTGAAACCAAATATGTCTCTGGATATTCCATTATTCTGTAGCCTTTGTCAGACCAGGTAATTTTGGTTGCCAGATTCCTTCATGAACACTAAGCAAACTTTAAAGAGAGAGGAATGAGCTTTAGGGTGGACGCTTTCACTCCTGAATAGGTTGAGTTCAGAATGTAAAACCATATAATGGTACCTAAATGAAAAGTGCTATACTTTAGGGGGTGCCAAATGGATGCTCAAACTAAAATCAAGGTTTGACTTGATCTTATTTTTAGTTCCTACGCCTGACTTCCTGGAATTCACCATCAAGCTTCTGCATTGCTATGCTAAGCCTCTGCAAGAGGCTTGGGTGTCCAAGTTGGGCATCATCCATTCTAGTTTGGCTACACAGTTATTCTTTCATTTGTATAAGGTAAGCTTCAGATACACCTTAAGTGCCTGTGGTGATTATCTGACTTTTGATATTTTTGTAAAATTCAAAGGCATAAACTTCAGTGATTCAGTTAAATCTCCACTAATTAGCTGAAGTTCAGTTAATGTATGTATTCCTCTAGCAATTAGCAGATGTACCTTGGTGCCAGTGTCAAAAACTGGAAAGGAGCCAGTCTGGGGCTCATTATCCCACCAGAAATCCTTGGTCGCTAATCAGTACTTGATAAATATTAGACAGTTCCCTGCCAACACTTGGCTATTAAATTCCATTTATACTGTAGCCCCATAAATACTATAAATTCTCTTTCATCAGCACTCTGTTCACAAAACCCTTTGAAAATAGAAGTTTCGTTTGAGGATGACTGAACAAAATGGAATTTAATTAGGCCAGAAGACCCCCAAACCACCATCATTTCTCAATGTGTAATAATTCCACTGTAATTCTTTTGAAGCTGTTCTGCTACAGTATTTCAAAATAAATGTGAGGCATTAAATTAGGAGGGCTTAGAAAGCCGGGATGCACAATGGTTTTGGTCTAAAGAACATGGATTTATAGATATTCATGAAGGGAGTTGGGATTTTTTCAGTTAAACTGCATCCTTTGCATACTTCTGCTGGGTAAAACACCCAGTTTTGCTTCATACAACTCTAAGGTGAAAGTCAATTTTCCATCACTGGAAGCTGCTGCTTGGATTTCACATAAATAACTTGAGTGACGTTAGAGCCAAGGGACAATGTGTTTATCTAGGATCTAGCAAGTTAAGTCACTATGAGTATGCTGTAGATGAGTTAATTAGTATACCTGAATGATCCTCTCCCATTCAGGGCATTGTCTGGAATGGTTTCTTGTGAAGAAAGCTCTAGTCTGCACCTACATTTAATATGGATGGAAAATTAGATTGAAAAGACCAGCTTGAGAGCTGCTAAGGAGGAATGTCCTTGCCTACAAGCTGGTTAGATGGCCATATTAAATTCCAAAGTCATTGCCACCAGGTCAGCCTGTATTTTGTGAACTGTTGGCACATCAGCTGTCCAATCCTTAGTGGTTGGCAAGTAATAGTGTTTGAGCATCTGGCATGCCAAGGCATATTGTTGAGGTATGTGTAACAATGGCAGTGCAGCGCTATTTTTAGCACTATCTTAGCATTGATCAACATGAATGAAATAAGAGTGGTCCAAGCTGAGTCTTACTCCTACCTTAGGGTCTTTTGCAAAACCAGTGACTCTTAGTAAAGCTAGTAATCTTTGCTTTCCTTTTTCTGCCTTTCCACTTCTTAGCCACTACCCAACTCACGCACCCACAACAGACAGCCTTTGAGTCCCCCTTCTCCATGTTGACCTCTTTGTAAGCCTTTGATTGATTTTAAAAACATCTTGCAATTTGTGTCAGTTGAAACCAATTTGAGTGCAGGTGAACATATGGCAACCATGCCAGTAACACATAATTGTTATGTATCCGAGGAAATATTTGCTTGTTTTTCACAAGGTCTTTGATTAAAATCCTGCTAGATCTTTTTAGCTGCTCCCACTGTGTTAGTTGTGTTAATTGATAAGTCTATTTTTGCAAAGTATAGGTATAAGTAGACTCTGTGGAAAATGGGTGATCTGATAAGCATAAATATTACTAATTATACCCTACATCTAGGGGCTGCACTTCTCTACCAGTTACTACATTGACTTACTCCCTTGATCTTATTTCTCAGTAACAGCAGCTTTGAAACACACACAATTGTGTGTGCTTCATTCTACAGGAAAATTACCCATGAAGGCATTTAGTTGCTTAACTTAGATTTAAGAACCTAACTCCCAGTGCCTTTATATATTTGTGATACAAGATATTTCATGTAATGGGACAGAAGAGAAGTAAGGGAGACACCTAAATGACTTGATATTATATACAGAACTGCTTTTATTTTTTAGTATTTTGATATCTGGAAGGGCAGAAGGACAACATTTAAAAAAAAAAAGACTGGCTGAGCAATTGACCCCCAGACGCATAGTAGTGGATGGATATGCCTACTTCATTAGAGATCCAGTAAATCTTATCTCCCTAAGGAGTTAGGTTAGGGGTGTTTCACCAGATCAGAATGGCTCTATCTTAATGATGAGATGATAAATTATGTGGAAATCCATTCACTGTCTGCACCAAATTCTAAAAAAGAAAATGTCCTTGAATCTTTATAGCCACCCAGTTTTGTTTTGTAGGAAATGTCATGCTGCAGTCTTCTTTTTCTTTATGGAAGCGATTTTATACCCAAACACTTAAGGAGAACAGTTTTGAGCTCAAAGTTGCAATGTCAGAAGATAGACAACTATGAATTGGATTGAAATAATTCCATACTTGTCCTCTTTCACTGGGTCATTACTGAGAGTCATTTCTGGAGCAAACTCTGCATCATTATTCACCTACTTTGATCTGTTATAGAGACCAGGGCAGCAAGCGAAAAATGAGATTTAATTGTGCCTATTTCTCTTGGATGATTTTCCACCCCTCTCAAAACAAGCTCTGGGCAAGTGGTTCAGTTGCATTGTTGGCAACTGGAATGTTTTTCACACCACAAACATTGAGCAAAACATGTAGAAAGAAGCTGAATGATTCAAGAGACATTAACTCTAAACTACCTCTTGCAAATTCTTTCCATTTCTTGAGCGGTGGCAGATTCTTTGCAGAGTGGTTATATGACTGGCTTTTTAATGCAGATTGAAACCTGTCCTTCCTATAGAATTTACCTACCTTGCAGTAGAGAGATGCATCAGTTCTGCCTGGACATAATTCCTATAGAAGTTAGAAAAATGAAATACCTTTTTAATCCTGCATGCTGCTCCTGAGAACCAGTTCAGGCTTGTTCCCTGAATGCATGTTTAGGTATGCATGTTTTCAAAGGCTTGGTCCAGTCTGGTGCATGCAGGAGAGGGAAATCAGACTGAAGTATTTTATCAGCCATACTATAAATAATTTAGTGACTAAGCTTGACAGAGCTTCACAGTGATAGAAGGGACAGACTTCACATTCTTCTGCCCCAAGAGTAGAGTCTGCTACCAGCTGAAAAAGAAGGGACCCTTAGCCATAAGGGATGGAGGGTCTGAAATATCCATTTGACTTCCTTTAGTTCAGACTGGCAGTAGTTCACATACACACTATTTATTACCTTATGTTAGGAGTCTCCTTTGAGGCTTGGCACAAATTCTCTCAAGAGGTGTTGGTGATCCAGACCTAACAAGGAACCATTTAAAAAACAAAAAACAACCAAATCCCTGTTCCGTAAGGATCCTTGGGGCAGCCTCGCCATTTGCCAACAATGCAAAATCTCCTCTTGAGAAACTAAGGGAGTTAATAATGTTAGTAGTGGCAGCAGAAGCCATGCACGGACACATCACAGGTGACTTTCTTGCACTGTAATAGGGCTTGTCAAGTATGAGTGAAAACTTACAAAACCAAGGAGAGAAGTAGAAGGAAAGAAAGAGGACCTCCGTGGTGGGCTAGAACAGAAAGCAACAGGTCCTGGTATAGAATTCATCTGGAGGAAAACTATGAATTTGTTCTAAGATCTAGCGGAGGCCTCTTTCTAATTCAGAGGATTATCTAGCGGACACAGGAGAGTGGCAGGTTCTCTCCCAGCTGCCAGAACACAACAAAGGACTGGATGTATTCAGGTACACAGGCAGACATCAGAAGTTTGAGACATACAAGTGGATCTGGCCTCCACCCCTGTACTAGTTGGTCCTTTCATCTTCTGTCATTTCCTCGGAGAATCAGGAACAAAAAGGAAAAATGAAGTCCAGAGGTGCATCTGGGGAGTAATTATACCATTATTAGAAGGTGACATTGAGTGTGACTGCAAAGTTTAACCAAGTTACTGAAGGGATCAGGGGAAGAAAGCAGGCTGGGTGGAAAGAGCAGAGGGACGAAAGAGGTTGTGAATAAGGAGTGATCAAAGAGAAGGGAGAATGAAAGCTCTGTGGTTATAAACGGCTTGAAAGAGCATAGATGATTATCAGAAATAGAACCAGGTACAATAGTTTGATTTAAAATATTAAATTCAAAGGTAAATCCAGAATATGTCTATTGCAGAGGACTTGAAAATGATATTTTAAAAATGCTTTATTCCTGCTTCCCCAAATGTCTGGCTTGCCAAACATAAGTGGAATTGCATACATTATCTCTGCATGCAATTTTATGGATTGTATATACAAAATAGTTTTTTGCAGGAACAAAAGGCTGATTAGATATCCAGTTTTTGTGTGTTCAGTCATAATTATGTGCATAATTAGTTATGCATTTGCATGATCAATTTCTTGCTTCATTCTGTGAAAAAAGGCCCAGTGGCCAGGGAATTCCCAAGTGGTTCAAAGACAGCTTGCATCTCTGAAGCATCTGCCCCTTCCCTGATATGGGATGCATCAGGGAACACTGAAGAAAGAGGAGGGTTTTTTCTTGGGACCACTCCTACAATATTACCTAGAACTGCTTTAAGTTACATCAGGGACAGAATAGATTCAAGATTAAGAGGAGCAGAAGAATGGCTTAGAGCAGTAGTTTTCACCCTTTTTTAGTCTAAGTACCCCCGGTGGCCAGATGCTGAGCTGTGGGGGAGGGAGTAGCATGCGGCCGAACGCCAAGCAGTGTGGGGGTAGCGCATGGCCAGACACGGAGCAGGGAGGCAGGGATGACACGCGGGTAGGTGGGGACGGAGCGCCTCTACCTCCCAGGAGCAGGGCCAGGGCAAGGCAAGGAAGCTCACCAGGCTGGTGTGTGGCGGTACCGGTGCTGCCCTCGCCCCACCCCGGCCCTGCTCCTGGGATGTGGTGGCACTCCATCCCCACCTGCCCATGCCCCCTAGGACCAATCCAAGTACCCCCAGGTGTACGCAGACGTCCCGTTGACAACCCCTGGCTTAGAGTCCCCTTCCAGTTCCCCGACTAAGTGAAGGTCTGGGATCTGGCACAGAATTTTCCATTCTCTAGCATCACTTACGAAATCTGTATGTTTCATAGTTTCATAGTTTCTAGGGTCGGAAGGGACCTGGGCAGATCATCTAGTCCGACCCCCTGCCATGGCAGGGA
>NW_005841865.1:4431944-4434146 GCF_000455745.1 Alligator sinensis
GGGGGGACAGGGACTCCCCCAGTGCCTGTTGATCCCCCCTGACTAGTTTATAGCAGGCCACAAGATTCCCCCCTCAGCCTTCTCTTCTGGAGGCTGAACAGGTTCAGGTCCCGTAACCTTTCCTCATAGGACCTGCCCTGCTGTCCCTTGATCATGCGAGTGGCCCTCCTCTGGACCCTCTCGATGCTGTCCACATCCCTCTTAAAGTGCGGCTCCCAGAACTGGATGCAGTACTCCAGCTGCGGCCTGACCAGTGTCGCATAGAGGGGGAGGATCACCTCCTTGGTCCTGCTTGAAATGCATCTGTGGATGCACGACAAGGTACAGTTGGCCTTCCTAGCCGCCTCCCCACACTGCCGAGCCATGTTCATCTTGGAGTCAATAATGACTCCAAGCTCCTTTTCCACCTCCGTGCTGACAAGAGGGGAGTTCCCCAGCCTGTAGGTATGGTGCCGGTTGTTCCTCCCCAGGTGCATCACCTTGCACTTGTCTGTGTTGAACCCCATCCTGTTCTCCTCCGCCCATCCTTGTAACCTGTCAAGGTCCGACTGTAGCCTGTTGCTCCCTTCTATTGTGCCCACATCCCCCCACATCTTGGTGTCATCAGCAAATTTGAACAGGGTGCTTTGCACCCCCTCATCCAAATCACTGATGAAGATGTTGAACAGGGCGGGCCCGAGGACCGAGCCCTGCGGGACCCCACTGCCCACGTCCTTCCAGGCCGAGAAGGACCCATCCACTACCACCCTCTGGGTGCGGCTCTCTAGCCAGTTGGCGACCCATTGGACTTTGTGGGTGTCTACGCCACAGTCCCCCAGTTTCCTAATGAGAACGGGGTGAGAGACAGTGTCGAAAGCCTTCCGGAAGTCCAGGAAGACTATATCCACTGCTACCCCTGCATCCAATGATTTAGTGACCTGATCGTAGAAGGCCACCAGGTTGGTCTGACATGACCTGCCGCTGATGAACCCGTGCTGGTTGCCCCTGAGCATGCATTTCCCTGCTGGCCCCTCCTGGATGTGTGCCAGAATAATTTTCTCGAACAGCTTGCCCAGGATCGAGGTAAGACTGACTGGCCTATAGTTTCCCGGGTCCTCCTTCCTCCCCTTTTTGAAGATGGGAACCACATTGGCCCTCTTCCAGTCCTCCGGCACCTCTCCAGAGCACCACGAGTGCTCATAAAGCTGCGCCAGGGGACTCGCAATGACTCCGGCCAGTTCCTTTAGAACTCTAGGGTGGAGATCATCCGGACCGGCTGACTTAAAAACGTCCAGCCCCTCCAGCAGCTCCCTAACTAGATCCTCACTTACCCTGGGCTCAGGTGTGCCTCCCTCGGGGCCCGATGGGGGCCTAGCAGGGAGGTGGCAGTTCTGGTCCTTACTGAGGAAGACAGAGGCAAAGAAATCATTAAATATGTTGGCTTTGTCGTCTGGTGTGACAACCAGATTCCCCGTCGCGTCCTGCAAGGGCCCCACATTACCCGGGGCCTTCTTTTTATTCCCTATGTATTTAAAAAAGGACTTCTTGTTGTCCTTAATCCGGGAAGCCAGTCCCACAGTATGGATGTGTAAGAGAGAGGAAGAACCTCATAGTCATATATATGGCGTATGTATATAGTCCAGTAATGTTTTCTAATATCTGGAGTAGGATATTTGAAGTTTGGACTCCTGAATGCTATCCTTGGATCTGCCACTGAAGCAAGTGTGACATCGGACAAGTCATTTTCAGGACAGTAATTGTCAGCCAGCTTACATACAGACATATTTGAAGTGATCAGAATTTTTCCTGTACTTTGAAGAGGAGACAGAGACAGATCCTTAAATAAAAGGCACTATAACAGTTCTACTATTGTTCTAATTCTTCTTCTACTGAAATCAGCGGAAGTTTCTATATTGATTCTCGTAGCAAACAAAATTGGACCTTCTATTTCTTTCTTTCCCTCTCTCTCTGTCCAGCTATAATACATACTGTTCTACTAAAAGCTTATTTTTATACAATGGGAACTGGCCATTGTAACTTTTGCTGATATCAGATTCTTAAATGATGTTGTATTTTTAAAGCTTGCTTCTACCTAGGCTTGGTATTTTTTACGCTGAAGCACCATCTGCCTTTACTTTACTAGGCTGTGCAATATCACAAAAGTAATAAATCATTCCATCCTATAAAAAAATCATAATCTTTAATGATAGTGGCAGAAAGAAG
>NW_005841865.1:4434177-4449258 GCF_000455745.1 Alligator sinensis
CGGTGCTTTGAGAACTGTAGGAACACACTAAAGGGATCTCAATAGCCAATCCATTTACAGTGAAATATATGGCGGGTGGTAACGATGGATCATCATGTTCTTGTGGCTCATAAATGATAATGGCAGACATGGGCCATCAACTGCAAGGCCTTGGAGTAAGCCTATTTTTATTCTGCATGACTGGACTAAGCCTGGGAAATCTAGCTTTTCAAATTCTGTTTCTTCTCAATTTCATATACTTTGCGGGGAGGGGCAGAAAAAGTGTTTTTATCTGCTCTTTTTGGTTAGAAATTCCAGAAGTGTGTTGCCTAGTATTTGACCTTCGTCTGCCTGGCTACCCAAAGATAATATGAGTTGTGCCTGTAGTGAGTAATTACCCAACCTGTGTGGCTGTACCCAAACTAACAACTGAAACAGGGTATGGGGAACAATATCCCTGTCTTTTTAAAATATTGTTTATACTTAGACCTGCCCCAAAAGTCAGGTTTCATCGATTCATAGATTCATAGATGTTAGGGTCGGAAGGGACCTCAATAGATCATCGAGTCCGACCCCCTGCATAGGCAGGAAAAAGAGTGCTGGGTCTAGATGACCCCAGCTAGATGCTTATCTAACCTCCTCTTGAAGACCCCCAGGGTAGGGGAGAGCACCACCTCCCTTGGGAGCCCGTTCCAGACCCTGGCCACTCTAACTGTGAAGACGTTCTTCCTAATGTCCAGTCTAAATCTGCTCTCTGCTAGCTTGTGGCCATTATTTCTTGTAACCCCCGGGGGCGCCTTGGTGAATAAATACTCACCAATTCCCTTCTGTGCCCCCGTGATGAACTTATAGGCAGCCACAAGGTCGCCTCTCAACCTTCTCTTGCAGAGGCTGAAAAGGTCCAGGTTCTCTAGTCTCTCCTCGTAGGGCTTGGTCTGTAGGCCCTTAACCATACGAGTGGCCCTTCTCTGGACCCTCTCCAGGTTATCCACATCCCTCTTGAAGTGCGGTGCCCAGAACTGCACGCAGTACTCCAACTGCGGTCTGACCAGCGCCCGATAGAGGGGAAGTATCACCTCCTTGGACCTATTCGTCATGCATCTGCTGATGCACGATAAAGTGCCATTGGCTTTTCTGATGACTTCGTCACGCTGCCGACTCATGTTCATCTTAGAGTCCACTAGGACTCCAAGATCCCTTTCCACTTCTGTGCCACCCAGCAGGTCATTCCCTAGGCTGTAGGTGTGCTGGACATTTTTCCTCCCTAGGTGCAGCACTTTGCATTTCTCCTTGTTGAACTGCATTCTGTTGTTTTCTGCCCACTTGTCCAACCTGTCCAGATCTGCTTGCAGCTGTTCCCTGCCCTCCGACATGTCCACTTCTCCCCATAGCTTTGTGTCATCTGCAAACTTGGACAGAGTACATTTCACTCCCTCGTCCAAGTCACTGATGAAGACATTAAAGAGTATCGGTCCAAGGACCGAACCCTGCGGGACCCCACTTCCCACACCCTTCCAGGTCGAAACCGACCCATCCACCACGGCTCTCTGGGTGTCACTCACACATCCTTGATATAGAAATTATTGTATGAGATTCTTTGGCAGGTGATCAGAATAGAAAATCCTAGAAAGGAACATTAATCTTTCTCTACATTCCTCCTTGTAGGTAGGAAGTAGGGCTCTTCTAAATATTTTATCATTAATTTTGTTTTAGAAATGATTTGAGATCAAGGGACTGGAATTCTCCCATTATGAACACAAACCCTGAAAATCATTCATGTAAGAGTATGTGGTATTGTATGGGTATGGTTACATGGCATGCCCTTAGAATATGTATCCACTGCAGTGGTAGTATATCCTATCCTGGAGACCCCAAAGCATGCTCCTATTTGTGTGCTCCACATCTGGAAATGCACTGGAGAGGACACTTCTGGGGATGGAGCTCATCCGGGCCTGCCGACTTAAAGGCATCCAGTTCTTCCAAGTGACTCTGCACCATCTCAGGGTCTATGCATGGTAGTCTGGTGCCTTGCTGCTGCCTCTCTACAACCCCAGTGAGAGACTTGTCCTGCCCCTCACTTAGAAGCACTGAGGCAAAGAACTCATTGAGGAGTTCAGCCTTGTCCCCCCTGTCCATCACCAATTGCTTCTGCCCATTTAGCAGGGGTCCTATTCCTCCCTGGGCCTTCCTTTTACTCCCTATATATCTAAAAAACAATTTCTTGTTGTCCTTTACTTGGGATGCCATCCTCAGCTCCGTGGTAGCTTTGGCCCATCTAACTGCCTCCCTACAAGCACGAGCAGAGGAGGTATATTCGTCTTTGGTGATCTCTCCCTGTTTCCACTTTTTATGTGCTCCCCTTTTGGCCCTTAGGCTGCCCTGGATTTCTCTGGTCAGCCAAGGAAGCCTCCTGGCCCCTTTCCCTCTTTTTCCTCGCATCGGGATCGTCTCCCTTTGTGCCCGAAGGATCATTTCCTTAAGGCACAGCCACCCTTCTTGGGCTCCCATCACTTCAAAACTCCTACTCTGCAGTGCGTCCTTGACTAATCGCCTGAATTCATTGAAATCAGCTTTCCTAAAGTCTAGCACTTTCACCCTACTAGTTACCTTACCCACTCGACGTCTTATGAAGAATTCTATTATTACTAATATTATTATTTCCTATGATTAAACAAAAGCAACAGTTTTGATTTAGCTCAAAATGCTTCACATTTTGTTTTTAATCTAAACGTTATCAAAATATGACTTTTGTAAATTTCCTTTCTTTTTTAATTTTTTAGAAATATTTATATTTAAATCTTCAGGAAATTGTTTCTGTTACTTTTCACTTTTTACTTTTTCTACTTTTAAAACACTTTCCTAGTTTTCTGAGGGAAAAAGAGAGAAAAAACTATAAAACAGCTCAAAGCAAATTATTTTTCAGCAAAGAATTATCCTTGTCTGACTTTAAAAAAATAGAATTTTACCGGTTGTATAACTTGCTGTAAAAGGACAACAGTAAACTCCTGTAATCGTTCACATAACAATGTTATTCCAGACCCCGTTCACTAGAGAGATGGGAGCTATTCCACAGAGTGCTCAATCTTGGTCTTACTGAACTCTATTGATTTTGATGAAACCATATGTTGTATATTCTTCAGGGCACTCTTGTTCCAGTTGTGAGCGTCTTATTAGGGGTTTTGTCTGTCACCATGAGACACGCATCTAAATATATTGATACAAGTGCTGCTGCTAGGGTTGTACTGAAGTGTGCATGCAGCTTGCATTAACATCATCAGGGCATATCCCAAGGAACTACCCAGATATGCACAAAACAATAAATACAGAAATATTCAACTGAACAGAAGTCTTCTGATAACAGGCAAGGGTTTCAGACCAGTGACTAATGTGTGTTTGTGGATGAACAACATGAACACATATAAGCATTTACGTGCTGGTCACGTGGGTCAGATATTGAATGCACAGCCATGGATGTATGAGCTCAGGTCCATGGCTCAGGGGTGAGTGGCCTTGGGTGCTGACCATCACAGCAGGATTTAACTTTTGGGGATGGGGCATGAAGGGATTTTGTAGATCCGCCAGCAAGGTTTACCTAAGATCCAGATGATATCAATATGACTCTATAATAAATCATGGCTGTGATAAATAGGTGGTTTATACAGGTTTTTCTTTGCTGATCTTGTAGCTGATGTCTTAAGCTAGGATAAGATCTAGCACCTTGTCATTCAGTATTCAGTTATTTCAATTACTTCAGTTATTCTCGCACCCTCAACACCCTCAGTGCTCATAGGCTTAACTTTGCTTCTATTCAGAAGGCAGGGCAGGATGGCACCTTAGAGACTAATTGTTTCAAAGAGGTGCATGAATGTTCATAAGCAACAACCTACTTTGTCAGATGTCTGTTCCTAGCATATTCAAATAATACAATGCATATGCAATTAAAGACTCAAACCCCTGTCAGCAAAGGCTGAAATGACCTTAAGTACATATGTCTGGCATGTTCATTTCACTTGTTCTTTGTCCTCAAAGGTTTACTGGCTCCAAATTCTTCTGTTTCCATGGCCAAGCTTGCAAGCAATTAAAATAGTGGCAGACATCATTTTTAACTACATGGGTAATGAGACCAAATCAGGTCATAAGTCATTTGAGACTACATAGATATATATGGTTAGCCATGTGTGAACTACTGGTTCATTAATTTATAAACCCTTTTGACAGAGCATACAGTGTGGTGGGATACAGAGCGTACTGAGGATCTGTGGTCAATAATATAGCCCAGGCATCTCTGTTATATGCCCCTCAAAATCAGATGACTGAAGTCAGTGCACTAACTACAAATATAGGGGGGCATCTCTTTCTTCAATGAATACATTAGTTTAAAACTATGATTAGAACAAGGGAAAAAAAGAGTATTTTTTTTCATATTTGACAATTACATTTTCCACTACTTTAGACAATCCAGGGATAATCTATAGCTCTGCTGATGTTTTAGTATCCAAAGTCTGACGTGCAAATAATTTTAGATACGGTATATGATTAAGAGTCTTCCTATCTATCTATCTATCTATCTATCTACTTCAAATTTCTCTCCAAATACCTTTGAAGAAAACAATTTATTGAGAAAAATAGCCTTGCCCTTGACTAGGATCAAAGCCCTCTACCTCTTACTGACACTGCCTTTCCCATTTCACGGAGATGTTGATCACTTCTGCATTGCACCATTACGATGTCATCCAAAGAGACAACACATATCACAGAGTAATCCTGCCAAAACTGAAGTAATTACTCTCTGAAAAATGACAGGCGTGTTATTAAGGCCATATGGCATTACACATAGTTGGTATAATCGCTAATCGGAAACAGCAGCATTTCTAGGACATGAATGTTTGGCAACATATACCTGACTAATAGCTGTTGCATTGTAAATATATGCATTCCTTGCCAGGAAACCAAGGAAACCATCTTTTCTTAGGAGAATAAGTGCATCTTCTGGGTAGCAACACAAATTATTTGTGGGACTCAAGATAAAAATGACACTTGCCATCTATTTTCTGGTCAATTAGGATTGAGGATAACCCTTAGGGCAGGCTGGCTAATCTATTTCATTAGCATTTTTGGTGTGGGTGTTGATAGCAAATGCACTTAGTACATAGGCAATACGAAGTTTTCCTTTATTATATCTGATCTCCTGTGTGGCTACTCATGCCCCCCTTCCCGCCCTGCTGCTGCTGCGAACAAATTAGTAAAAAAACTAAAAGGATGGTACCAGTTTCTGCTAGGGGATCCTGCCTGCAGTACAATTGTTTTCTTACTGTGGATCTAGGAGACATGGAATCAATATAAGATAACATTTGAGAGTCTCATTTGGCTCTGATGGATCTTGCATTATTCTAAATAGCCTGTTGGTTCTGAGAGTGCTTTGTTGCCACCATAATGCTGGGTGTGCAGTAGAGCAGCAGTCTTTCCTTTCTCAGTGCTGCAAATCTGATTAACATTAGGCAGGGTCTGCTAGAGCTAAGGAGAGCACATCTGAATTTGGCTTTACAAAGCATTTTGCTTTACAAAGCAATTCTTTACTCAGGGCTCAGCATCCTATTGTCCATAAGAGTCTTCCCTGCAACAGGGTAGAAACCTGATTTATTTAGCATCTGCTTAGCATCTGACGAAGTAGGCTGTTGCCTACTAAAACTTATGCTGAATAAGTTAGTCCTTAAGGTACACCCTACCCCACCTTCAGCCTATTAACAGAAGAAAACTTGTATATAAACTTAAGACCTATATCCTCTCCACTGATCGTATTTGACCTTCATCCTGAGAGTTTCACTGTGACATGATAGCTTTCATGGCACACGTGAAAGACTGGCCTGGGCCAAATTCATCCCTAGAGCAATTCTGTTAACTTAAGTAGAATTGATCAGGAATGAATTGGGTTCTCTGTATTAAAATAGATAGGTAGTGCAAGAGTGATGTTGTAGCTGTGATAGTCCAGAAATGATGCAAGAAGCAAGGATTTCTTAGGGTCATATCTTTTATTGGACCAACTGTGGAGTTGGGATAAAATTAGACAAACTTTCGAATGTAAGACATTCATCATCAGGTCTCTGACCACAGGAAACCAAGCACAGCACTGTGAAAAAAAAGCAGAGGGGAGGGACTAAGAAACCCCCCCACCCAAAACGTGCTTTATGGAAGAAGAAACGTGTTACTTCAACCCGGCTCTGCAGTGTCTGTAAAGATCAGGTGCTTCAGCAGGGCTTTTTGTCATTTTTAGTTAAATTAGCTAATTTTCTAATTAGCGATTAGTTAAGAATGCCAAAAAAGCCGCACTAAAGCAACTGATCTTTACAGACGTCAGGCAACCTGGGTTGAAGTAACGCACTGCCTCTTCTGGGCATGCGCAAGGCTTGGGGCAGGGATGCTCCAAGTTTAAAGTGCTGGATTTGGGGGTTTTTTTCACATCTGCAAGCACCCATAATTAACAATAGTTCTGGTAATGACAGTTACAATCTGCGCAATAGCGTCATTCCGAAAACTGAAATTCATCTACCACAAAATGATAGTTGTGGATGCTCAGTGCCCAGCTCTAGGTGTGTCAAGCTGGGCACCTTAAATCAGTAAACACTTTTTTGAAGATGTTGGCCTTAGTCGTTGTATGCCTCTATTTCACCATTAATAACACAGAGCTAGTAAGTTCCCAGGGGAGCTGTGAGGATCATTTACTTACTATTAGTATAGTAGAGGAGAGTTAAGTAGTACTATGAATATAGCGTGAACTGTATGTTCATGGGACCCATAAACTTTCCATTCTCCTCTTTAACCCCATAAATTGCTTCTCTGGAGCTGATGGCACTTAGCCTTTGATTAATTTTTCTTTTTCTTTTGGTCTCTCAGAAATGCCACGATGAAAAGCCTCTGATGTTGTTTTGATATTTGCCTCATGGTGCTCGTATTTTATGCTTTTCAGGTGCAGAACATTTTCTGTATTTTCTCATGCTTGGAACATACATTGCTGTCAGAATCTTCTTAATTGGCACGCAGGCTTTTAAAACGCGGATTGCCCTGGTTTTTTTTTAAGTCCAGGAAATGGGAACAAAATGTATTTGCCATGGTTAAAGTGTGACAGAAGGCCAGATTAATAACTAGAGTTGCTGCAGTACTTCCATGATACATCAGAGATGCATCTGACCCAGAGTAAATTATTATTATTTTACTTCTCATAACATGTCCCAAGCATGAGAATTATCCTTTATCTGAGAAGAAGGCAAGCACTCTGGTTGGGACAATCTAGGGATGTAATTCTGTCTTTTTCAGTTTAGAAGAAAGGAGGGCAGACAGGATAGCAAGTTTTCTGCTCTTGAGGGCTAGGGATAGAAGTTACACACAAACCAGTTTAAGTGATCAGGAACTGGTTTAAACCTGTGATAGAACAGAAGTTCAGTGCACTGAAACCACTTTCAAAATCAAAACTGGTCTAAGATAAACCTTGATGGATGTAGTATCAGACTGAACTGATTTAAGTCAAACTGGTTTATGGAACGTCTCTCCCACATCCCCTCCCGATTAGCTCACAGCATCCTAGGAAGCTATGAAGCCCTGGACTGTGCTCTCTACTCCAGTGGAGCAGGGCTGGTCCCACCTCAGCTGTCAGTGGGGGCTTTTCCATCTCCCACATCCAGGAGCTGGGCCAATTCTCCCAGGCCTGCCCCCTCCTCGGCCTGGTGATCGACCTGGCTCCCAACTCAGACGTGGGGACTAATTCCCCCCACTCCCTTCCTCAGCCAGTCCGCCAGCCAAGGAGGGGGCATAGCTAGGGTACTCACCTAGCTCCCGGCTCTGGGTGGGCTGGAGGGGAGAGAGGTAGAAACACCCCTCTGTGGGCTTCCCCGCTTCCCTCTGCACCAGGGAAACCCCGGATGGTGGTACAGTGCAGGGAGGTTTCCCCCCATGCCCACTCCTCAGCCTGCCAGAAGCTGAGGGCAGGCATGGCTGGGAGAAATCTCGGGGCTCCCAGCTCTCAGCAGCGATCAGCAGGCTGGGAGGCAGGCTCTAGTGCCCCCAGCTACTGGTATGGGCCACTTCAGGGGTCTGGCTGCCTTTCCGGTTTGAAAGGTGAAGATCAGTTCACTTGCTAATCGGTTCAATGTAGGCAGTTTATAGAAAGCTGCAAAGACCGAATCGATTCAGCCTTGGGCTTTTTGATTATTTGTACTTAGCCAAGAGGTGCAGAAGTAGGAAAAGTAGGTTCCTTTTGGAGGTCTCAACTCTGGGGTAGAACTTTTAGCTTTTTGTGAAAGGGGTTAACACTGCTGTTGTGCTTGAGTGAGCTGTCAGGTTAAATATGCTTCTGGAATGAAGCCCCTGGCACAGCCTGTTTAATGCATAAGTAATATATGTATTCAATGGAAATAAAATGAAATTATATGTGCATTAAGTGCGTGAGCTGCAAAACCCTCATGCCATTTTTATTGCTAAGGTTGATGAGCTTGTGCATGAAGCAGTGTTCCTCCAATACAGGGCACAAGTCCTTAGGTGTTTAGAGTTGCAGTGCATCAGCATTGTATGTCAGTGATTCTGGTTCTGGGAGAAAATATGACATGAATTGTACCACTTCCTTGGAGACAAGAGGCTAAGTGGCAGATGTGCTGTAACTCTCACAATAACAGGGTAAGGTTTTACACGTGGCAAACTTTCTGCAATTGCAGGCATTCCCATACAAATCAAAAGCAGTCATAAATGAAAAGGCATGTATTATGGGCCTGACCCACTAAAGACAATAGGGAGATTCCTAGTGATGTCTGTGGGTTGTGGAGTATGCTGTATATGTGGAGTCTGCTGTGGGTTGTGGGTTATGGAGCTTGCTCAGAGAGGTCTGCCGTGGTGTTTAGGTCCTGATTTCAGCAGTTGATTATTTTAACTTCCCTGGTACGTCCTCTGCTGTAGATGAGAAAGCTGGAATTTGCACTGTTTATCTTGGCTGCAGACAAAGAAAGCTTCTTCATAGAAATTATGTCTTTTGCTTTCTATAACTGCTATCTCTGGGTTGCTGATACTGGGTGCAATCCCCATTTCATATAACACCATATAGCTGTAGTTCATAAAGGAAAAAACATCCAGATAACATCCCCAGCCTCTGGATCTAGAGAGGTCTGGAAAATTCCTGAATAAGTCAGACAAGCTGCTGTCACTGCCTGGCAAGTGAATATTTTCTGTGCTGAAGGGCATGACAAAGCAGAGGAGAGAAGGAAAAAAACATCAAACAAGATTGCAAAAGTGAGGACATCTGCTGTTTAAAGACAAATCTGGTGTAATTGGAGTAACTGAAACATGGCCAAATCAGGAAATAGCCTGTAATATTGCATTACCCTGATACAGAGTTTACAGACCAGCCAAGTTCAATGAGAGGGTGAGGAAGAGATGTGACAATATAAATGAGGAGGGACACTGAAGAAAGAAATGGCATTCACATGGATGGCAAAGCAGAGGCACCTTGAACTCGAGGCTAGACTGAAATGGTAAAACAATGATAATAGAAAACAATTACTGATCTTCCAGGGCAAGGTGAGAAGAGAGATCAGGAAATATTTATGCAGATAGAGGACTGGAACATTGATCATAGGAGACTGCAATTACTTTGACATTGACTAGAATGAGAATTATGGAGGGATTTAGGAAACAGAGGATATATTTATTGACAGATTTCCTTAGCCTGTGTTGTTGGCAGCCAACAAAATCAAAGGCAATTTTGAAAGAGTTGAAATAGTTAAGAGAAGGAAATCATCTGCTGACAGCAGTCACCAGTCTGGAATTATGCTAGAATATTAGGACAAAAGGGAACTGGTGTAAAATCAAGAGTCTGCTTCTGACTTACAAAAACAAGAAGCTCCAGGGAACACTTTTTTGTATTGTAGTGGCAACTTCTGAATGAGATGAGCATCATTTCATGGGGTAATACATCCCCTTTCTAGGCTTTCCTGCCTTTGATGGGAAAAAGACCCAAGTGGGTCCCAATTCTGTCTTAAAAAAGACAGACTCAAGTGCATCTTTTTGGTTTCTAATTTTTAAAATCTTGTTCCAGAACCAGTATGAATGCCAATACTGGGTGACAAATGATCTATAAGGTTGAAGTCACAGCGGAGTGTATAGTCAAGGGCCTCATTTACAAAGACAGCCAGACACAAAGGCCTATATGTCCTCATTGACATCCATTCTTTGCCCAGGCCCCACCCCTTTCACCCTTGCAAGTCAGGAAACACAGGCACATACAGGTACTCCTCATTTATCATCGTCCCGGTTAACATTGTTCTCTTATTATGTCGCTGATCTATTAGAAAACATACTTGTTTAAAGTCGCTCAATGTTTGGTTATAACGTTGTTTGGCCGATGCCTATTAGTAGGTAACTACTGTGACATAATTGAATTCCCTTAACATTGTTTCACTTAAAGTCGTATTTTTCAAGAAGGTAACTACGATGTTAAGCAAGGAGTAGCTGTATATTTTAAGACTGACCACTCCTATCAGATTTCTAATGCATAGTGTTTTTAGCTTATCTTTTTCTACGTGTAGGTTCCACTGAGACAGAGAATACAACATGCAACAAATTTACACTAGAGTAATTTGACTTTAATATGGGGTAAATGTGGAATGGACACATACTATATAGCCTTAAACCATTCAAAGCCATTGGTATATTATTCCACTCTCAGATAAAGTTACTTCACAGATAGTGTGAGAAGCTATACACCAGTGTAAGTTGCCCTGATATACTGGCCATGTGTATTCCTAGTTCTAGTTAGTTTTATTCTAAGGTAGCTGTTTGCTGAATGCAAACAAGTTATTATTGGTTCACCAGCTGCCTAGTAGTGAGGTATTATAATAGCACCTTCTGTAGACAACTACAATGATCTGGCCATGGCTGCTTTAGACCCTGGTGTACCTTTTCTTCTAGGGTAGACATGTGGACTATCAGCACTGAAGCCCACTGCCATCACAGTCACTGCTGAGCACCTATATGAAGATGTGTAAGATCTAAGAAGTTCTTTAAGGCAATCATTTCTTTAGTTTACATATTAAATGAAGCAACTGTTTGAGTCCTGGTGTGACGGCCACCATCTTGGTCAATGCATGAGCCAGGCATTTCTAGAGCTGAAAGCACAAGCTGGTTCACCTTAAGCTGTAGTTTTCTAAACAGGGCTGTAAGCCTCTGCAGACTGTAACACATGCTCATTGGTTGAATACACCAGCACTTCCATTTGGAGAGTGTTACTGTGCATGAGGAAAAAGAAGCACTAGTGACCCGCTATCCAAGTACTTTTAGAAATATAAAGCAGCGATAAAAAAGACCATCCATATTTCACTTTATATAAATACTACAGTATTACCAACTTCTTTGCATTCCTATCCCATGTTCTTCTTTTGTGACCTCTCAGACTTAAAAAAATATGAAGTGATCTGAAGAAAATTACATGGATTCAGTCAGGATGCAGAAGGGTTTAAAAGAAAAACTAAGAAAGAAAAAAATCTATGTTTGTGCCAACAAAATTAAATTGTCAAAATGACAACAAAAGCCCAGTGGGATTCAGTAAATAAGCAAGAAACAGTATTGCATATATATATATAAAAGAATAGAAAAGCTGTTTAAAGAAACTCCCTCAAAACAGTAGGTAAATACAGGCTAGTGGAAGAAAAAATATGAGCTCTATATATTTACCAAATAATATGCAATGTTTAACAGTAACACTTTTTAAACTGCATAGAGTACACTATAAAGCAGATAAATATTAATGCAACCTCTGGCATTTCTCTCTCTGAATTCTAATGAGACGGGAGGATAAATATCCAGCAGAGAGATAATGTGGTCTCCCTCCATGCTGTTTTCAGTAAAATCTGGTAGCACGTTTGAAGTTAGGTAACACACACTGAGGTGCTTGACCCAGGGGTGCATTTTCAACTCAGCAGGGGACTGGAGGCTGCCTCTAATTTGCATATTGCCTCTGCTACCATCATCATTAAAGGCCAGATTGTACAAAATGTAGGACATATTGACCCAGACTTATACACAAGCAAAGTCTAACTGAAGACAAGGGAATCACTTGAATGCTCACTACTCTAAGGGTTGCCCAGTGGGACCCTTAACATCTAATCAAATTCCCATTGGAGTCAAGAGAGACTTGTTATTCACTTAATGGGAAGCTGAAGTGTTGCCTTAGCACCAAGGTGCCAGCCTGCTCATCTGAAGGAAGATCTGCTGGCCCTGCGGGCTTCTACAACCTTCATAGCTAGGGTGTGGGCAGCCATTGTCGAACTCTGTTGGCCCCAGGTACAAAGGCAGCATCTGATATATTCTGATCAGTGATACAAAAAAGAAGGGGTACAAATACAGCCCCAGTCCTGCTGCCCTTGCCCAGTGACCTGAGTCACTAAAAATATTGCCAAAGAACAACTTAGAAAAAGAGTTGCTGTGCCCTTTCTTCCATTTGCACATTATTGTTGGACATCTCATAGGTTCCAAGTCTGTGTTTGAAAGCCCAATGTTTGCTGCAAAAAACACTTCATCTAGAAATATTTAATAAAGGGCTTCTTATGAGCTGTTCTCTTGGAGTGCTCACTATTCACCATTTAAACTTTTAACTTTTACGACCAGCGGGACACACAGGCCATGTTATAGTTTTCCATTTATTGGGCAAGATTCTCAGTTGGTGCATATCAATGTAAGTCTTATTGGCTGGAGGATCTGTTTCTGTGACACTTATATTTCTACTACAGATTTCAGTTGAAATTTGAAATGAATTAAAATGAACACTCTCTACTGTCCACCCAGAATACACTGTTTCTGTGGAGAACCCTGGCTGGTTACTCATTCAGTAGAATATCTGTGGAAATTAAGCTAAAAAGAGGGGGAAACACACAGCATCAAAAGAATTTTCATATATATATATTTTTCCTAGCTTTTGCTCCATGAGTAAGGATGGCTGCAACTTTCTCAGTGTTTCTTGTATGAGATACAAGAAAAACTCTTGTTGGAGTACTGGGTCCAGTTCTGGGTGCTGCACTTCAAGAGGGATGCGGCTAGCATTGAGAGGGTCCAGAGGAGGGCCACTTGCATGGTCAAGGGGCAGCGGGGCAGGCCCTATGAAGAGAGGCTAAAGGGCTTGAATCTATTCAGCCTCCACAAGAGAAGGCTGAGAAGGGATCTGGTGGCCGTTTACAAACTCACCGGGGGGACCAGCAGAAACTGGGTGAGGCTCTGTACCACCGGGGTTACTAGGAATAACGGCCACAAATTGTTAGAGAGAAGGTTCAGGCTGGACATCAGGAGACATTACTTTACAGTTAGGGCTGCCAGGCTCTGCAATGGACTCCCAAGGGAGGTAGTGCTCTCTCCTACCTTGGGGGTCTTCAAGAGGAGGCTGGACAGATATTTGGCTGGGGTGTTATGACCCCAGCACTTGCTCCTGCCTGGGGCAGGGGGTCAGACCTGATGATCTGTTTAGGTCCCTTTCAACCCTAAGCACTATGAAACTATGAAACTATAATACATTCTGGAGAGTTTTAAGGACAAAACAATAAGCAACTCCAAGTCAGGAAAAAAGCGTATCAAAGACAGTTATCCAACATACAGAACCAATGTGTTCCAGGGATTGTGCAATGAGGGAGAAGCGGGGAGGGGGTTACTACTGAGGTAAGGAACTTTGCACTTCCATTCTAAGTTACCACCTCTCGTCAGGTTTGAGATGGACAAAATCAGCCCTCTTGGCTTTCCTAAAGGCATTTATGTGCAGACGCAGAGGATCATCACAATCCAGCTACTGAGATGTCTGGAACCAGAGGTCAGGTACTACAAATTGACCTGTTTTATTCCATGAAAAAAAGGAAAAGCAACCACTGAAAAATGTCAAGCCAGGGAAAATAAATTCATGTTTAATTAAAAACTAAGCAATATTTATTAGGTCAAAGCACTTCCACTATGAGAATACCAAATGAATTTCAGTTAACAGTGTAGGTCCACCCACAGGGAGGAGCTGTCATTTTTATATATCTCTATGGACTTAGGCAAGTAGATTGATTTATCTTTCCAACGCACGTCCTTTATAGTACGTATCCATCCTTACATGCTATATTACTGAACAGCCACTTCCAGACATAATCACAATGCGAAGGTCATTTGCTCTTTCTGTAATGTGTTCACATGAATAGTATTCACTAGAGAGTTTTTATTTGCAGTCCTGTATCTATTTGTCAGTTTTTCTCTCTCCCTAACTAAAAAGATGGTGAAAAAAATCACAACAATAAGAAAAAAGCTCGGCTCTGTTCCTCTAATTGCATGGAATTTAATTTTCTTAATGTAGCTCGAATATGCCATATTTTTTGCTTCCCCCACATCTAACATGACTTGATTCCATTACTAATGGCCGTAGTTCAAGATGCTTTCAAATGCAAAGGGAATTAGCACCATCTACTGGTCACATGAAATCTGTCCATTCATCTAAATTGTAGCTTCACAAGCTGCTACGGGATGAAGAGTTCCTCTGCAGGGTTCCTGTTTGTCACGCTGCAGGCCATTCAGAAAATGTGACCAGCAATTATATTGTATTATATGTTCCCTGAACAGCCTTTCACAGTATCTGATAAAGTGGGCTCTAGCCCATGATAGCTTGTGCTAGCTATATATATATATATATATATATATATATATAGTAGTGTATCTATCTATCTATCTATCTATCTACTTGAGTAACCCACAATAGCTTGAATAGCACAAACTATCATGGCCTATGCAAGTAGATATATATATATACACATTTCTATAGTGATAGATAGATCAATAGATCGATCGAACAAGCTATTGTGGGCTAGAGTCCTAGGATCAATCAATCGATCTATCGCTATAGAAGTATGTATGTATATGTGTGTGTGTGTGTGTGTGTGTGTGTGTATATATCATAGATTTCATAGATTTCATAGACGTTAGGGCTGAAAGGGACCTCGGAAGATCATCGAGTCCAGCCCCCTGCCCAAAGGGCAGGAAGTCAGCTGGGGTCATAGGATCCCAGCAAGATAAGCATCCAGTTTGCTCTTGAAGGTGTTCAATGTAGGCGCTTGA
>NW_005841865.1:4449420-4453159 GCF_000455745.1 Alligator sinensis
TTCCCTGACCTCTGATCATGTGCGTGGCTCTTCTCTGGACTCTCTCAAGCTTCTCCACATCCTTTTTGAATTGTGGAGCCCAAAACTGGACACAGTACTCCAGCTGTGGCCTCACTAAGGCCGAGTACAGGGGGAGAATGACGTCCCGGGATTTGCTTGAGAAGCATCTATGGATGCAAGCCAGCGTTTTGGTCGCTTTACTAGCCGCCGCATCGCATTGCAGGCTCATGTTCATCTTGTGGTCAATGATGACCCCCAAGTCTCTTTCTTCCATAGTGCTAGCCAATATAGCACTGCCGAGCCTATAAGGATGCTGCGGGTTTTTCTTCCCAGGGTGGAGAACCTTGCATTTATCGGCGTTGAACACCATCAGATTCTCGTCTGCCCACTTGCTGAGCCTGTCCAGGTCAGCCTGGATCACCCGCCTGTCTTCTGGTGTGGATGCTTTGCCCCAAAGTTTGGTGTCATCGGCGAACTTGGCCAGTCCGCTTCTGACTCCAATGTCCACATCATTAATGAAGATGTTGAACAGTATGGGTCCAAGGACAGAGCCTTGGGGGACCCCACTGGTCACAGGACACCACGATGAGTGACTTCCATCAATTACTACCCTCTGGGTCCGACCCCGGAGCCAATTTTCCAGCCAGTGGATCGTGGAGGACCCAAGGCGACAATTGGCCAGTTTCTCCAAGAGGTGATCATGGGAAACCAGATCGAAGGCTTTTTTGAAGCCAAGATATATGACATCAATCTCTTCTCCCTTGTCCAGGTGATGGGTCACCTGGTCGTAGAAGGAAATGAGATTGGTCAAGCAAGACCTACCCGCAACAAACCCGTGCTGGCTATCCCTTAAGATGTTGGCGTTGGCCAGTCCATTAAGGATGGCCTCTTTAATAAACTTTTCTAAGATCTTCCCCGGGATAGAAGTCAGGCTAATGGGCCTATAGTTAGCCGGATCCACTATCTACTGGATTTAGTCTATAAGGTGCAAATCTACCCAACCCTCTAGCTATGGTATCAGCCATTTGTTTTGATATGTGGATACCAAAATGATACCCAGCCTCTAGACAGCAGACGGCATGGTCCAGTGGACAGGGCCCACCCGGAAACTTTGAATTCTTTACCTGGCCTTAACACTGTCTCAGTGCATGACTGTGAGAAAATCATTCAGTCTCTGTCTACCCTTTTTATAAAATGAGGACATTGATACTTATGCATCTTTGTAAAGCACATTGAAATGCATGTATGGAAAGTTTAATTGAGAAGCTAATTATTATTATGTGCCTAACAGATGACTAGAAATGCCCTTTACCAGCTAATTCAGACGTCACCCCTACCTTTCAGTACAGTGTCCAGATTCTGTTCACAATGTGCACTTCTGCATTTTACTTCCATTTCCAGCAATCACCACTTCAGCACTGTGCATCCTAAGGCTCATGGACCAGCAGGGGTTAACAACTGGAGGAGCAGCTGAGTACCATCAGCTAGTCATTTATTGCCAGTAAATGCCTTATGCTATCATTATTGCTTAAATAATACTTCTGCTACTGCAAGTGAATGGGGACAAAGAGATTGCCCTTGATTTATGAGGGACGTACATTTCTGTAAGGTATTTATGTTTCCCTTAAGAGTCTAATCTCTGGTGCAATTAATTCTTCTGTGTTCTTTCTTTATTCTAGTAGAATGGTGTAGGTTGTAGGGAGCAAGTTGACTTTATTATTACCTTGGTTCCGAATATGTTTGAAATTTTTGTTTTAGTTATTGTGATCTCAAAGCACTTATACGCCAGACATTTCACCAACCAGTTACATGCAGCCACTTCTTAGGTAGAATGTGCCAGCTGCTAATTAAAAGTGGATCTTCTGCAGTGCAGATGTGAACTGCATATTGAAACACCAGGAAATGAGTACTGGCAAGACAAGGGAATGCAGGAAACCCAGTTTTGCTTTTATGAGAAAGTGGTTTTTGGCTCACAGCAAGAATGAACCTGAGGGTAACATATTGCCACGTATCATGTTGGCATATGCTTATTTTTAAGTCTGCATCTACTTAGATGCATTAATTCTGAGCCCAAATTTTTATCCACCACATAGGTAATAATATACCAGCTATACCAGGGTTTATCACTTAGGTACAAACACAAGCAGGGGCTAAGTGAAACAGTCCCTTGCTCTCTGTTATAAATTGTGCCAGGCCTTGCAGGCTAGGGGACATCATGGTTAATATTTTGTCATGCCCATAGCTCTTTGAAAGCAATGAATAATTACTGGGGGTTCTTTCATGTACTTGATAGCCCTCCAGAACATCTTACTTCTTGAACTTTGTAGCTGCTGGTAGGCTTAATCCTGAGCTTTTGCGTTTCACTAGGTCAGCTGCACAGACCACACATGTATTATGTTTGCAGTATCCCACAGAGGAAGAAGTAACTTGTGTGCAAGCCCAAGGACATATAGGATGACAGCAAACTAGAAAAAGAAGAAGAAAGATACAATGAGAAAGGTCTGTTTTATTATCAACTCACATTTCCTATGGAAACCCCAGGATGGGTGACAGTCAAGTCGTGAACACGCAGGCAGCATTCTATCCTTTTCCCACGTTGGGGTTCCTAGGATGCCTTTATGTATCCTTGATATCACAAAGTTCATTAGCATAAGCTATGATGCCCTTGTTAATAGTTTCTCATCCTCATATCTTGGTAAATTCTTTACTCTTAATATCAGCTACTGGTTAGTATTACTATTGCATTAACATCTGCTTATTGCTGTGGAGAAATACACTTAGCATTTCTTGGCCACATCCTTGCTTTTACTTATTCCAAAAAATTTCTATCTTAAACAATTCACCTATTCTGTGCATGTGCCTGGCTGACTCTACCACCCGGTCTCTACTTTACATGTTGTCCTGTGGCTATGAATTAAATACTGGTCATTTATTTTTTGATATCTTGATACTATTTTTTGCAAACTTAAATTATCCTCTTCACCAGAAGGTCTTTGGCTCTGTGCATCTCCTACTTACATTACAGCACTGCCATTTCTTACAATGACAGATTGCTTCTTCTGTAGGCAGGTGGCTCTTATCACTGAACTGTGTTTTCTTAGGTGCAAAGCCTGATAATAATAAATAGATAAACAAAAATGATAATGAAGTTGATCACGGACTTGTGTTCAGAACAGCCTCAAAAGGCCAGGAGGACAATTGGCTCAAAAATAAGCTTTCTGGCATTATTATTATTATTATTATTTCCACTGTGTGACATCCTCTTTCTACTTCCTGGTTTACCAGACACTTTCAAGAATGTGATATTATGCAAAACCAGAGGCATAAAGAACTCTCATTGAAACTCACAGCATCAGAGAGGGTCACAAAAGGTTTTGTTTTAACTCTGTAGTTCACCTCCAAACTCTCTTCACAAAACCACAAGTTGGCCTGTCTCAGGCTGGAAGCCATGAAGGATGATTCCTGTTGTTTGCATATTCCATTTTAAAGCACCCTGCTTCTGTTGGTCATTGGATGGAGCCAATAAAAACAGCATGACTTTTTCACCCTTCAGATTTACTGCCAATGCTATACTTATCTGAATCTCAATACAGCATGGGAGCTACAGAGCAAAATAATATGAGCCTTTCTGCTGAAAAATATTGCTGTTATTATTTTTATAAAGGATCCTTCATAGACATCTTAGGTAGCTGAGAAAAAACCTGAGACAGAGAAAAATTAAGGCTAGCCCCAACAGTTC
>NW_005841865.1:4453190-4461945 GCF_000455745.1 Alligator sinensis
CTTTACAAGGTATCTAAAGACTTAAATAGGTGCTTAATGGGAGTTACCAAGGCATTTGATTTAGGTGCCTAACCTGCCTAAATTTACATTTAAGCACATGCTGTGCCTTAGAGGCTATAAAAATGAACTAAAGTAAGATTTTTCAAGAGTTGTAAGTGATTAGACAAACATACAATACTCAGTCAACTCGATGACAGTTTTACCTGTAGAAAAAGTGAGCAAAACCTTCTTTATTAATGCCTACCCCCAAAAATCCCAAAACTGCATCAACAGCATGGATGATGGTCAGCCCCTAGAGCTATTATTGCTAAAGAAGCAACAGTGTGTGTACAATACACAGCTTTTATTTATCAAAAACATTGCTGATTAAATGAACTATCACTTCTGGAGTGGCAGACTGTGGAGGAAAAAGAAAACAGGAAAAAAGGAAATAGATTATTTTGAAAATGTGAAAAATTTTCTCCTTTGTGTTAAACTGTGCTTAGCCTTCGCTGCCTGACTGAAAACAGACCTGTGCCGTGTAACTGCAGTACAGAGGACCAAGTTCTTCTTTCAGTGACACAGATGAAACTCCTGCTGGCTTCAGGAGAGATGTAAAGGATTGAAGGACAGAGCCCAAGATCTTTTAGATCCAAAAAGCCCTGGGTGAAGTGCATCTGCAAGATCCAGTGCTCATCCTTAAGCAGCAGTACTAAAGGAGGTTGGATTAAACAGGCAAGGAGAGCACCTGAGAGAAACCAGCAAAGCAAGCACCACTTGCAGTGTTTTCAAACAGGAAATGAAAGAATCGCTCATCTACGTGCAATTGCAGGAAAGAAAAGAGTCCAAGATGATTAAAACATAGTGTGCCCTTTTAAACCCAGTTCTTGCTGAAGCTTTTAACGTTCCTTTTTTTTTTATTACAAGGACTGATGAACTGTTAGTGACTGGTAAGAGAGAGGATGGATTGTGCACTTAGCTTACCATCTGACTAGGTTAATCTTCCAAGATGCAATTTATTCTGAGTGCTAACTATAGTGGATTTAATAGAACACAGTTAGTGAGAAACCTGAAAGCAAATACTTTCTTTTGAGAAGCCTCTCAATAGTTGAGCAAATCTCACAATTCCAGGCCTTTGCCATCCTAATGCAACCGGGGTATATGGAAAAGACATTAGATTCCAGTGGCTACTAGTGTCAGCTTCTGTTATTGGTGACACTGCTTTGGATATGTACAAGCCACAGTTGTTGCAATATTGTGAAAGGAGAGTGAGAGTGGTGGTTTGTGCAGTGTATTTTAAATCTGTTTTGAGTGATGTTGTGGTTCTTTCAAAGAACGCACTTTGCTCTGTGTATTGGTTCTGGGGCACATATGGAACTTCTTAGTTTGTCTGAAGATTTTTATGGACTGCCATCTGTCTGAAACTGGCAAGGCTGAACATCTTTGAAACCAGTTCCTGGGCATCTCAATAGCAGTCCATCATCCACAGGTCCCCCCAGATGAGCAAATAAAGTTTTCTCACTAGCAGGGTATTACTGTGTATAACAAATCACATGAATGACATCACATGCATGTATAGTGAAATTAATTTTTAATAAGTACTCTTAATAGTAATCATTCAGTTTTATCGATCCAAAAAAATACTTTCCAAAAAGCCATTTCCTGTGAATACTGGTATGTTTGCTCCCTGCTCATACTCATTTAGAAGAAGCAAATTCCAAGAGATCACCTTGATTTTGTTTGACTTTTGAAGGCAAGAAATAATTTCACACCTGTTTGAGTGTTATTCAACCACAGATAAAAGTGATCACAGTTTGTGGGAAAGCCATTTTAAAGCAGTTGCAATTAACTCCTCTATTTTAGCATTAAATACCCCTCACATCTTGTTCCACCCTTGCTAAATAGAGATTTTTCTTCTGTATGTGTGTTCAGTTGGGGAAATTAATTCTCTTATCACTCTGGAGGTGGCTGTGTATGTGATGCCACTGAATATAAATGGGCCAGCTCCAGCTAGGTGTAAACTGGCTTTGCTCTATTGAAAGCAAGAGCTGATTTATAGCAGCTGAGTTGCCCTGGTGTTTACTTTATGTATTTCTGTTTTTGAAGGCCTATTAAAATTAAATGGAATTGGAAATTCAAATCACTTGGGCTGTGTTGAAAATCAAATCCAGCCTTTCTAATGCACTTTCCTTTCAGTGTTGTATGGAGGCCCCATCATTGTGAAGATAATTCCATACATATTTTTCAGGAGGGACTGTAAATTGCTTGCTGAGTAGGTTTTTAGGTTCTTTTTTTTCCCTCCGGGGTTTGCAGCTCAGAATGTGTATTTTTAGATAAAGGATTAGCCCAGGACAATACCCATGTCCTCTCATTATTTTCCTTGAAGATGAATCCCGTAGTATAATTTCAAGAGCAATGAAAACTTAGAAAAAGAAGAATGTTCAGGTGCAAGAGACAAAGCCCCGGCAGCAGACAGTGTGACAGAAAATACAGGAGCTCTGGGGAGGTGGCGTCGACTGGTGAATAGCACGCCACGCCATTGGCCTGGTAAAATCACTTAACTTTACTACATACTGCAGTTTTGCTTTACATAAAATATAATGAAGTTTACCAGCCTGCAGATGCTAAGCTCTCTGCGGTTGCTAAGGATTATTAATGCAGAGTTATAATGAAATTATAGCTGTGCATCTGTTACTAAATGGCAAGTAGGAAGTTTTCAGCAACCTGAATTGAGAAGAGATAATAATAAATCGGATTGAGCCTGTGCAAGTGATGGCTACTTGTCACAAATTCCTTCCACCTGCCTGCTTTAATGGCTGGAAAAAGCCTGTCATTTAACTTGAAACCAGCAGGATTATTACTTGCTGCTGCTAAACACTGGTTTTTCCAGGAGATTTCTTTAACATATTTTACAGTTTTATTATAGCCCACATGTAAAACTCTGGCTAGAAAAAGCAAAGCTAAATAAATATGCACCCACTATGAAAATGTTCTGTGACTCCAAAGCTATTGATAACAGAGTCTGATTCTGAGCATTACTTCTGAGGTTTCTTAATGAGAGGAGACAAAGGAAGCACACTTGAAAGAGAAAGAAGGACAGAGCTTCCCCATGACAGGGAAGGAAAAGCACTGGAGGACAAACAGTAGGGTCAGGTTAATTAGATCTGAAAAAGAAGGGAGGCATACTGGTTAGTGCTAGCATAGGATTAAGAGTTGGGTTCAAATCCTGCCCATCACAAATTTCTGATGTGGCCTTGGCAAGTCACTGAGGCCTAGACCCCCAAAGATATCAAGGGCCTAACTCCAACTGATTTCAATGTTAGTTGCTTATATAGCTCTGAGGATCTGGGCCTCACCTCTCAATTGGAGGGATACGGGGGGAGGAATAGTACGAGGACAGCAACACTTCTGTACTTCCCATGCTGTATCGAATGCATTCTCTGTCAGGGCCACAGGAAAAGGTGTTGAAAGTCAAGACATGAAATGATGAGAGCTGGGATAAGATTTCTAGATGTGTGAATGGAGAGGGAAAGCCGGTTGTTAGATTGTACAGAAGACTGGGTGAAATTAAGGCAGAGGGGTGGTGGTGTCCTCATCAACTGAGAAAGGAGGTAATCTGAGGAACCGCCCAAGACAAAGACGGTGCACCAATAGTCCCCAAACTGTGCTGGCTCGTGAACAAGACTGAGCAAGTAACATCCTGCTAACAATGTCATAGCCTGCTGTCCCTGTCAAGCTCATTTTTAAATTTTAATTTCCTGTGGCTGTGAGCACCAGAGCTACGTTTTAGAAAAGGAAGGTGCAGAGCCGGGCAGAACAGAGTGGGGCCTGCACACTGGTGCCAGAGGATGTGGCCAAGTTAGTTAACCCTTCTCAGGCTCTGCAGCCACCACAATTTTCTATAGTGAGTGGAGATCAAAAGCCTTTAATTGTGGCAGCTGCAGTGTCAGGGGAGGCTTAACTTGGCTCTTGGTGGTAACACATCCTCTCACTGCAGTGTCCTGCCCTTACTCTGCTCTACCCTGCTCTGCTTTGCTACTGGGGGAAGGAATCAAAGACGAGGTGTGGTGTGAGGTGTGGACCCTGGATCCACCCCGGCGTGAGCAATTTTGGAAGGTCTCCCAGGAAACATGTTGCCTCTAAACCACTGGTTAGGGGCCACTGCTGTTGAATGCATAGGAGCATAGGTACAACCCTGTAATAGTAAGGTTATGTGGATTAGGACCAAATCCTAAATGCATTATTCAGGTCAAAATAGAATTGCAGTTGAAGGCAAAGATAAAAGCAGAAAGCCCTGGCTCTCACATTCACACTTTGACCAGTAACTTGTATTCTCCCCTTTGCAAAGTCTCCCTCATTATCTAGGATGACACCATTCATCTTAGAACAAAAATGACTCGCTTAATAAAAATGCCACTTTAATGCCCTGCAGACTCTGCAAAGAAAAAGGAAAAAAAAGGTCTGTTTTTTAATAAATTAGGATGAAAATTAGTAATTAAGGTTTGGATCAAGTGATTATTTTCCTGATCCTTCTTAAAATTAAATTTGGTTAGAAGCACTTTGAGGGCAATGAGCGGAGAATCATTATTATTTAATCAGCTTTAAATTACTTAAATAATTACTTACATGGGTAATGCATTTTCGTCTTCAGATAATTAAAAACAATTATCGTGGTTTTATCACAGTTTTAATGTGGAAAAATCAAATTCATATTATTAACAGTGCTTGAAAACTTGCTTTTTTGGAAGGAATTTCTCTGCAAATTATTGCATGAGAATTAATGAAGCCACCCCATGAACACCAGGCTCAGAAATGAAGGATTTGGAAATAATGTATCATTTATCCCATATCCCATATGAACTCGGGCTTATTTTATTTTTCAATTTATTTTTATTACAGTTTTGTGAAATAATAAGCAACTTTATAGTCAGCACGAGACCTAATGTGTCTTGTTATGGGAGATAATACAGACCTGGGGCTTTATTTCTTTTTGCTTACCCTGGTGTAAATGAAGAGCATGTCTGCTGAATTCAGTAGGGTTGCAGTGTCATAAATAATGTCTAGCCCTGGCCTGGCAGCATAGCTGGGTATGGACAGGACAGGAGCACTGTATTGAAACTTTTTGAATAGTGCAGACCACACTTCAGTATCTATATTGGCTGGGGAAGCACCTGCCTTTCAGTTTACAGATACACAAATCACCTTATTTCCCATTTATAATAGCACAAAATCATCCCCATGCAAACTGCTTATTTGCAATAGGAAGGTTAGTGGGAAAGTGTACAGTATATTTTAACCTATCTTTTAATGCAATTTAATAACTGGCAATAAGGAGGGGAAGCCAGCAACCTGTGACCAGTCAGCTTTCCACTGATCACCAGAATGAGCTCCATGGACTACATTTCTTTCATTTTCTACTTAGAAATCAGTTTATCAGGGGCATGAAGTGCAATTCATGTCCACGGCTTTGGCTAGGCCCTTAGTACAGATAGGGGCTAATTCCTATCACAGTTCAGATGTCCAAAAAGGAAGGGATGGGGGTTGTTTCAAATTCATTACACTTTACAAGCAATCCTTCCGTTCTCTAACGTGTCTTTGGTGTAAGACTCCATAGGCTTTTCATCTGCATCTGCCTCCACTGGCCAATCAACACAGCACATTCTCACACCCCTAGACACTCATCTCCTGAGCTCAGGTCTTGTCTCCTATTGTGGATTCTCTTGACCCTTTCTCCGTCCACTAAAGATGCTCCTTTATCCCCATCTCTGACTTCCATGAACAGAATTTCTTCCCCTTACCTGTTCCCTAGGATATTACCTATCTTCACTGAATCATAGAATCATAGAAGTCAGGTCGGAAGGGACCTTGCAGATCTTCAGGTCCGACCCCCTGCCTGGGCAGGAAGAAAACTGGGCTCAAATGACCCCAGCCAGGTAGACATCGAGCCGCTTCTTAAAGATCACGGTAGGATCCAGCACCACTTCCCTTGGAAGTCGGATCCAGATCCTAGCCGCCCTGACTGTGAAGTAGTTCCTACGGATGTATAATCTAAACCTACTTCCCAACAACTTGTGGCCGTTATTCCTTGTTATCCCGGGGGGCGCTAGGGGAAACAAGGTCTCCCCCAAACCCTTCTGGTCCCCCCTAGTGAGTTTATAGACGGTCACCAGGACCTCCCTCAGCCTTCTCTTGTGAAGGCTGAACAGGTTCAGGTCCCATAGCCTCTCATTGTAGGGTCTGCCCTGCTGTCCCCGGATCATGTGGGTGGCCCTCCTCTGGACCCTCTCAATGTTGTTCACATCCCTCTTGAAGTGGAGTGCCCAGAACTGGACACAGTACTCCAGCTGTGGCCTGAGCAGTGTCGCGTAGAGGGGGAGGATCACCTCCTTGGCCCTACTTGAGATGCACCTGTGGATGCACGATAGGGTCCGGTTAGCCCTGCCAACAGTGACCTTGCATTGTCGGCCCATGTTCATCTTGGAGTCAATGATGACTCCAAAATCCCTTTCTGCCTCCGTGCTCTCAAAAAGGGAGTTTCTCATCTTATAAGTGTGCTGCCGGTTACTACTGCCCAAGTGCAGCACCCTGCACTTGTCCGTATTGAAATGCATCCTGTTTTTGTTAGCCCAACCTTGCAACCTATCCAGGTCTTTCTGCAGTCTTTCCCTCCCTCCCTGAATCTCCTCTTTAAAATGTGCCCTTTCTGCAAGACCCAAGAGCATTGCCTTTTAAATAAAAACAACATGGTCCTTCTCATTTCTGGGTTTCCCAATGAGTCCCTTTGTCTCTGTACTTCCATTTTGGACTGTCAAGTCTCTGTTTCCTAACTAGAAGATCCATAGGATAATGGAACAAGCTGCTTAGGGAAGTTGTGTAGGTTTTCAGGAAGAAATTGGGTAGTCATCTGTCTAGTTCAGGGATATCCAACTGGCAGCCCAGGGGTTATACTGCCGCCCCTGAGTGCCAGCCTCCACCGCTCCTCCCATTGCTCCAGCTGCAACAGCAGCCACAGTGTCTGGGTTCCCCTCAACTCCTCCAGCTGCTGCTTCCTGCCTCTGCCCCAGACTTTATGTAATGGTATATAATGTAAGAGGTTCCATATGAAAATTGCGTATAAGTGACAGGGGTATAGGTTGTAGCTGTGTTGGTCTAAGGACGTAGGCAGACAAGGTTCTTTGGGTGAATCGGATATCTTTTATTAGACGAACTTAAATAGTTGGACAAAAATTCATAAGTGGCAAGCACACTTCCTTGGACCAAGCAGCACAAAAATATTTCTAAGTCTGTTCTAAGGAGGTCGTCTCCTATCAATCTATAGTACTTAAATATGCCCCCTATTATGGTAGTATCTGGGTACCTCACAATAACTTTTCGTGTGTGTGTGTATCTCCTTGCAGCACTGCTGCTACAAGGAGCATTTTTCTAGCTTGCCACTTTTACCATATTGCTCTCCTTTTTGTGTCCTTCCACACACGCCATTCTCTATTACATTAAGCATAGCTGCTTATCTTCGCTTACAAGGCCTTTCAGCAGTTATTCCCCTCCACACCCCGTTACAGTTCCCACTGCTGATAATTTTCATAAAATGTTATAAATTTTTATAAAAGCACCTTTGTACTTTCTTGCATGCTGTTACTCTTACTTGGAAGGATCTCCCTGGAAACGTCCACAAAGCTACTTCATTATCCTCCTTCAAATCTCTCCTGAAAATTCGCCTCAGCTATAATGCTTACAAAAAACTTCCAGAATGTCACATTAGCAAGTTTTTCCCAACATGCAGCCTGAATCATCTCACTTGTTAAGTTTCTTCCTTAGCTCTGTCTTCACATTAAACCGAGAAAGAGCAGTATGAAGCTTCATATATTGGACGTTTGGTGAACTGCACATTTCATGCGGGATTATTTGAATTGTAATAGAAAATAAGTAGGATGGCAATATTGTTCATTTTGCTTTGCACACAAGAAATTCTTGCATTCATCCAAAATCTGTACTTTAAGACCCTGAAACAAGGGGCATGTCTGAAAGTAGAAACTGGCAACTCAGCAGTATTAGTTTCATAGTTCATACATAGCCTTTCTGGGCATAAACATAATGGCAGGAAATAAAGGGTTTTTATTGGAACTCTATAGACACCAGTAATACTCAGTCAGGACTCTAGCATAATTGGAAACTGGTATTTTGGGGAGAAAAAAAATATAGTGTGTTAATTAAATGGCCACTATAAAATGGAGCTTCCCACACAAAACAGCCAGCCATTAAGTTTAATGAGAAACACTTGTAAGAAGAGGAAATTAATTGAGTGAAGGGGATTGCCAGTCTTTTTAAAGAAATTCAAGCACAGCACTAAGAGACGGAGGAAGCAAAACTGAAAAATAAGCCTTTGTCTTTGCTATGGAAGAAGGATGGACAGGCCAAGGTGGGCCCAGGGGAGAGAAGGTGGCCTTGGAGTGCCTTGAATCTAGACTGGTGGGGTGGCAGGCTGGTCCTCTGTTATAAAGCAGAGCTGTTGAGACCGAGAGGGGGCAGGTGCATGACAGCCAGACCCAGACTGAACCAAGGTCTACAAACCAGCATGGAGTCCTTCCATCATCCTGCCCTGTGGGTCCCACCAGTTGCTGTGGCCCTGGATAAACTACTGCCTCTTTCGTGTAGGTGGAGATGATGGGAGGGGTATTATCATACATGTCCTTGCTACTGTGTACTAGATTTCTTGTGTAAAAAGCTTAGCTATTCCTTACCTCCAGCCCTTGGGGCATGCCTCAAACATTTGTTTACA
>NW_005841865.1:4462183-4480339 GCF_000455745.1 Alligator sinensis
AAGTAGTAGGGTCGGGGGAGGGGCCCAGGGGAGGCCCCCTGACAGCCCCCCTGCCCCCCACCCACTCCTCCAGGCGCCCTCACCCCCCATGGCTGCCCCTGCCCGCCCCAACTCTGTACTTTAAAAAAAAGCCCCGGTGCTCCCTGGGTGCTGCTGGGCGGAGGGGCGATCCCCGATGCCCTCCACTGTCCCATGCTGCATGGGGGGCCCCTGCATGAGCCCCCTCACTCCCCTCCATCCCGCTCCCCCCACGGCTGCCCGCCTGCTGGGGCTCTGGCCCTTTAAAAAAAAAAAGCCGAGAAAAGCCCGGGGACTCGCCGCTCCTGGTGCAGCTTCAGGGCTTTGGGGGCTCATGCAGAGCCCCCACATGGCGCGGGGCAGCAGGGATCACCCCGTGCCAGCAGGAGCGATGAGTCCTGGGGTTTCTTCAGGTTTTTTTTTTTTAAAAGGGCCGGAGCTGGCCCATGCAGAGCACCCGAGAGGGGGCTAGGGGAGTGGGGGCGAGGGTCTGGTTCGGGGGCTCGTGGAGAGCCCCCCATGCAGTGTGGGGCAGTGGGGATTGCCCCCCCACCCAGCAGCACCTGCTGAGCTGGGGCTTTTTTTTCCCCAAAGTGCTGGGAGCTGGGGTGGGCAGTGTGGCTATTACTGGGCTGGGAGAGGGGCAGTGGATGGGCCTGGCCTGGCTGATTCGGCAATTCGACTGCTGCCAAATCTCTGAATCAGATTTGGCTAAATCGAATCAGGACAGTGATTCGAATCACTAAATTGAATCACTGTCCCCTGAATCAGCCGAATCCGAAGCAAATGCTAGCCGCTTTGCACAGGCCTACTGATTTCCCTTCCAGTCTGCCCAGTTCCAGTGGGTTTATGGCCTTCTTCACACTCCAGAGCAAAGAGGAACAAACTGTGTGTAAGCAATTAGAAATCACTGATAAAGCCTGAAATGTAATTAAGAGAAGGGGCTTATCAGAGCTGGATGGATGGGGCACTTGGCTTCACCAGCTGCTTGTGCAAGACAGGGCATGGTCTAGAATTCAACAAGAGGTGAAGCTGGCCCAAGGCACATTCATTCAGTATGTGATATTATCTCAGATACAGACATCAAAGACCATAAACAGAGAAGGCAGCTGAGCAAGGAGAAGACACTTACTAAATAGCTGTATAATTGACATACTAGAAAACCAGCCCCTAGGAAGTGAGACTGAAATCTACCCCAGGGGCCCTGAAAAATGTGTGAGAACTATCAAGAAGGAAGCTACATCTCCCTGGAGACTTGAATGAAACCATTAGATATTGGTTCACAACATATAGCAGGTGAGAGAGAGTCTGTGTTGATGTCTGTGTACATGCTGGATACACAGACAAGTTTTTTTTTTCTTTTCCCTGGTGCCCTAGGTCTCAGGCAAGCTAAAACACTAATAAACTCTCCAGAAAAACACAGACAGAATTGTTTCCTAATAACCCAGCTAAACTGTTTCCTAGAACTAAATAAGGCAGAGGACTAACTTCAGAATAACATGGCTACCTACCACTCTCTAGAAATAAATAAAAGCCTCATAACAATCCCAGTATCTTGCAGTAGTCTGGTTATGCCTGCATACAATGCAAACAATTGATAAATTTTTGTTTTTTCTCTGATAAAAGGGAATATTATTTTCTATCACATTCCCCATCCTGGCTTCAGCCCACAATCGGGTAATACATTGTTTTATTAGTACAAGTTCTTCAGTCTAGAGTTGCATTGCATGGGTACTTGCCCTCATATACTGTCATTTAGAGATATCATTGTCCACCTTCTAGCAGCTGATGTACTGGACCTTTGCTAGACTGGGGCTAAGGATGCAGCTGGCTTGGTCATAGCCTAGCTCTTAGCTTTGAAAACCGATGTGACAAGATGCAGAGGTCTTAACTAATCTCCAGCAAGTAAGGGGTTAACTTCCCCTACTTAATTGCTAGCTCCCTGCTCAGGTGATGATCAGGAGGATACAATTAGGTAGGGCTGGGAAGAAAGAGCCAATCAGGTTCTCTAGATAAGGGGGAGGCGGAGGGGGAAGGGATTCAATAAAAGTAGCTGCTAAGGAGGCAGCTGGAGATTGCTTAGAAGGAAGGGACTCTGCTTTGGGGCTAGGTTGTGGGAGAAATTTGGTTTGTTTCTACATATCTAGTCTTGGGGGCTTCTGATCACCTATGTGGTAGAGATACTTGAGAACAAAGCTTGTGAAGGGATCTTTGCTAGCTGGCTTTTCTGTAGCTGAACCTAAATGCCTGAGCACCTGATAAAGCTTCATTTTCAACTGCTTTCCCAACCTAGCACGTTGGCAGGAAAGGTGAAGGGGCCCTCCTGATGAGGGGTTTTCTTATTTCAGACTGTTGCCTATGGCAAGCTAGTATCAGATGCACCCAGGCAGACACACTCCTTTTGTGATTTTATTTTATTTTTTAAACAGAATAAAACAATAGAAAACTTGAGGGGGTTTAAAGGTCAAAACAGGTTCTTTGTTTGGGAGTAGAGACGACGTGGAGTCAGCAAACAGTGACTCAGGCTTGTTCCTTATGGATCCCACTGAATGAATGATGCTGGTGGTAACCCTTTATTTACACATTTCAGTTCACTGTAAGTAGGGTAGGGAACTTTTTAAAAGAAATAAACCAACGTTAAGATCTGAACCCTCTCCCTGATGCAATAATTTCAGACTATTTCAGTTTGGGACCCAAATATCTTGATTGCATGGACTGCAGTAAAACTAATCTCCTTCCTGATGTGCTGGTGGCCATAATGGGATAGAGCAGGATTTATCCTCTACTTTTAAAAGGAATCGCAAATGTAGCTACACTGAGAGCTGTACCTCCTCCTGCACAGTATTTCTCTTTACTCCCATAAACAGATAGGAGTGCAAACTGCTAGAGCTTAAGCAGAGGCCTGGAAGAAATGAGAGGACCCATCATCTCATACTGTCCCCTCTCCTTTCCTGAGAGCTTGCAGAAGCTAACCCAGAGGCATGTGCTCAGGATCTGAGTAATTACCTTGTCAACAGGGTCTTTCATTGGATCATCTCAATACCTCAATGCTGTAATTAAACCTGTGAAGCCCTCTGGGAGAGAGGAAAATGCAAAAGCCAAGGGGTATTGCCCAAGGAAATTGTAGATGCTTATTTAGACTAGAAAAACCCAGAGTGGGGGACCAGCAATGTTGCCTTTTACTGTGGATCTGCTTCACTCCTCACTCAAGGCATGACTTGAGGACAATTCTTATGCACAGGTGGGGAGCCCCACCTTGATCATGAGGAACAGTCTGCATTCATGGAGGGGACTCTACTAGGAGTGGTACACAAGGGCCTGAGAGCATGGGGCAGACCAAGAAAGCTGTATTTGCTCCAACATCACATTATCTTTCAGCTGTAGCATTTCTCCATCCATTTCCATTTCCTTTCTCACTTCTCAGGTATGCAGGCCTTTGCTGGGTTTCCTGGGGTGCTTGTTCCATGATAAGAGAGGCTTGAGGCGATCTGGCAGGGGACACGGAAAATTCTACTTTCATCCTCCCCATAAAACAATAAGGATTTGGGCTCCAAGTGCCAACGTTTCTTTGCAGGAAACTTTAGTGCCACAGTTAGCTCTGCTTTAGTGGGGACTGGCCCCAGCAGTTTTAACAGCTTGGCACTAAGGGCTGGGAGCTAAAGTCAGTTCCTTCTGGGGGCTATGCCCATCACTCCTTGACCCCCCTTCAGCCCTGGAAGAACATCTCATTGTAGAGGATCCATCCTTCTATGTATATAATCATTCCTGAATGGCTCTACAGAGTTTAAATAAAATTGAGCAAATGCACTGAACTGACAGTAAACCCAAAATGGACGCATGTGGATTAGACATTACAGCAACACAAAGTTGAAGATCAAGGTATATTAAGACTTGCCATCCCAAGGTAGGAGACGCATGCTCAATTCAAAATACAAAACATCAAGGAAAAGGTAGCACTATTGATACAACTAATAAGAATCCCAGAGTTACTTAGGGAAAAAACCTCACGGATTATGTACAGAATTTTTACAAAATGTTTGATAATGCCAGTTCTAAAAATTTTCTATAAAAATATCATCTCTGGACTTTTTTTCCCTAAAACATGAGAAGTTTTGTTGCATGCAAAAATATACAGTACAGTTTGTATCATTTCGGCATCCCCTCTGAAAAGGTAACTGTTCTTAGGTGCAAAATAATCTTGAAATGCAGCAATAGGAGAGTAAGCAAGCATACTTGAGACTGAATGGCTGATCTTCCATGCTAGGGACTCTTAAACTTGGTTCAACCAGTGACTGTACTGGTCACTGCCAGAACACAAAGCCCATACCTCCTCTGCTTAAAAGGGAGCAGAGTACAGCACCCTCTGAAACAAGTTTTTATTTTAGTGGCATCATATCAGTGTAAACGTAGAAGCAGGGTGAAGAGCCAGGTGCTTTAGTGCTCCATCCAAATGACGAAGACAAGGGTAGGTTTTCTTCAGCTTTTTGGACACAACCAGCATATAATATAGGACCTGATTCCCCTTTCACTTACACTGGTATGAATCTGGAAGCCCCTGAAATAAGTAGCATCACACTGGTGTCGTACTAAGACGGAAGAAGAATCAGGCTTCAGATAGGAAATGTGCGTTGGTTGGCTTTCTCAAGCTTGTTGCTGCCAGTTCTATATTTATGGGAATTAAAAGTGGATTTTTTTTTTTTTTTTTTAATGATTCAGTGGGCACATCTACACGTGCACATTTACTGTGCAGGAACCAAAATTACTGCACAGTATGGGTGTGCATCTATATGTGCATGCCTGTACTGTGCAGTAAATATGGCAACTTACACTGACTTCAGTGTAAATTTGATACCTGCATTATGCAGAGTAACTTACTGCACAGTACACTTAAGCCAGCATAAATTCAAGTGTAGACATGCCCAGTATGTTGCTTGTCCCCTTTGTATGCAGACGGTCATTTTTCAGATGAGTTAGAGAACAATAATAATGCCACTTGTGGCACTGTCAGTCTTCAAATCAGTTCACAAGCATTAGTTACTGAATCCTCCAAACTCCCTTAGGATGTAAACTGGTACTCTCATTCCTATTTTATAGGTAAGGAGCCGGGGTAGGGGAGGATAAATGATTTGCTCAAGGTTATAGAGAGCAAGAGTCAATGAGATTCAGTTCTCAAGAATTCTGGTCCTAGGCTCGTAGTCAGGCCACTAGCACTTTCTGTTTGCATTTCTATTTTAAACAGGAAGGCAGCACTAGCATGAGTTCTAGTGATGTTACAGTAAGGATGATCCAATTGCTAATATACAATGCTAAGCAGGGGACAAGTCTCTTGGCCCTGTTTAGCATGGTTTTGCATTAGACAGTTTCAATGGAACAGAACTTGAGATTGCAGGATAATGGACAGAGTCAAGGCCATCTTTTCCGAACACTGGCCCTGAAACCTGCCCTCTGACCTTCACAGCATTTATTTCCGTTAAGCTAAATGACTACTGTAGATCTCCCTTGATGAGTAACAGAGTGACAGCTTCTCATTTGAACACTTAACTGCTACTAATTTAGAGATAAGCTGTACCAGGTATTTTGACTAAACCAAGACCACCTATCTATAAATCAACATCCTTTGCTTTTGTGAGTAAGCTGGTTCTGATTAGCTGAAGTTTTAATTTTACCAGTGAATAATAGTCAGGTGTCTAGAAGCTCATTGGCTGCCTCAGACACCATTAAAGATGATTTATCACACCAGACATTATGACTATTTACTATCTTAAAAGCAGGTATCTTTCAAGTGGTATTTTCTTTACATTGAAATGCTGATTGTTAGCACTTAGTGTTGTAAACCTTCCAACCACATTACACACACGACATAATTAATCCTCACAACAGCCCTGTGAGGTAGGCACATGAACAGTTCCTTGTTCTTGATGAGGAATTCAAACAGGCAGGTTAAGGAACCTACCAAAGTTCAAGTCTGTGTCAACAGGCTTAGAATTTGAGACTTTGGGATCCCAGTCCTCTGGTAAGACCTGCTCTAAGTATGTGTTGATAAAGATATTTTCTGCCAACAGAACACACATGTTACCGGTGACTTGTTTTTTCAAAATTTCTGAATCTCTGGTTATCTCCTCTTAGCCTTTCGCTCTGGGGCCGCCTTGCATTTTCGTAGGAGAATGGGAAAGCATTTGATCCTGAAGGTGTCTCTACACTAGGGCTAGGGACAGCAGTTACACATAAACTGGTTTAAGTCATCAGAAACTGGTTTAAACCTGTAATAGAACAGAAGTTCAGGGCACATAAACTGGTTTCAAGATGGCTGAAACTGGCTTAAGGTAAACCAGACTTAACTGATTTGGGTCAAATTGGTTTATGAAACTTCTGACCCAGACCCCTTCCTGGTTCAAGTTAAATCATAGTCCCCCAGCATCCCAACATGCTCTGCAGCCGTGGGTGGGGCTGTGCTGTCTGTTCCAGCAGAGAAGGGTTAGAGGGACGGGGAGGCAGGGACTGCCCTCCCACCCAGGCAAACCCCAGCTGGGGTTTGGGGCTTGGGAGGGGGGTTAAACTTCCCTTCCCCTGAGTACAGAGCTGCCCTGCCCTGCCCTAGTAAAAATTAAATGATGGCTGTGACTGTGGACTATAAATCCCAGAGGCACCTGGAAGCAGGAAGAGGAAGTGATGAGCAAACCTGCAGAGTTCTGCTGCTCTGAGTCTGAATTGCAAACCCCAGAGACCTGTGTGTTCACTTCCCAGGAAGAGGAAGTGGACACACAGCCTATACTACATGCCAGGGAACTTCTAGCACCCTCTTGCTTCTGGCCTGAGACACTGCAGGTATGTGGCTGTATTTCCTGAATCAAAAGTGAATGTCTGCCCAGTTGTTTCTCAGTTTAATCTCTGCAGCTCACACTAACATGCAAAGTCTGAATAAAATTCAGCCTCATGCTTTTTGACTGTACTTTAGCCTTTGAGAGAGAGGAATACCAGTGTACTACATCAGTTCATGGTATGGACACAGCTACACCAGTAAAACTGTGTTTTGCAACAGGACAGTAAAACATCTCCTCATAAGCAAAACTAGCTATAGCTCACATCTATACACATCTTTGCTAATACAACTCCAACAGCACTGATCAACACAGCTATGGTGGAAGTCTGTAGTGTACAGCTGACCTGATCTACAGAAGTTCCAAACCAGGGAAAGTCCACTGGGCAGATTGGGGACTGACAAACTATCTTCACTTCCCTTCTGCATACAATGAGCAATTTTCTGTGGTGTACCACGGAGAAGTGAGGGCATGGTGGGGTGATGGCCAGTGCTTTCACTCACTATACAAATCAGAGGACAAAAACTTAAGAAGAGGCAGGACTTTTCTCTACTCCCCTCACAGCCAGCTATAGGAGATATGCCCCACTTGCAGGGATGCCCTGAGTCTCTATCTAACTCTACTTTACCCCTGGAGATTCTGTGGCCCTGCTCTGCTGTCTTCTTTTGTAGTCTGTTCAGCTGGGCTTACTTGCGCAGGATCGCATGCAAACTCTGCATTTACACAGTATCAGAACAACAGATTTGTCCTGGCTCACTAAGAACTCTGAACTGAAACCACATCTGTAGGTAGCATTGCACAAACAGGAAGAGCTCAGCACCACCCAGTTTGATCAGATCTCAAATGCAACTTCAACTTTTGACCCTTCCTAGCTCCAAATTCTGTTGAACAGCTGAAGAACTAAAAGGGTATGACTTAGAAAAATAAAATCATATCCTCTTGTAATATAAACAACACTTTAATAATAAAAGTTCTATCATGTCTGCAATGAGAATACCATATACATTTCTATGTAAAACAGTGCATGGTGCAAATGCCCTCAGATCATCCTCTATGCACCTTAATGTGTAGGACTGAAAAAATGTGGGTCAGGTGCCTCAGCTGGCAGTACGTATTGGCATAGCTTCACTGAAGTCAGTAGAGTGTTATGCTGTTTTATGTTATGAGGATCCCAGCTCATGCTTTTTTTCTATTTACCATGTGCGTCTATTAGCCTTTCCTTTTAAGTAGCTAGTTTTGTAAAGAACCAGCACTTTTTTCCACCTCACATGGCAAAATTAGCTTGTCCAAGATTGCCAAGAAGTACAACAAGTCCTCTGAAATACTTTTCTTGCTGATCTGACTGTAATGCAAAATGGACGCTACAATAATGAACCCCTGTGTCTGGGACTTGGGACTTCCACTAACCTCTGCTATTTGTGTGCTCAGAAGGAATAGGTACAAGTAAAGAAAACAAACAAAAGGTCTTCCTCTCACAAAAGAATTATTTTGATGCAAGGGGGATGGAAACACAAATGATAAAACCATTTTAAGAATTCAGGCAGCTTAAAACAACCCTTCCCCCCCATCTCATGATCACTGTTTTGTGGTTAATTTGTAGAAATCAAATTTAAAAACAGTTTCATAGCCTAGTGGGAGGCCTAATACTTGGGCTGGATTGGATTTGTTAATTGAATACATGTAAGTCCATTAATGCCCTGCTCGGAAAAAGGAAAACCCACAGATACTACTACTACTATTACTACTACCACTACTACTACTATTAAAAAACCCTTCTTTTTCATAGAACACACCTCACTTTAGAGGGCTTCTGGACTTTCCCAACATTCAGTTGTTCTATATAAGACTGGGGTTGTTTTATAGTGAGAGAGAGGAATGTTAGGTCTCTCCACTATGGAAAGTGGTTAGCAATGGTGAATCATATTAAGGCACTCACACCCAAAAAACATTATTTCTGGCCTGAGACCACTGACATTTCCGATTAGTTTCAGCCAGTAGTTTGGAGAAAATTACTGCACAAATGATAATACTGAGAGACTGGAGACCATTTTTGAAATAGAAAAAAATAAAGTTCATTATATACACAATTCCTTTTTTTTTCTTTTAACTTAAAAGATTTCCTAAAACATCTTAACTATATTAAAGACTACTTAAATAATGAAAGACTTTAAATAATGTAGATTTTTTTTCCAGTAAACTAGGATGGGCTGTATAATTGCCAGCATAATGGTCCCATTTTAAACAATATATTTTTTTATTTAAATCTTGTATGTATAATAACATGTACCAAAACATATTCCACTCCACATAAATAAGTATAGTTTTCTGACCTGGTTTTAAAAACTACATCTGTTCAAATAATCAGATTATAAGACAGCATTTTTTTCCTTTGTAATGTTTCCTTTAAAATCCTTCATTTCCCATGTCGCCTGTAAAATATTACTGTATTTCCAGAATACATCGTTGATCATTAGTAAGAAAAAGTGTTAAGCCCAAACCTGAAAGCTGCTGTAAGTTAAAGGAAGTAAATGTTAAAGAAGTATTATGGAATGTATACTCGGCAGCATAGAGAGATTGGTTCTTACTGGGATGAAATGGAAAATGACTCCAGAAGAAATATTTTATGTTCACATTTGAATAAGCCAGACTTGTGCTATTCATTGTTCAAATTTGCAGGTCAGGATATTAAAAAGTGGTATTTGTGATGCTGTTACTCAAGGCCACTGACCAAAATTATGCTGGCAATTAAATGGATGCCAGATGCATTATTGTGTGGACAGATGCGCTCTGTCTTGGATTGTTTTTTCCACTGATCTGTAACTTGAAGTTCATGACGTTCAGCCAGCAGCACATCTAAGTCATTAGTAAAGCTGCAGTTCCTTGACATGTAATTGCCAACTTGCTAGGCATCTGGCAGAAGGGAGTTCTTCTGACTCAGCTCTAGGAGGTTTTAATTTGAGAACTTCGCCAACAAGCCCAGGAACCATCAGGATCCCTGCCCGGATCCTGCGGGAGTAGAAATGCAGTTTCTTCGTGTACGGGTCCAGGCGTTCATCTCTCTTTACCAAAAGGGCAAGACACCCAGCACCATCTCCCTGTCTCTTGAGTCAGTGCCACCAGTGTCAATTGTCATGGATTTGCAGGCAGGGTTGCACTCTGCTGAATACTTTAATGACTCCAGAATGTGGGTGTCTTTTCATTCTTATAAATCCCCATCTACAGGTGGCTGGCATAGCCTGTAGAGCCTATCAAGACAGATTAATAGTCGGTATTATAAATGTCAGACTAATAAAAAGTTATTGGCATTAGCATGCAACACTCAACTCCTCCTTTGTCAGGCTTCAGTAACACTCACTGATAATCTGATGGCAAAGATACAGCAAGTTCTGACTAGCAGGTTTGCAAACTAAAAGTGCCAGTAGCAAATAATTAATTAAATCACTTTACAGCTATTATTTTAAGAAAAAATATATTTTTTAAATTATATTTGTTCTTCCTAATTCTTCTGTGAAATTCTAGTCAGATTTTGGCTTTTCAGTGGAAGGCAATCCTTTTTTTTACCAGTTTTTCCTGGACATATTTAACTAATACAGAAATCTCATTCATTGCTTATTGATGTGGTTGCATTAACCTTAATTGCTAACCTTGTTTGCAGAGACACTTAAAAATAACAAACTGGAGATGAGGAGAAAACCCACTTTGATCATCCTGTCTATATTTCCCTTGTGTGCAAGTGTTCCCTATAGTATATTCTCTAGAGTTTTGTCCAGCTTGGATTAAATTAACTCAGAGGATGGGACTTCTGTGACTTGCTTTCTAAGATCATTACACTGTCTTGCAAGTCTCCTATCTAGGAAATATATTTCCTAATAATTAACCTAAATTTAGTTTAACTGACAGTAATCTAATCTACTTCTGCTTATTTTCATTCCATTTAGTCTTACGTACAACAGTGATGAAATAAGCAGATACCAGCGTATCCAGGCTTTCAAATATTGTTTTAAATCAGTCCTTTAACCCATAAAATATATTACTTTCTCTGCTCCACTACACATTGTAAATCACAACTACAGACTCTACTACTTTTTTATCTTAAAATACGTAAGGTGTGTTACAGCCTTAGGACCATAAAATTAGATTTTAGGTAATGAATGTTCATGACAAGGGAAAATATCACCACTCCTACAAATCTCACTTCTTGACATTTGGGAAATGGCAGAACCTAGCATAGAGTGCATATTCATCCCTTATTGAGATGGCAATCACAATTCAAGAGCTGGAGAGAGGGAGAAAATAGCAGGTCCCAACTATTGTTCCCTCTGAAAGGTCTCTGGGAAAGCAAAACAAAGCCGAGCTTGGCTACAGGGCACTTCATCTGAATCTCCAGCCTCTAATTCTGTGCTGCATGCTTGGAATAATCTCCAACACATCTGAAAAGGTGCAAGTGCCAGAGATGGAGGAGTGTTGTGCAGGTGCTCCACCAGCATATAACTAGAGTAATGGGATGAAGAGAAAAAAATTGGCTACCAGCAAAAACTTCTTGACACTGAAGTACGCTGAATTCCCATCTGTTTCAAAAAGGGACCACATAAAACATTAGAGCAGGGATGCACTACATACATCCCACCAGTATAATATCAATGGCCCAGCAACTTGGAGTCAGCCAAACTGCAAGTGTGCAGAGGCACTTTCCATTGGAAACTATAACTTATAAGTGGCGCTCAATGAGTTTGAGTCTTGCACTAGAGAATAAGCCTACACTTACCCAGGGGGATAGTGTAGAGTGACCCCTAACCCAGGGGGATAGTGTAGACTGAACTGCTTACTTCTATTCTAGGTGACTAAATTGGCTTGCCTTGCACATGTGGTAGCCTTTACAGCTGGTTCACTGACGTCTAGCATAGACCAGTGTGATTTGGCTTTTGTCTGGTATGAATGTTTAATGATGCTATAATGGAACAGAATTAACTTTCCCTCTTAGGAATGTGGAGAGGTAGGAAATAGTCAAATACCACTCTTAATATTAGACTATTTTATATTATTTTAAATTATATTTCTCAGGAAGAGACCGAGCATCTCCCATTCCTATTAGAATCGGGGGACTTGCAGGCCTACATGGCCCTCTGACCCTGCTATGGATATAACCTTGGGCAGCTGAACCTTCTAGGGGTTGCATTAATACACAGGCCCAAGTTGCTTACTCTTAAACCCATTCTGCAATAAATCATTTGACACTCCAGCTATTTTGAACACTTTATTTGGCTCTAGCCAAAGTATGAGTGCATGCATTATTGCTGCATATTTGTAGTCAGATTTGTCATTCAAGAGTCTCTGCAGAGAAAGCTGTCAGTCACCAAGGTTTATCAACTCACTGAAAGTGGCACAAAGCAGTAGAAGTGTTTTTATTTAGACAATGCAAGAATCCTAAAAGTCAAGGGTGACTGGCAAATGAGTTTGGAACAAAGCTTTTAAAATATAAATGCACTTGGTTTAGACTAGTGATGTTTGGGACAGTTTTCCATATTGCTGCTGATTGTTTTTTTTTATTCTCCTTTTTATAAGGAATTTCAGCACTAGTGCAATGAGGCAACAGCAATTTGGATAATATGTTAAAGCACTTGGATAATATGTACCATACATAATAAACTACCTGGGTGCTGATGGCGGCATCTGATCCATCACTTTGAGGTTTTTAGCAGAGATTTCAACCCTTGGTCCCTAAGGAAACACAGAATTTATGTCGTTGACAATATCAATAAAACAATTGAACCCTAAGGGAAAAATATTGTAACAGGAATATTTCTATTTGAGAACCCATTAGCTACTTTTAGAAGCTCTGGAATCTACTGGGTGTGTGCATTAGTCATCTGTGTTTATGCAAGATGAAAGCTGTCCCAAAGCACTTAACAAGCAATCCCGTAAGAGTTCGACAAAGTAATGTTGTACGATAACATCTTTACTGTATATACTGGATGTTAATAAATACATTATACAACCTACATTTTCAAGGGACAGTCTCATGTTTTAGATGTTTGTGCATGTAATTTGCAGAAGCATGTCTGCATATTCCATATGTTTTTTTAACATCCATGCAAACACTTCAAATAATGTACATTCATGCATGCACTTTAAATAACCTAATGGCTGGCTACAAGATTCAAATCCTAGCATTTTTCTTCTGGCAAGTTTGCATGCCATTGCTTGAATTTTAGTGTCTAGATGTGGGTCAAGATATGAACAAAACTCAGCTCCTCAAAGCAATGGATTGGTATTTTAACAAAGAGGCCAGAAGAATGAAAATGTGTGGCCTGCCAGGAATCCAGCTAAGAAAATGATAATACCAGGGGTCTAAGTACTCACTTGCTTTCTCATGATGTCTGTAGCCTGCATGATGCACTTGGGTAAAAGTCCATGGCTTCTAGCCAGGATGACTGCTTGTTCCAGGGACACATTCAATGTACTTCTGGACATGGGAGACAAGGGATGTTAAATTCACAAATCAGAGGCACCTGGTTAAAAATTATTTCTCTTGTAACAATCTTATCTTTTTTGTTTCTCATTTTTAACAAAGGTGCTTAATTAGTAAGTGCAAGTGAACTTAGCAACTGCACAATTTTAATGTTTACTTTCTAGGTTTTCATTTGAAAACAACTGTATAAGCCAGTTCAGTGACCCACCTCTAGCCTTGCAACATCTACGTCAAACTGCATTTCCTTCTGATCTCTGATGGAGCTATCAAATAGTTATGTCTCATTTGTGGTTCTACAATGGCTCGTGTCAACTATGAGCTAAACTGTTCCTCAATTGAGCCACTGGGGCTATTCAAAGAATAGTACTGTTAGCATGCACATTAATACTCCAAAATATTTTAAAACCCTTTGACATGGATTAGCCTCTATTTTATGACTGAAAACCATATAAATTCAAGATCCATCACAGTACACAACTCCTCAAAGTCACAACCTAACCTGAAATAGGAAATGCCAACATCTTTTCATTCCTATTCGCAGTGGTTGCAGCGTTCTAATTCCTTGAAACTGGCTTAAATAGGCACCTTGCTGCCATATACAGGAAAAGAAAGCTCTTACCACAACAATCCCAAAATCTCACCTCTGCATTCCTGTGCCACACATGGTAATCTGACATGCTCCAAGCCGATAGCAGAGCTCTGAGGATATAGGCAGCAGACCAGCTCCTGATATGTTACTGCTGGAATATCCTGGTTGGGTGGGTTTTGTGTTAATAAAAGACTTCATCAGTCTGCAAAGCTCATCCATTGCATTAATGGGGCGAATAAGCTACACAAGAACAATAAACAAATGCATCAGTGGCATATTCACTTCTTTGCTTAAACAGTTATTTGGAAGGATATTTTCTCCCATGTCTAAAGATAATGTCTGAGATCTATAGCAGAGCCAGTACCATAGAGTAACAACTATTTACGTTGCACAAAAAAATGCACAAGCAGAAACTAAGTGTTGGGGCAGTTCACTGCAAGTGATCACAAAACATGATATAGTCTGTTTCTGCAGTAACTTGCTCCCACTTCTTTTTATTAAAATAATGCCTTTCTGTCCCTTTGCTTCTCTGTGTGCAAAAGATAAAAGAAAACCATGTGTCTGACAACACTTACTACTGAATTTATCTTTATTTGTTATTTTACTGTAGATGATGAAACATTCTCACATACAAATTAATTGTTTTTTCCTTTTCTGAATTCATCTTAGGCCGCATCTCTCTGAAGTTCAGTTTCAGGTTCTGTTTTCCAGAAATAAGCTTAAGCTGCTTGGGGCAGGTACTGATTTTTTGGGTATATGTATGGGGTTTGTTTTTTTGTTTTGGTTTTTTTTGGGTGGGGGGGAGAAGTTGTACTGTACCTATATAACAAACTCCCAGTCCATGGTTGGGCTATCCTATCATATAAATAGTAAAACTGAATAATACCTGGTCAATTTTCACTGCCGTGGTATTGGAATCAGTGGGCAGATTGGATCTCTCAAGGTAAAATGTCCTGCAGTTAGACATTAAGAATTGGATTATCTCATTTCTGGCACATATACATGTATCACTACCTACTACATACTACATGCCATCTCTGATTGTCTGCTGTCAATAAAAATGATGTTTCTTATTGAGGCCCTGAATTATTTGTTTTTATAGCAACAGAGTTTAAACACAACATTTTAGCTCCAGTCAAAAATCTGAACTCCAATTAGATGGAAATTGCTTCTGGCACAGTTCAGTAATCCAGAAGGACTTTAAGCCCCTCTCCCCCCCTAAATAATTTAACAGGTTTCCAACCAAAAATGAAACCCCCTCCCACTTCATTTCTAAGAAGAAAAAAAATATAAAACAAAAAAAGAATATCTCTTTTGCCAAAAATCTCCTTTACACCAAAGACTCCCTGGGCGTGTCTGCATGTGCCTATTAATGCGCAGCAATAAGCTCTGGAGCTTATTACTGCCAAGCGCGCATCTGAACATGCATCTGCCAGGTACGCATCTGCATGTGCACCCAGCATATTGAGCCAGGGTGGAAGAGCTCCGGCTGGCAGGGAGCCCTGGGGATCAGTTTGCCAGCCTAAGGCTGATCCTCCCAGTTCCGCATGCTGCAGAGGGGCTGGCTAGGGCATGAGGGTGCTTCAGTGTGGGGCTAGCTGGCAGGCAGCCTCTGCAGTGAAGCACCCTCGTGCCCCAGCCAGCCCCTCCAGTGTATCCACATGTGCACAGCTGTGGAGTTTTTTACTTGTATTTGCAAGTACTTATATTTACAAGTACTATCCTGCTGCAGAGTAAAAAAATTAGGCTAATTAGCTGCACAATAAACATCTACACATGCACTCCTATTAGGCTCGAGTAAATCAGTTTACTCCAGGATAGTACTTGTAAATACAAAGATACAAATACAAATACTGTCCTAATTCAGAGTAAATTAGTTTACTTTAGCCTAATAGGGGTGCACGTATAGACACTGAGATGTTTACTGCACAGCTAATTAGTCTATCACACAGTAAATATCTTGTGTAGACGTGCCCACTGTGTACTAGATATGGAAATACTGGCAAAGAAAAATGTAACCTATGCAGTTTAAAGGTTCTCACTAAGCAGCACACTTTTAGCTTTTTTTCCTGGGAAGGGAACATGAGATACCTGAGTTTACGGTAGTACTGTTGCACTTTTTCAAGTGAGGTGCCATTAACCTGTTGCTGAAGTTCTTCTACAGACAAGCCTCCTAGTTGTAAATGGCTCTCCAGGCTTTCAAGAGCTGCAAAAATAAAGGTTTTTTTTCCATTTTTTAGTGTTTTTGTTTTGTTTTTCTATTTGGCTATTTGTCTTTCATTTCCTTCCTTAAGTATGTGGCTGTCAATTCACTTTAGATACCAAGCTTGTAAAAAGGAAAACTAAATGCCTGTATGCCCAGTGAAAGGTGTGTCTTTTAATGAACCATTTTGCTATCCTAAAAGGTCAGGGCTCCTATAGTACCAGATCACTGTAATATCCTAGTAGTAACTCTCTGAAGGAGGTATCCTAGACTAGATGCTACAATGTGGGACAGTGAGTCCTGCAGAGGTCCCTTCTTTTACAGCCCAGATTCTATGAAGCAACATAGCAGTACGTGCACGCATGCCTGTTTTAGCACTCTTGGTCTGTGGTGTAGGAATATGGGAATTTCCATGCTAAATTAGACAGGTCTCTTTAATCCAGCATCTCATCTGACAGTGACCTGGAGTTTCAGTGAGGCTCAAGAGAATCAACATCAGGCAGATGTGGGGAATAATCAGGTTCTTCTGCATGGCTCATGTTAATCACTATATCCTATGAATTCCCCAAATATGTTAGAGTGATTTCTCCTCAGCATGACAATTTCCAACTAACTTCTTTATGTTGTCAGTTTTGCTACAGTGACAACTCTAGGGTCATTCCTAGAGGGTCATTCAATAAACCCCTGGATATGGAGTAGCTAGTTGTATCTGCCATCACATCTGTCTTTATAAGGAGTCTCACAGGCACCTCTTGTAAAGAGCACTGCATGTAGCTTCAAGCTTCCCCCATTCTGAAACCGGGAAGGCAGTTTGGAGAAGTAGTAGCTGTCAAGATACAAGATAACCTTCAAGGCCTGCCGACTTCCTTCAATGTGGTAGAAGATGTGAGTATCTGGAGAAACAAAGGTGGGATGGTTGTTGTGTTACCAAAACAAGAACAATACTTCAGTGTACCATTTAAGAGCATTTCACCATGGAACGTGAGAAAAATGACAAGGAAGTTACTGTTTTTTAAGAGAAACAAACAAAATATATTTAGAAATGACTGATGTGATAGTTATCAGTGCTGATTATTTTTTTCCTCTGGTGTGTCTGTCTCGCTATTAGATGGTAAACTCTTTGGAGCAGTTCTCAAATGGAGCAATTGTGGGATGATCTGCTATTCTGTACTTGCACAGCCCTTAGCACAATGGGGCCCTGTTCTTGATTGCTTCCTAGACATTATTGTAATAAACACAGATTTATAATTTAAATCAACATGTTCCATGACAGCCAGTGTTGGATGAGAAGGGGTTGGAAACACTTTGAATTCACTAAACTTGCTCTTACAATCACCATCAAATATCTGCCTGGGTCCTATTGTGATTAGTGACTAAAGTGTAACAGGAGTTACAGACTTCATCACGGTGCTTCCCACACTGCATGTACCTTCCAGCTAAATATACGAAAGGCCTTGGGGGAGGGGGTAATCAAATAAAGATGACAGGCTGAACATTGGAACAAAAGGGGAATTTCTTGGCCTCAGAGGTAAATCACTTTCAATACCGTCATGGAAACTGCCATAGGATCTTTGAAACCACTTTGGTTTTTCAGGTCTTATTTAACTAATTATGCACAGAAAATATGATGGTGCTTAATATGCACCTTTGGAAGGATTAAAAAAACTAAGCAGATGCTGGTTTGATTTAAACTTGCAGTTATAGAGTCCACAAGGTCCAGAATGGATGCTTAACCAGACAGTACTTGACAAGAAATGCTTATCTAGCTGTCTGCTCTCAGTTTCCCTTGCATACGTGTAGTGTAAGGCCCAGCAGCAGGCAAGGGTCATGGCTGTGAAAATAAGCTCACCAGCAATATGCCTTTCCCTTCTGCTCCAGAAAAGAAGAAATCTGAGTGACACATTGGAGTGAGGTCTTGAGCGCCTTCAGCTTTCATTACATTCAATGTAAGTTAAGGAAATGCAGCACATCATAGAAGACATGCAGCAAAACCCAGGACTGAGCACTTCTCAGAGACTTAAAACTAGGCTGGAAACTAATCAGAAATGTAAGAAAGAAG
>NW_005841865.1:4480349-4496263 GCF_000455745.1 Alligator sinensis
ATCCAGCTGCTTGAAATAAAAGGCAACCTTGTCCAGCTCTGACAGGGTCACCTGGATGTCTTCCAGCATTGTGTGCTCCTCTTTCTGCAGAGAGAAGAAAGGGCTTATTTATTTCAATCTATGAAGCAGAGAAATACAGACATGAGAGGCATGAAGATGGGATGGGTCAAGGGATGGAGGATGAATTGTGAAGCCAGGTTAGGTGGAAGTGACAGAAGGCCGTTTTCACCTGACAACAGCATGAAGTCTGCTTTGGTTGCTTCCGCCCCAATCTCAGTGGATAGGGGTTCATCTCCTAGAAGCCCCAGAAATATCAGTCTTGCTCCTGCAGCCTCAGAAAAGAGCTAAGAACTGAACAGGTCCTGGAGACTGAACTATATCCTACACCTGACTTTGGAAGCAGGCTTACTCCACAGCTCCCACTTGTTAGACCCAATTTCTACCCCCAGTTTTACATTGCTTTTCAATTTATAATTATGAGTCTAGCTTGGTTGGTGGTATCAGTTGATGGCCTTTGCCTGAGAGTTTCCTACTCGTAGTAGGCAAGTGGATTTTATAAGACCTGCTCCTTCAGTGTGGTGCTTCCAGGTCAGGCTTGAAACGCATGGTCAGGGCAGGTGAAAAAGCTTTTCATGCCACTCCCTGAACCGAACCCAGTTTTGTGACTGCTCTCAGCAAATGCAGAAAAGCTCATATCTATACTTTGCCCTTAGCTGCTGGAACGGTGAGAACCACTTTTGGCTGCTGCTTGAAATGCATCTTCTGACCAGCAACCAGCAGAGGGCAACCCTCACACATTAGTAGTGCAGTCTGCCATACATAGAGCAGCATTACTCCAGATACTAAAACCAACACTCAAGTACCTCTCTATGACTTTTCTGCACATTAAATTTCAGCAGTAAAATGTGCTCCCCTGGCCAGGCCAGCAGTCTAGTGTTGGTGTGGGGCCAGTGCCTGATGGATGGGACACTAGGAGCAAGATGAAAGCAGGCACTTTGCAAGTGTTGAGGATGGTTCCTAATGTAGATAAAATAAGGGGCTCTGGCCAGGTGGTGAGTGGGAGGGAAGTGTAGTTGGCTCTGACAAAGACAAAAGGGGCAGAGCTAGGAAACCCAGGCACTTACCACTGTGGGGGACAGCAGGGACTGGTAGTTGAGCAAAACCCCAGTGGCTGCTATCTGCTCCAGCCACTTCTTGCTGGCATCCCTGCTGCTCTCCTCATACTCCCCATTGTTGTTGTATCTGTAGTTGAGAGCAGCCAGCAGCTGCTCAGAGAAAGTGCAAATTGCAGCCACGAGGGACTGGCAGAAAATGGCATCTCGTCGCAACTGCAGCGCCGTGTCTGCCAAGGAGAGAAGGGGAAGAGGCACAACGAAGTCAAGCCGGTTTTGCCTTTCATGCACCGCTGAAGAGCCCACCTCCCTGTCTGACATTTGGATTGTGCTGTAACCTGGCACTGATTTGATGGAGAACTGCCTTCTGTTGTCTAAGGGGCACAGGGTGCATGTGTGCTTTAAGGACTTCCCTCTCCCCTAAATCCTTATCAACACCCACAGCCCCTGCACTCCCTTGCCCCTCCTTAATGATTTTTCTCAAAACAGTGCTCAAGAAGAAGAGGAAGTGGCATCTCTATTTCCATCCTTGGCCTTTAGTGATTCCACTGCTCTAACCCATCTGCCTTTAAACCTTCTTCTTTGCTCAGGGCATTAAATGGCATCACGTGGTTCACATTTCCCTGGGCGAATCTCAACAGTGTTAACTCTCTGCTTCCACTCAGCCTGCCCGTGAGTCATCCACCGGCTAAATAAATCCTGTCATGCTTAAGGGGATTGTAGCAAAGAGTGGCACATGAATAAATGAAGAGCTATTTTCAGGCACTCCCTGGTTTCTCTAGTATTCACTAGGGCTTCTCTTGTTCCCCCAGGAGTGTTTTTTGGAGAAAGCAGCCAAGTATTTCACACAGAGGCTTTGAAGATACAGATGATTTTTATAATGAAGCAGGAAAGGAACTAAGACAGAGAAGACTCAGGGCTGTATCTGTAGACCAAGGCAAATCCTCCTTGCACTATTGATGGTGAAGCAAAGAAAGTTTAAAGTTATTCTAAAGGCAAGAGAACCCTTCAGTGAAGTAAGGCCAGTATAGCCGGTATTGCCACCTGCTCCTCCTCATAGGGGGCTTGAAAATGCTGTCCAAGAGGGGTGTAGTCAGAGACCTAAGGAAGCGGGGTTCACAAAAGCAGACTTTGTGGGTGCCCTACCTAACACCATGGGCTAGTTTAAATTAACATAAACTAAATCATGACTCTGGGACATGGGAAAGAAGTGTAAAGCCACGTCTGCTTCAGTCTATGGAGCTGAGAATCAAGGCCCAAACTATCAGCCTAAAACCTCCTTTAAAAATAATCCAGCAAATGTTTCAGCTTGTTATTTGTTACTTAATACATCTTCTATAGACCCAGATAAACCAAACGTATGCTTAAATGTAGAAACCAAGTAACTGCACAAGTAAAATGGGAAGTCAATCACCTGAAAATATGTCAACCGCTTGCTTTTTTTTGGCTAACACAGAGACTGGGCCTGTAATGTACTTAGATTCTAGCTTCAAATTTAGGGTCTTAACCTGTTTCCCTGAAATAACACTGTTCCCCTTTGCTCATTGGCTTCAATGATAAGCCCATGTGGCTGTTGTTTGCGCTGTAGAGATTTACGTGAGTTGGTTAAAAAGCAAAGTGCACCCTAAAAAGCAGAGCAAACCCTTTACTCAAGGTCTGCTCAGGCTGTTGAGAAAGCATGGTAAATTTGAAAGTAAACTGCAATAGCTTCTCATTTTTGCTGCCTCTCCCCACCACATTCAGAAGCAGCAGAGGTCACCTGGACTGAGGCTTACGAAAGAGGAAGATGACGAAAGGATAAAAGAAACAGTGCTCAAGTGACATTAACAACTGAGCAGGTGACACCAGAGTGACCTATGCCAAGTCAAACCAAAACTAAGCTATGACGTTATTGAGATATAAAGGGCTGCCCAGAATGAGTTCAGGAGACGACACAATGTCATCAGCAAGCCAGCTACACTCAATATGCAAAGATAACAATAGCTGGGTGATGGAAAAACTTAAATGCATGTGTGGGTACAGACCTGCCAGCTCAGGACATCAGTAATGCTGACAACATTTTGCACAATGCACTAAATCAAAGGCCCTTACCTGTGCATTTTAGCAAGGCCAGAAGCAGTTGATTCTTTCCATCTAGAAAAGTAAAGACAAGAAAAGCCCAAATAAAAAGAATATGATTTGCACCCAACTAACAGCAACCCATTCCTGTTTAGCACAGACCATAATCTGCAGTCACACAGATGTTTGATACAACAGGAAGTGAAGCATAAATCAAGCCCTGTAATAGGTTAAATGCTACATCAGCTACCAGGAATTCCTGGGGAAAAATTTGTGCATGTGGAGGAATACTTATGAAAATGGCCTCTGACCAGGGCCTTTAATTTGAGAGTTAGATCTGTTCAGACTCAATCAGCCTATTTCAATTCTACCAGTGTTTTAGTCTGAAGCAATGGTCGCAATGGTTCAGATATTACAACAGCTAATTAAATCCACCACCTTCACTCCATTCATTTCAGGTTCTGCCTCTCCCTCATTTTCATTTGCTTTAAATGTTTTTAAAGAAGACCGAGGCAAGCTGGTCGGCCTGACAGCATTCTGTCCAGACAGACTAACAAAGCAGAGTACAAGAGGCAGAACAAGTTCCTTCTGATCATGCAATCCAAAGTAGTGGTGCTGCAACATCTCATCACTGAGAAGACTACAGAACCTACCAACCACCTGCTCTCCTCACTCCCCCCTCAAGTCCCAGTAACCAAGAGGTGATTTTTCAAATAACCTCATTAGACTTATGTGACAAAAGGAGGTTTACCCTTTTAACCCCGAAACTGAGGGTCCAGTTTCTCTCCCCGCCCATTCTCCCATTTCACAGACCTTCCACGTGTTTTTGTATAGTTTCGACAAGGTTCTTGATGCACTGTGGAAGGTTCCAGGGATCTTCTTGGATGCTGACTTGGATATTATTCCGACACTTCATTGTTGTTTCTTCCTTCTGTTTAAATTCTGTAACAAAACAGAGTCTAGGTCCAGCAGTGGAAAATGCTACAAAGCTCAGAGTTGCACATTAGCTATGTTACCTGCATACAGGTTCAATCAACTGAATACAAATATAATATATAACCCCCACCAGCGAGGGAGGTAAATGACTAATTCCTATAGCCATATAACAAGCAGTCCCAGCTGATTATATGCTAAGTACCATGCTCCAAGAGGTATGCACACAGTTCATATGCACAATACATGGGAAGTGTGTGCTAAGTTCCTTCTGCAGTATGTTACAATTGTATCTTGAGAACCAAAGTTGCAGTGCATTCCTTTTTGTAATCTCTGTTTTTTTTGGGTAGCCAGATACATCTGTGTCCCTTATGTCCTCTTTTGGATGGAAGTAGACCAACACTGTAATGCTGACTGTCACACTCCCTTGCAGCTTCATGGAAGTTAAGTTATGAGCTACTTTGCCAGATAGAAGCCTAACTTTTAACTGAAGAGGATGAGTTCTATTGCTCGTGATGCAGTTATTCAATTTATCAGAACTGCCTGAACTCAGTGATAAAACATATGCCCACACACATACATTGGCGATGTGTAGGGGGTGCATGCAGGTGCACGTGCACCCCCTCAGATTGGTAGTGCACCCCCTGAGAGAAGAGCTGCTGATGGCATCTGCAGGCAGTCACTGCTCACCACCCTCCCCACGCTCACCATTGACGGTGTCTGCAGGTGGTTGCTGACCACTGGTTGGCAATTGCCACCCCCCTAGCCACCTCCCCCGGCCATGGCCGTCTGCAGGAGTTCCCCGCTCGCCACTGCCACCGCCCCCCCAGCCTCCGGGGACATGTCGTTCATGCACACATACATATATGGCACGTCTACCTGCATACATACATTGGCAGTGCACCGTGGCGGTGTAGACTACATGGGACGCTACTGCACAGTCGTTTCTGTGCATTTGTTTAGTACTTATATTAGCAAGTACTAAATAAATGCACAGTGACCAAAGTTACTGCACAGTAGTGCTGGAAAACGTCTTTTGGGTGACACTACTGCACAGTAGCCTAATACTACTGTGTAGCAGTGTATTAGCACTGTCTGTACTGTGATTGTCTTTGTAAGAGATGAGTGTTTTAAATTTAAACAAACAAACTTAATACTATAAGAAAAATTATGCAGGGTGGCCGCCTTTTCCTCACTGCATTCAAAGAGTGTGTGCAAGGCCAAACAGGTTTCTACATTTGTTAAGTGTAACATGAACACAGCTTTTCCAAACACTTCCCAAGCCTTCCCAAAAAACATCTGTTGTCTCTGAAAAAGTGACATCTGCTGCTTCTAATACGGCTGATGTTTTTGGGGAGGAAAAGCAAAACCAAACGACACCACAGCACCTGAAGTGCAGAAAAGATCATAAAACTTTTCAAGTTTCAAGAGGGGAAGGAAGGACAGCAAAAGTTCAGGACATAATAAAGTTCTATCTCAGAAGGGAAGAAACTGCATCCAGGGCCCTAAACCCTTAAGACCAAAGTCCCATCTTCCTCTTTTAGAACAAGAAACACAGTATTGTTTGCTTGCTCACCATGAAATCCAGTTACTCGGGTGTCTAAATGAGCATCTGTGTCATTTGAGGATGAGTTTATGCTGGCAACTACCCATCCCTTGAAAGAAGCAGAGTAATTCCTTAAGCAGGCTCATGCAGGCCTTGTTGGTACCACTTGTAGGCTCCAGTAACTGATACTATATCAGCCTGGCAGAATGCCCCTTTCCTGTGAGCCTGACCCATCCCTGTTTCATGTCTTCTAAGATGTATACCTCTGTACTGCATCATACAGAGGAGTTGGGGTACTTAACAAAATCTCTGGGCCATTCAGAAGCATGTTGTAGGGAAGTGCTGCACTCTGCCCAATGTGAAAATGATCAATGAACAGTAAATCACACCAATGGTCACCCATGTTTGTGTCCCATTATTGTGACATCTAACTCACTAAAATATGGACTAAATTAGTCCCATCATTATAACTACATATAAAGTTTTGGTAACTGTGCAAGTAACTTGTGTGTGCTGATTTGCTGCTTGCAGTTGCACATGCTGACGTCTGAACTTCTGTCCCAGAAAGATAAGATTTCTCTGTGTCCTGGGAAATTACAATATTCAATATAGCCAACCCTGTTTTGTTTACCTTGCAAACTGTGATCCATTGGAAAGTGCTTGGTTTCTTCAAAGGCCTTTGTTATCACTGGTCCTTTGAGGAGTGCATTGATAGCATCAACCTGCAGTAGGAATTTTTGGTTGGTCAGTGCCACTTACAGAAGAGTTTTTGCACAGGTCATTCATGGAAAAGTGCCGAAGCAGTAACATTTGCTGTATTTTTTAAACTAACTTGGAATAACTGAGCTGGATGCTTCCACACTATTGTCCATATCTGCTAATCTTAATGGAATCTTACCCATAGCAAATAACATTAAACTATCCAACTCTTCCCAGCTGCCTGATAGTACATATGGGTTAGGCAACATGCGCAGAAGAGTAATGATCTAGTGCTGGACTAGAGACTAAGGGGGATAAAAAAAACCAAAGGGGTTAAACAATATAATTCAATTTATAAATTTCATAAAGACATGCCTTGATTACATTCTTTTCCAAAGTTCCATACATGAGATCCATTTTAATCATTCTTATTAGAAAAAATATTGCTTTTTTGTGATTTTCCCAAACCTTTTGTGATGACTCTGAAACTGCAGGACATCCCTGTCTCAATCACAAGGTGACCTGAATGTTGGTTGAGATAAAACTGCTTTCTCAAACTCTCCCATACACAGTTCTCCATATCTTATTCCACATCCTTGACAGATTGGTTTCCTCCAAAATTTGGTGTCTCAGTCTCAGATAGCTAATAGTTAGCACATGTACCTGGTTAAAAAGATGTTCGAGGCAACCATGCAGCTTGTCCTGTTTGTCTGAAGGAATCCTCATGTCATTGGGAAGCTCATCACCTAATTAAAAGAAAGACAGATGGTTTCCATAAATCATGTAACAGCTTCAGACTTCTCGCATTTTTGTGATGTGGTTACAGCCAGACCAAAAAAGGGGGGAAATCCCTTGTGACACGAGTTTAACTGTAAAGAATAGTAGTCGTCACTGTGGTCGTTCTGTTCCAGTAACAGAGCAGCGAAACAGCTCCGGTCCATAGACCATAATAATTGTGACCTTCAGGACGTGCAAGTAACCTGTTTGCAAAGAGCCTCTAGCTTATTTTCTCCGCCACACCCCATGATTTCAGTGGTACACTGAGAAAATGACAGACCTCTCGCTCTTTCATTATCGTGGGATTTAGTTTGGTGCTTTGACAAAACCATTTTTCCAGCAGCGCATCCAAGAAAGCACAACCAGCAGAGCCACACCGATGCACGGCCTTATGTGTTCTCTGATATTGGAGCACCTCTTATATATTCCTCCGGCGCACACACTCACCTGATCCCATCTCATCGCTGCCGAGGTAAGAGCTGTTGCTCCGTACGCTGGTGTAGGACAGCACCGAGTCCCGATTACTGTTACACTCACTGGAAAGAGAAGGAAATTGCCTCATAAACTGGCCTTACCCTGGGCATTTACTCAGGTTTTTTTCCAAAATCTACTCCACATACCCTAAGAAAAAATCCTTTAGTCATTTAATAGGGATGTTAATATTAATACTCAAGTAAGGGCTGAATAAATAATTCAGTCCCAAGGATCTTGGTGAAGCTTTGATTTGTGAGCAAGTACGTTACAAAGAAGGAAGACTGATTTGCCCGCTGGGTTTCTCGTTACACTCAGGGCACAGGGGGTCCACTACAGATGCTCCAGGAATGTGGTAAAGGAGACGCTACTATATAATGATGAAATCTCCCTGATCCTGATGGAAACGACCCAGATCTCAGTCATCCTTCCCTAGTGTAAGCTAATGCTACAGAGGCACAGCTGTTAAGGATGGATAAGAAGAGTGTAGGTACATTATATAAGTGGAAAAGTGGGCATTGTGGAGCTTTATGCTGTCAGGCTACTTTCCTGCCCACCCATATCTACACCTTCCCTGTCTCCTCACTGTGTCTCTAAGCTGAATAAAAATACTGCAAACCTAACCAGAAGGCTTCTGTTATTTTGCTAGTCTAAGAATGCAAATAGTCACCCTATCCCACTAAAGGCATCAGCAAAGTGTTGAGCAGCACACTACACCTCTAGAAGTTCTCCATTAAAATCTAAAGGGTGATAGCAATACATAGAGCATCACTACTGCAACACGAATCTCTACAAACCCTTACAGGAAAAACACTATGTCAGATCTGTGGCTAACAACTGTCAGTGAGAGAGGAATATAACTAATGCAAACAAGGTATTTTCTTATCTGTAATGTTCTCATTCTTATAGCTCCTCAGTATCCATTTTGTGGATCAGAAACTATCAAAATATGTTTGATTTCCCCCTTAACTATTAGATCAGTTACGTGTACTTTAATTGTCTGCTTCTGTCTTGTAAAGATAGGACACAATAATCTTTTTCATCTTACATTTCTGTTTAAAATTTTGGAGCAAATGACAGCCCAACAGAGACTTTGCCTTTCATCTCACTACATTCCCCAGAACAGATTAGGCTCAATTACAGAATCCTTTTAAACAAAACAGAGTTCAATAATGGACTTTCTATTAAACGAAGAAGAAAATTCTTTGTATTGCATTAATATAGTGCCAAGGCACCTAGACAAGTTTTCATTTTGGGGTGGACAAATGCCTATTAGTGACAAAGCTAAACATACCAAAGTCACCCTACCTGGCACCTAGACCTGGGTGTGACCTAAGAGAAAGCATTTTTCTCTGCATGTTAAAAATAAAGGAAAACAGTTGCAGAAGGAATATGAATATGAATGCTTCTGAATCAGACTTTAGAGTTGATGACATCAGTGTTTTCAAATAAGAAAGGAAAAAGAAAATGGCACTTAAAATCAAATTGTTATGGTCTATTTTTATCATGAATACATGAACACAGCCAACATAGCCTGAGGTTTTCACATAAATGTGAACATTTGCCAGTTTTTTTAAAGTTTTGCAGTATTTGTTTAATAAATTTTCAGCAGTCAAGGATGGTATCAGATTTATGCAACATTTTCCATTGCTGATGATGCAGTGAGCTTATTTACAAGCCATCTACATGCTGAAAATGTACCACAGCACAAAGTATGAAGAGATCACACGGGCTAGCATGAGTGACTGGTGCCTCCTGAATCTGGGGGGGCACCCGCAGAACCCGCCAACGGCGGCAGCCCGGGGGGGAGGGGGCACCAGCTCTACCGACAGCATGAGTGTCAGCCGTCAAGGAGGACACCGGCCCCTTCAGGGGAGGCACGTGCACCCCCTACCAGTCGCCTATGTGGGCTAGTGAAGAATTCCAGATGCTCATCAAAAAAAAGGTGTGTTATCAAATAGAGTCAGGTCTTTTGCAGTCTAGAGTCAATGCTCAGGTATAGCCGAAGAAATCTGGAAAAATGACTGGCTTCATTAGAAGACTTGCAATATCAGAATTTAGATCTTTGTTCCAGAATCAGGAGCAACCAAACAGGACCTAGCTCTCATTTGGGGCCATCCATGGTCAGCCTCTGCTCCCGAGGGCTTATTCCAACCCAAAACATTCAAACATGGGTTCTGATTCTTCACTGCTTTGCAACTTGGGTTTACACAGTCCAGACAGAGTGCAGAAACAGCAGTGCCAGCTGCAAGGCGGTAGGGAATCAGACCTGTAATGTGGAAGCTTCTGTGATGTGTGCTTAATTACTCTAATCATTGTAACTCTCTCTAGAGAAATTGTCTTTGTTCCTTTGTGGAGGACCAAGCCCACAAATGCACATTCTTCTCCATTAGAAAATGAAAGGGGCAACTTGTTTCATCTCTTCTCGGGCCTGCTTTTAATATGTCCTCTCCCATCAACAACGTTTTGTGGAGTGTGAGATTTCGGCAGCAAATATTCCAGGAGAAGCAGCAAGTCAGTCATGTCTCAAAAACACAATTTTGAGACACCTGAATAAATATTTGGGTTTGTGGTTTCAAAGACCCATTAAAATAAAAGGCTGGATGTCCATTTCTGTTTCTCAATATTCTAGGCTTCTGGGAAAATTGTTCACAGACTTGAATGGAAAAATCCTCATACAATAGCAGCTATTATAAGATCAAGCTGTCTGCAAACTGCTGAGCTTCTGTGGTTCACAGTTACATGGCATAGGAGGAGAAAGAGTCACACTAGACTTATTGATGCACAAAGAGAATTTAATTTTCTAAAAGTCTTAGTTTTGCGGGGTTGTTATGGGGAAGGAATTGTTGCTCTGCTTTATCTCCACGGTAATAAATGTCATGAGATTTACAGCTGGATGTCTGCTTAATAAAGAGCTTTATTTTTACTACAAAATAAAGGACTAGCTTGGAAATAATGTTTTTATACATCATAAAATCCAAGCCCAGAAAAGCCAGCTCTAATCTGGAGCTGGGTTTACAGCTGGGCAAGGATTTTCAAAGGACACATGGGGGTTTGGTGCCTAACTTCTTCAGTTTGCACTGAAAATCCCGTTTGTGGTGGGCACTGCTGTGTTCCTCAAGAGGTGGGCAGCAGCACTAGCAATTATACCGGGCTGTGTGCCTGAGACCAGAAGCTAGTCCAGAGTGATAGCACAAAGAAAATTCACCTTCTTTTAGCCTCTCCTGAAAATTTCAACTAAAACTTCCAAGAGTGGCCAGAGGCTACGCAGGACCCCATACAAGAAGTAATATTAGAGCCACTGTATCTCCCCAAAATCATGAGAAACGCACCACTTGAAGACCTGCTTCCATTAAGGACCTCTGCAGGGTCTGCTGGAGCCCATGATAATAGGTCACCTGCTACACTACAGCTTGAAGTGCACATGCAAACCCCAGCTGGTTAGCACTGGAAATCTAGCAAAGCCTTGTTGGAAGATCATATATGTTAGTGGAGGATCATATGTTATGGTATCATTTAACACACCACACTTACAAGGGTATGGTCTTATAATGTTTCCAGGAAAACAAACTCCCACTGCCAGAATCATCCTTGGTGTAATTCTACCAATGTGAACAAAGACACCAAGGGTAAATCTCTACCTCAGTGTTTGCCATGGAGAGTCGCATGGCAGTTGATCAGCCCATGGTGCGTAACCACCCAGAGAGTGGTTATCCTTTCAGCAGAGCATCATATGCATATTTACATCAAGACCTACAATCCAGTACATGCCTTTCCTTTTCTTCTTTTCTGATGTATTGGATGGGACCTAAAACCACAAAGCCCAGCACAGCTTCATTGCAATCCTCCTGGTGAGCTCTTCTGAGAATAGGCACCACATTAAAACACTCTACCCTGGAAACCTCAGACTGATGCCTGCCTATTTCAGTCATACAAGAGAGAACCACTGGTGTAATTACTACCAAAGTCTAATCTTATTTTCTGTGGACAATGCATTTGAGGTGATAACTCTGATTCAGATACAAAAACTGCTAGTGGATCTAAGAAACAGGCTGGTTTGCCTGAAACCTGGGGTGAATTCCTCCAGCCCATGCTCTGTCTGCTGCACTGGAGAACAGAGAGCTCTTCTTTGTGACCTTACATGACTATCTGATCTTTGGACCTTGCTGTAAATGGATCCTGTGATAGCCTGTGACATGTGAACCATGTCAAATTGTTGAAGTTGTGAATCCTGTAGTGGATACACTTAAATGCAAACCATATGAGCAGCAATTTGGGTTCATTTCTATAGTCACTTACATCCAAAAGAGTCTGTCATAGGCTTCTCTGAGAACAGATTGAGATCTTGAGTATACAGGACTAGAGCCATTAATTACTGGATACATTTAATAAGCTCAAAATGACTTCACAGGAGTTTTGCCTGTATAAAGAGTCAAACTTTTAGAATGCAGCCCAATGTTTGTACAGGGCTTTTAGAGGACAAGCTAAATAAATGTATACTTTCTAATGCTCAGCATTTGATTTCAACAGCATTCATCTATGGATCAATACCTGATTTTTCTATTACTGAACCAGCCTCAAAGAGTGAGCCCCAATACTTAAATTAATATCTTAAAAATACTGAGCGAGTAGGGAAACTTATATATTTTCAAACCTACCTGTAGGAGTCTCTGAAACTCATTGTGTCGTGTCCGGAGTCTTCTTGATCCTCCTCAGAAACTTTGAAACAAACCTTCTTAATGCCACCATGCTCAGCTTTGTCAGTGTCACTCTCTTCTGCCCCCAGAGAAGGTGGCGATGTCTCATCAGTGGATGGAGGTTCACATCCACTAGTTTCTGTAGGTTCTGTTATGGAGGACAAAAGCCTGAAAGGTAAAATGCATCACTCAGTGTTGGGGTAAACGACTGAATCATGCATCCATTACTGTGATCTCAACCTAACCACATCTAAAATCAAAAGCAACATTTCTATGATTTGAGCTGTATGTAAACTGAAGCTATGTGAAGTCAGCAAGTTTGATTTACAGGAGTTCATGAACATCTTTTTGGGTTCTGAGTCATGTGATTTCACAATAGGTACATTTTGTATTGATACAAATCCTTTGATGCAATGTTTCGCTTAGCTAAAAATGACCATGTCCTTATTGAGGCAGGGTAAAAAAAGCACAGAGTTGTCCATAACTCACTGAAAAAAACCCCCCAAATTACCCACGTTTACCAATCTACAGTATCTAGTTAGAGCTACTTTCCTTATTAAGCTTTAATTTTGAAAGTTTTCTATTACTTCAGATAAGACCCTTCTCTAATGCAGTGATTTGATGAAAAATTAGCAACATGAGTCTGTAGCTCATAAATGGAATAGGAATCCTTCTAGTCTGCTGCAAAATATAGAGATGCTGGGCACATGTAAAAGTGAAATTATTTGCTGAAATAAATTCTCCCATAGAAATAGTCTGCCTGCCACCAAGACTAAATGAAATATCCCCTTGTCTGCATCCGTTCCCTAACTAACACATGGTGTTTTCATTAGACACTAACTGGCACTCCAAAAGCTACAGGGTATATATCATAAATCTGCCTGTCACTGGCCGAAAGAGGGTGGTTTTTAGTCCCTATTTACTAACTTGTTGAGGAGATTTTGTTCTGCTGATACTGGCTTGACTCTTGCAGATTTTTGCAAATGCCCTGTCTGCCAAGCTGTGATCATATTTATAGAGACTTCTTTCACTTGCCATACTAGCCTGACTCCAGCGGTTAAAACCCAGACAAATAGGGATGGAAGGCAAAGACTGAGCCCCTGCTGTTGTTCATCTGAGAATCAGAAAACATCTCCTGCTACCCAAGCAGGGTTGGTTTCATCACAGTGCATAGCATCACACATAGTCGGGAGCTAAATTCACACAGCTGACACATAAGCCTTAGCCTATGTCATTGATTTCACTGCTTACCATATCCCACCATCTTTACACTGAGCTAATGCCAGCCTCACTATTTCTTCCTCTTTCTACCTATGCTTTCATCACTGTGCCTTACCTATCCTAAAGTGCCTTTTAATCCCAACTGGCCCAGCCAAAATCTCAGGGAAAGGGATTTTCTTTATATAGCTCCAACCTCGTTGCTGGAACTTAATATATAATAGGAATCTGAACCAAGATAGGCGAACTTTGGCTCTCACTGGGTGCATCTACACAAGACACTATGGCACAGTACCAACAACAGTAATAACGGCGCAGTCCACCGCACGTGTAGACGCGGCCACTGACTTCTATTCAGTGGGTGCAAAGAATGGCTATACTCTCTCATTACACAGGTGGAGCTGACAAGCGTTTAAGGGATGGTTCAGCACATGAGCAGGTCTGGCCTTTTCCACCCTGAGAGGCAGTGTAGGGAGCATATATATGTCTATATAGAGTGTTTCACAATGTGTGCTGAAAACGCACTATATTTTCAGATGTTTCATGCTCCAATTTTTCAGGAGGATGCCTCCCTTCTTTAGGGAGTGCTCTCTGAAACACACATACACAGGTTTCCTTACTCACTTATTTATCTGAAAAACATATTGCTTCATCTCCTTCACTGCAATGTCCAGTTTGTTAAAAAGCTGCAGGTAAGCGTCTTGTATCTCCCGGTCTTCTTGTTTCAGCAGAAAGCTGAGTCCCCGTTCCTCCTGGCTTGCTCCCCCATTCTGTTGGCCAAAACCACCATCATATTGTCCATGGGGGTTGACATAGTCATCTTCTGGGATGAGACATCTCCACGATGGTGCAGCCATGGTGGTGATGCAGTGTTGAGTATATAAGACTGGATTTAAGGTACCTACTGAACATTGAAGGAACTAGTTAGTAGGGCTCTGAAATGCTGAACCCTTTCCCAGTACTGATGATTTCCACTCAAAGGAAGTTCCTGAGGAATATAATAGGAAGTAAAGCAATAGGCTCACACAGAAATTTCTGTATAATACTCTACTGTTAGAGTATTATAGAGTGCCATAATACCCTAAAAGTGTATAGCTTTTAATAAGAGAAAGTGGTCTTCCCTATGGGACTTCTTTAACTTCTTAGAAATTCTATGGCAAACATGCTTAGCTTTTTGAAGTAACTACAGTTCAGGAGAAATTATGTAACTAATAATGGCCCATCCACATCTGTGTGGCCATAATTTTAGCTTTGGCTCTTTCTACTTCTTTCCCAGACCTGAAGAAGGGTATTTTGTGCCTGACAGCTTCTAACATCTCTCTCGACTAAAAGATGTTACAAAAGAAATCTCACTTTTTATCACAAAACATTTTGTACATGCTAATGAATTCAGAAGCATAGCAAAACCAGTACTACTGAATGTTATTATTCTGGCTTTATGGAAACCAATGAGAGGGAGAATAACTATCATTTTTGTGAGGAAAAGTGAAAAATATTTTCATTTGGAAAGTCTGGCAAGAAGAATGCCAAGAGCAGAACTGGAATGTGACTCCGTTTTTGGGAATAATTCTGCCAGCTCTCATGAAAAGTGCTGCAAAATCTCACACAGCTGCAAATGGACATGGTATTTCTTGACCCCATTTGAAGAAGGTCACCCAGCCTTCCTTAAATTGGACAAATTAGGTTTGCAGAGATCTGTCACGAGCTCTCCTGCATGCTCCTTTTGCTGGGCAATGACAGTGTCCAAAGTGCATTCGGTGAGATTATAAACATGAAATACTGTAACACAAATAGTTGCCTTTCTGGGCAAATACCATGTAGCAGCCGTATGTTAAAAGAGGACCATTCCAATAGCAAAGAACCTCCTGGCACCAATGTGTAGGATTACTCTATGAATAAAATTACCTCTGAAGTTACTTTAGTAGTAACTCTACAATACTATAATCATATTGGCTATTTAAGATTTCCTGACCATTCTGATTATGGTTCATCTGTACAGTGTAGCACCACTTAGCCTCATTGCTTTTCTTGAAGTCAGTAAGTCAAGTCTTCTAAATAGAAACAACACCCTAAGGATTTAGTTGCCATGTGATAATCCTGCTGTTTGCCTGTTAAAAACACTTTGACCTAGGACCCCACTATGTGCCTGACACATTCTATTATTTAACACTAATCACACAGCCTGCATGTCATTTTACTGCGCACATTCTGCAGGAAAAAACATTTGTATCGCCAAGGTTGCTTGTCCTTGGGTCTGGACTCAAACTGAGGAGTAGGAAGGACAACTCATCTTTCATTAGATAACATCAGTGAGGTTCTAGGAGTTAATTAGCACCTTGTTCTGGATCAAGACCAATTATAGAGGGCTTCCGTCCAATGCGAATGCTGAACGACCTTCCTGCT
>NW_005841865.1:4496294-4542872 GCF_000455745.1 Alligator sinensis
TTTGGGGTATGACACCTCCATGAGGTTAATGTGGCAGTTGGTAGGGCAGAAGTCCATGCTGCTGAGGGGATGGGGCTTCATGATGGCTTGCTTGAAGGCTGGGCTCACCTTTGTTTTCAGTTCATCTGCAAACTGGGGAATTGAGAGAGCCTGCATGATTCGATTTGCAAAAAATGATGGTTCAGCATAGATGCTTGCTTTCCCCAGACAGCCCCACTTTGCAACAGTCCTTTAAGCTCTGCCATCCCTGATGTAGCTATTTGAAAATGAGCACTAAAGAGATATGTAGAATTGTTTTAAAGTCTTTAGTGCCACATTTTCAAACAATTCAGGTAACCAGACAGAAAGGAGGCTTAGCTTCTGTATATAATTCCTGTAACTGGGCAATCAAATGAGCTTCTGTATATAATTCCTGTAACTGGGCAATCAAATGAGGCCCATGACAGCTCTCGGCTGTCTCGGCTACTCATTTCCATAGACTGGCATGCATTCTAGCCAATAGCAGCAGCAGTGTGAGAGCAGCTTTATAAACAGGTCTCTACTCCATATTGCTTGTACGCTAAGCGACTCCCAGTCCTGTGTTCAGAGCACTAGAACATTTCCCTTCAAAGCAGTTAATGATGAATAAACACACAGCACTGAATACTCAAGCATCTACTATTTTGATAGTTTAGTATTGTCCCAAGATATTACCAAGATCTAGGAGTACTGTACCTTTATGTAGCTGGTGAACCTTTGGCTGATACTTTCCAGCTTAAAGTCACACATTTGCCGAAATTCATACTGGGGCATGGTGGTCATTGCATTGCTTAAGGAGATGAGCCTCTTGCAGTTCTTTACAAAATGATTGTCATCTGCAGCAAAGGCCTCTAAAATCTGCACAAGGAGACAGAATTCCAGGGGTGCAACACTGAGAGCAAGGTACATGGCAAGATTCTTCTAGTGACTAAACTGTGGACACCCCCATGTCAGTATGTTTGAGGAAAATGGCATGTAGACCAGGTAAAGCCCTCTAAATTGTCCCCAGGAAGATGATCATGCTTAATCTTAAAACTTCCAAGCCCTTTGGCAGAAATTTTCAGAATAAATTATATGCTCAAGAAATGCTTCCGAGTCATTTTGTACTTGGGAATGTTTTGTGTGCCTCTCTTGCTGTTTCTGCTACATTGTACTGTGGGTGATACCAATAGCAATATCATGTTTTATATAAACACTCATTCTAAACAGTGCGTTCTAGCTAATAGTTCAAAGTCTGCTAACAGTATAACATGCTAACAAGGGCACCCAGCCAAACACAACTAGCATGACTGACCCAGTGATTCTGCTTAGAGGAAAGCTTGCAATACACAGTAGCTGGTACCTTTGCAGTTAGATCGAAACAACCCTTTGGCTCTACAATTTTCTCCAGGACAAAGCATTTGATCCCTGCACTGCTGACATATTCATACACCACCCCATGCTCCAAATGGGTGTTGTCCACAGTCAGGCTAATGAGGGGAGTGTCTTCACTGAAGATCAAAGGAGAACTGAGGGGCGACGGTGTCAGGACTGGAACCAAAAACAAAGGCAAGTCACTTGCTGATACACTGACATACAAAAGTGCATGCAAGCATGTGTGCATGTGCACACCCACCCACTCACCAAGAAAAGACATTACATTGAGTTCTGTTCAAGCTACAGACACCTGACACCTGGCAGGGAATATCAAATGGGAGGTCAAGTACATTTGTTCTGTGTCCTTCAGGAAACATCTTGCAGCTATTGTTCCAACTTGCAGTTCATGCCCAGATTCCTCCTGACAGGTGCAGCTGGACCAGTAGGGATTTCTTCACCATCCTGCCAGAGGACAGCTTTACACTCCGGTCAAAATGAGTCTCACCAGAGAACTGGTGAGGAGCATCTCCTGGTGGCCTGTTCTTATCCTTTTACTGAACCACAAGGAGGAAGGGAGGGAGATATTCCAATATATTTTCATTTTACATGAAGAAACAGACAGTATGCGGTAGAAATGAATGGTGGGGGGTCTGATTCATGCTTAGAACATAGCCCTGTGGATGCTTGTGTATATCAGGCACAGGAAGAGTCCTGCTGATGTGAACGTGTAATAAAGTGTAACTCTACATGGACCAGGGTATCTGAATCTTCCCCTGAAGGGTTAAACTTTGCCACCCCCAAAAATCAGGCCCATGGCTTTGTTAAGCTTTGCTTAAGTGTTCTGGTAAGAATAAATGGTGTATTTGTCCTAGGCAAAACAAACACAGTAAATAAGATGGGGCCCACAAAACCAAAACATCAAATGGTGCCAGGATGTCTCAGATGAAGAACCTCTCTCCTCATCTTTTAGCCTGTTGTTTGCATCTCAGCGCTGCAGCTTACTCTTGAGTGCCAGGAAATCACATCCTGTGGTCCCTAGCTCCAGTCTGTATCCCTTGCAGGCCCCGTTGAGTGCCCACAGCCCAAAAGTATGTCACTCACTACACATGGCACAGGAGACGGTTCATTCCATGAAAAGTCTTTTCGAGTGTGATGGATGTTGATTCAAGTCTCACATGATGTGTAATTAGGCTGGTTTGTGGCTTGACGTCACAGTTACCAGCCGAACAACACCACTTAGAACATGCTTTTACAGTGTGTGACTCCCCACTCATTTATTGTAGAGCACAGCAGTCAGTAGACAATAAAAAGCAGATGTATGTAGAGTGTGTTTTCCCCACTTACCTAGTTGTGCGACACTGATACTTAGAGAGATTCCCTATGGCACCCGCAATAAGCAGACAACCCACAATTATTTACTCTTATCTTCTGTCCACAGTGGAAGACATTCCTTTCTGTCAAGGGCCACAGCTGTTTGATTTCACATCCCAGTTTTATGGTCCTTGTGCAAGTATCCCTGGGAGGCCTTAGTTTGTTAGAGTGCTTACTGCTATTCCTATAGCAATAAATATATTTCACAGGTCTGTTGCCTTTTGTCCTTCTTTGGAATCAAAGTGTACTGGCTCTCCTACCTTCACAAAAACAGACTTTTCTTTACCTGATTCCTGATGGCTTTTATGAAGGGGATCCAGTTCTGCACTCTCTTCCAATAAGAGGTCTCCCTTAGTGGATTCAAAGGGGCTGCCGTTCACATATGCACTACCTGCTGATTGCTGAATTCTGTCGTCTTCAGCATCTTCATGTGTCCTGTAAACCCACTGGTACAGTCCCTGTCAAGAGAGTAGGAATGATGAGAAGCACTACCCTCAGGCACAGGGTTAGGGTTTTGCTCACTCCCACTCTGCATTGCTTTTAGCCTTCTGGTGATACAACAAGCTACTGTGGAATATTTTTAGGTCCTAGTGGCTATTGTTGCATATATGGTGTTTGAGGGCTGCATTTAGTCTACTGGCAATTAAAGACTCGATGCATCCACGTCCTGAAGAGCCAGGGGCTTGAGCTAAACACCGAGATAAAAACACCTAAACTCACTGGGGGAAGAGGGTGGGACTTTGAATCCATATTGAATCTTCTAGTTGATCCCTGTCTCCAAAATGGACAGAAGTAAACTTCCAAATATAACCCTTCCTCATCCTCACATTGGGAGTGTATACAATCTGGATCTAGGCTGGGGTTCAAATTTGTAGCTACAGCCTATTCAGCTACTGAGAGAGACTACAGTTGATGCTTATTTGCAGCAATACCTGGTAAGTGAACAACCTCTTACCAGCAACATTTCCCTTGGGAATATTTTCTTTACCATGAAATCAGATGACATTCCATGTAACATCAGTAGTCACTTTTCGGAGCAACAGAGCACTGGGGCACTAACCTGTTACTACTAAAAGGGATTGACTGTATTTAGTTGTGTCCACTTGTGATTCGTAGGCTAGGACACTTGTGATTTGTAGACATTTCACAATTATTGGCTACATTCTGCTCTTGCTTTCAGCCTGCAGTTTTCTTACTTACACTAGAATTGGTGTGAATCAAACAGATTGTTTTAAAGGTTTGGTTTTGGATACTTGAAGGGCATAAGAACATATTAACTTCCTCCTCCCCCCACCCCACTGCCCTTAAAAAATGTTTTTAATTTCCATATTCATGCTCTTACCAGTGACTCCTGCCTGTTCCTATATGCTGTAAAGTGATCCAGAACATCCATGTAACTTTGATTCATGACATTATTCCCATTAACTTTCAAAATACACTGTCCTGGGTGGAGTCCTACTGCTGCAGCCTCCGAACCTGAAAAAGAATCAGGCGAGAGTTGTTCGGACAGCACAGCGATTGTGAACTATGGAGAAGATCCAGAGAACAGAGTGAAAAGAGGAGCGGGGGGACAACAGGGAGCACTCACGTGGTCTTACTACTACTTGACTTAGAGAAGTTTGAGGAAGAGGTTATAAAATAGTCTGTATGTAATAAAAAGCACTGGGAACAAGAGAGTTTGCCTAAACCTAGATACAGTTGCTACCAAAAGCAAATGAAAATCTCATGGGGAAAACTATCTTTCAAGAATGTTAGTCGTTCCTTTCTGAGCTTGTGCTCACTTTGACTAGGGTAAATTTGTACAGCAATACAGTTTGCAGCTTGTTGCTTGTTAATTAAAATAACCTGAATATTTACCCACCAGGCAATTTGCAAGAGCCTACATACCAGACCGGGGTGTTAATTCCACCAGCACAAGACCAGAGTCTGGCTAAAGTCCACACTCGCACCACTGAGATTTAGAACAGAATCTCACTTCTACGTGTCTACATTTAACACAATTATTAGTTACTTTTTAAGCAAAGTTATCCAAGATTCACCACTTGATTCAAAGTATAAATGGCACTTTTTCTGGTAAAAGTCTAAGAAATGAAAAGCTTTCTAAGCAAGGAGATGCTTAGAGATTGCAGAGATGCTGCAGCATTTTAGTTCTTACTAATAACGATTATTTGTGCTAGTAGGAAGGTAAGAAAGAAAAAATGCCCTGTTTCAGGGAGCCATGGGATGAGGAGGCTTTACATGCTTTTCCTGAATGCAATGTACATGCACATACTAGCACTGAAGGAAGGAAGTGGTGTACAACTGAAAAGGCTTGCTCTTTACTTACACCAAAAATAAAAGCAAACGCAAAACTTTGTTTGTGGCTTAGATCAAATTTCCTGTACAGCACTAACAAACACGTCTCTTGCCCTCTTTATATCCCCCTTTCAAAAGAATGAGGGGGTCCAGCTTCCCTTTCATTGATCCTGGTGTAATTCAGGAATGATTCCACTAAAGCCTGCAGCGCAACCTGGTCTGAAGGAAAAAGCAGCTCTCCCTGGCCTGCCTCAGTCTGTTGAGTTATTGTCAAGTTCATAAAGATGACTTGGTCCATCAACCTGAGAAGACAGGAGTGGCCCCTAAACTCCAACCTATAATAGCTCAAACAATGATGGTGCTTCCTTCAACAGCCCTTTGACAGACAACAGCCTGCAATGTTAACAGACTTCTCCTGGCTCTGTCCAAAGTAACTTCTTGCTTCCTTTGGGTGGGGGCAGCCACGCAATGCCTAGCTTTTAGAATGAAGCAATACTTAAGCGGTACGTTAGACCAGAAACTCTGTGGGGCGGTGGCTGTCTTTGCACTCCGTGCTTAGACAATACTCAGCACAACTGACTTCTGGTGCATGACTGTGGTGTGTAGGCACTACAGCAATTCTGATAATAGATAATAAGCAGAAACTAATTCAAATATAATGTGCGGTGTTTTTAAGGCCTCCAGGCGGATGATAATATAATATGGCGCCGTCGCTGTCCTTAGTTGGTTGTATGTTGAGCCATAGCTATACCGCACTCTCTTTGCATACCTCTGCCAACAGCACGGACGTATGGTGGTTCTGCTCCCCGTAGCTGGAAGCAAAGTGCTTCGTGGCAGTCTGGGATCTTAATAATCCTGTAGAAAGGCACGAAAGAAAGGAAAACAGCATCTCAATTCAGACCTCTAGAACCACGTGCATGGTGATCAATGTGAAAGATCTTTCCTCTGAGTTTTATCCCAGATTGTTTTAAACAACTTTGAAATAGACTTTAAAGATTCAAGAAGGGATGAGTTAACCACATGAAGTAGCCTCTGACCTACCAGAAATTTATTTTGCTGCCTCAGCCACATTTCTGTGGAACTATATTTTAAGGAGATTTCCTGCAGGATTAAACCTTGGAGACCAGTGTTCTGCATATCCACAGGACTGATATGGCACGGGCAACTGTAGCGCAAGCTTCCTTCAGACTTTCCAACCTGTTCAGCTGCCTCTAGACTGAGGGAATAGATCAGCTGGCAAATCCACTCACCCCCTGGCCTCCATATTACAGTGACAATGTGAATTTCAATTAGTATCAACTGAGGTATTGAATTATATGATATGGACATCTGTTTCCTAGGAACTGGACTGAGATTCACCATTCATGTGAAATACCACCAAACTAACACCTGCTGGAAACATCCTCTGGCCTTGGGCTGGATTTGAATAGGTGGCCAAGTGATAAAATGCACCATCTGCAACAACCAGACTGCTGAACTATCCGGCTGTCAGGTTCACAATCTTGTTTTGTTGATTAGGTTAACTGCAGAAGTGTGCGCCTTACAGGATGTGGCAGGAATATAACATAACACACCATCATCTGTGTTTCCCTTTTCAACTAATGTAAAATGTAAGGCAAAAACAAACAGTGAAGCACACAATATTTAAGCTCTCATTAACACAGAGCTGACTTCTTACACTAGGCGGTTTTCCAAACTGTGTTTTCTCTCTGGAATGTCATCACAGTTTATGAAAATTAAAAACTAAGGACAGTTGCAGCATACGTCTCAATGCTGAGTACAGGAAAACTGAGAATATGGTGGGTTGCCTGGAGAAAGACTACAAAGCCAGATTTAGTGAAACAACAGCACAGTGTTTTGTGGATAGGAGGCCAACAGGACAAAACTCCTGTAATTCTCAACTTAAAAGGAATTATTTCTGCTGAGGTTTCTCAAGGCTCCAGAGACCCACATATCTTGCTGGCTTGCTTCCTTAGTATTCAGAGTGAAACTGCAGGTTGTATACCACGGGGAACAAAGACCAGTAGTGTTATCAACTGTATGAATTAGCTGAACCAAACTCCAGCCTTGATATTTTTGGGGCACTCTGGTGCAACTGATGGGATATTCTGAGTCAATTAAAGTCGGATACATCTTTTAAGTACATCAAGCCTGTAAATTAAAAATAATTGATGCAGGAAATTCCTAGTTGCTCATTTCTACAAATAAATTATCTTCCAGGCTGACATAAAGGCAGCTGTGCTTCTTAACATCAGGATCTGGCCCATGCTTTTAAAACGAATGTTTAGATTATGGACTACAGTTTTATGATGGCAGAGGGTTTAAGTCTATGACAAATTCTTGGCTTCATAGTTGGATAATACATGAAGTCTTAATGGGATCCAAATTTATTATGGACCAAATATACTAATAAGCACTGAGATGGAAACCAGTCCAATAAGCAGAAGAACCCTGCATTATTTTCTTTCAAGCAGACCTAGTGCTGGGTAGTCATCTGCTGCTGACAAATTTACATTCCTTGTAATTCAATTTTATTTGTGCACAGGAAAACTAAGAGTTAATTCCTAATTTACACATAATACTTCCCATCTTTTTTGCAGAGATGCAAGGATCATTAACAAGCATGATTCGTGACTTTCTAAATCTATTTTAGAGGCCACATTTCTTCTCTAATTGAATTGCAGCATCCATTGTGTAAAATGTTTATGCAGTTTTTATCATTACAGACAGTAATTAAATTAATGTCTCCAGAAAATCTCTTCTGCCTGTCCCTCAGGCACTTACTCTTTAGTCTTAGTGGCCACCAGTAGCCTAAGTGGCCTCCGAGAGCAGAAAGACTGGTTTAAGATGGTCTCGACCTCTGGAAACGGGCGCAGGAATACCAAGTCCTCGTTAATGGAGTAAATCTTCCTTCCTATCTGCAGGCCAGCCATCTGCCAATGGAACATGAACACAGGTCTATGAGTTCAGGAAGCAGACTGCTAGATGCAATCTGCTACAATGACTGACCTCCAGTACTGTATACAAAGCTTTTCTTTCATTTCCTGGGTCACCAAATCACTTGTCAGCTACTGTTAGCACTTCAGTGTGTCCACAACTACAAAATAATCAGTGATGCCACTTACATTCTAATAACACTTTACATTTCTGCTGCACTTTTGAACAGAGGATCCCAGACTTGCCTCCCTAGCCCCTGTGAGGTAGGGAAGTATTACAGCCTACAGCTTAGTAAGCTGAGGCACAGAGGCAGAGAACACAACTTTTAAATGATTAAACTTAGACACATAAAACACAGTTAGCCAGTAAGCGGGGCCCAATTTACATGGTTTATGTAGGTGACTTGGCAAGTGATGTTAAGAGAAATTAGATCCATTTGACAAGGTCTGTTGTCTTGGGCTATGTATGTTTGAGCTCATCCTAAACTTGCCCTGATGTTTTGGAAATTGGAGTTCAAAATACAGTCCAGAGTCCCAAGAATTATTTTTTTTAAAAAATCAAAAGTTAGGAAATACAAATATCTGTTTTTTGTTCTTTGCAGCACAAAGACAATAGGAGCTGGTCCACTAAAAATGTGTATTTTTTTCTGGCAAATCAACTACTAAAGAGAAAAAGCGTCAAATGCTCCCTTTGGTTAATTATTTATATATGTTCAAAACAGCACACAAACAAAACTTCCTTCTCTTCTGCTCTTTTATCTTTGTACCTGGCAAACCTTGATTCATCCTAATCCTACACCTCCTATATCTAACATACCTACAATTAGCATAGCTCTTTTTAGCCCTTGGTAACTGGTGGTTTCTCCTTCTCAACTGCAATAAATTCTGGGAATAAGCCTGCTAAATGAACTCCGGACGAATGAATACACTCCACTGGGCTGCAAAGAACTGCAAACATTGTATTTTTGCAGGTTAATTTGTCTGCCACAGTGTATAATTGGTCTTTTAAAAAGTCCTTTTTTATTAATCATGAATAATATATAAAATGGGTAATGTGAAAATGCATACAAGTGCTTTTGTTTTCATTTAGAATAGTCTTTTTAATATTTTGGTTTATAATTACTTGTAGCTTTGTAGCCAAGTGGCCATTTCTTGGACATGGTTTGTTCAAGTACTAGACACACGCTTGTCATTTGTTTGTTCAAATAAAATAGTAAACACGCCTCCCAGAAAAGTAATCACAGAATCATAGAAAATGAGGGTTGGAATGGACCTCAGGAGTCATCTAGTCCAACCCCCTGCTCAAAGCAGCAGTAGTATCCCCAACTATATAATCCCAGCCAAGGCTTTATCTAGCCGGGTCTTAAAAACCTCCAAAGACAGGAGATTTCCACAACCTCTCTGGATAACCTGTTCCAGTGCTTTACTACCCTCCTGCTGAGAGAGAGTTTTTCCTACTATCTAACCCAAACTTCCTTCACTGCAACTTGAGACCATTGCTCCTTGTTCTGTCATCTGCCACCACTGAGAACAGCCCAGCTCCATCCTCTTTGTAACCATTCTTCAAGTAGGTGAAGGCTGCTATTAAATCCCCCCTCAGTCTTCTCTTCTCCAGACTAAATAAGCCCGGTTGCCTCAGCCTTTCCTCAGAAGTCATGTCCCCCAACCCCTAACCATTTTCACTGCCCTCGACTTGACTCTCTCCAATTTGTCCACATCCTTGCTGTAGTGGGGGGCCCAAAACTCGACACAGTACTCCAGATGTGGCCTCACTAGTACCAAATAGAAGGGAAGAATCACTTCCTTCGATCTGCTGGCAATGCTCCTACCAACGCAGCCCAGTAAGCCATTAGCCTTCTTTGCAACAAGGGCACACTGGCTCATATTCAGTTTATTGCCCACTGTAAGCCCCAGGTCCTTTTCTGCAGAGCTGCTGCCCAGCCAGTCAGCCCCCAGACTGTACTAGTGCATGGGATTGTTCCATCTTAAGTGCAGGACTTTGCACTTGTCCTTGTTGAACCTCATGAGATTTCTTTTGGCCCAATCCTCCAATTTGTCTAAGTTTCTCTGAATCCCCTCCCTACCCTCCAGTGTATCTCCCCAGCTTGGTGTCATCTGCAAACTTGCTGAGGGTGCACTCCATTTCATCTTCCAGGTTGTTGATGAAGATATTGAACAAAACCAGCTCCAATCTTTTTCACTATAGTTCCCTTCTGATGCATTTGTGTGCATCATTGCCAAGCCATTTCCAAGATCAAAATGTGGAAATCTGCACAGCTATAAATATCCTAAATATGAAAGGGTTCAATAAAGCGCCCAGGTGATATGGTTTTGTTTTACTTGGTTTCTATGAAGATGACAACATTTCTGGGAGAGGATTTAGATGTGGTCTCAAGATGTATGCTGGGCTAGTCATATGACTCTTACACAGGCTACATCAGGCAATCCCTGATATGAAATTCCATGCAACCGCTCTCATGATCATGGCCTTTTGGTGATGGGTGTGTGGGGAAAGGAAAATCCCTTCAAATGAAAGTATTCCAAACTGACACTTGATACTTATTCTTGGTCAGAAGAAGAAGAGTTTATTAAAAGAATCTCACTGCTATGAATCCAAGGGCAAAAATCTGTAAAGATGAACATACACCAAAGGTCAAGAGTACCCAAACTGCAGTATATTTACCATTGGTGTACTAGGGAAAATATACTGGATTCTCAAATACTTTCCAGTTGTATTAATCTAAAGTAATTCCACTAAAATTACTGGAGTTATCCAATCCCCAGAGCCTCTGAAATCCTAATCTGGATTGAAGACTGACAGTCCATCTGAAATTCAGTGCACTATGTTTGGGCACTATAAAACAAAGTTCCCTGCCCTGTTTTTTCCTTGGGAAGTGTGAAAGCAGGCAGAGGATTTCAAAATGGCCTACAGCTGCTGAGCTGGCACAAGACCATATGCTTGCATAGCTTTGTAATATCAAAAACTAATTAAAGAGCCCAGAAATGTAATGCAAGGCTTTAGTTCTGAGCTTCAAATCTTGGTGAGCTGACCTGACAGAGCTCCACTTCAGAAAAATCTGGATTTGGTTCCTTTCTGCAGTAATACTTTAAGGTCAAGTTGAAACGACGGGCAGCTGGTCACAGCTAGTTTGTCTTGGAAGGTCAAGAAAAAGATTCTTTAGAAAACTATGCTTCTGTTGTCTCAAAACACAAACAGATTTTCAGTGCAGGATGTTCTATAGGCAGCTGGCCAACGGGAGGACGAAGGGATTATCTGTCAGGCAATGGTTTACTGCAGAGGTTTACGTTTATGAAGTCTCTGGCCAATTGATGTTGATTTTGAGCAAGAGCTGGAGCATAGGCTTGGCGTCTGACTACCACAAGGAGAATACAAAGGTCATCTAATTATACTATTTAACTTGTAACTTAAAATTCCTATTCATGGTTCTCCATTGTGTCTAAATCAATCTGCTTATTCCTTCTGTTTGCATCTGCTTAGTCACTACGGAACCATAAAGAACAAAAGCAATGAATATCCAAGCAACCTGCAGGATAGACAGGAAAGACAAGCTAATGGCTAGAATGCTAGTCTGGGAATTGTTTTTTCTGCCACAAGCTTCCTGTGTGACCCTGGGCAAGTCACTTAGATCCAGTTTCTCAAAGGTATTGAGGTTCCCATCACACTGATTTCAATAGGAGTTAGAGGCCACTATTGTGTTATCACATAATAACAAACAGAAAAGCCCAGAAGCATGGGAAATGCCCATGGTAGAAAACAGGCATAGTTATGCCTAGATCATGCCCAACCAGTGGCTACCCAACCTCCTCTTGAACACCTCCAGTGATGGAAAGTCCACAACTTCCCTAGGCAGTCTATTCCAATGCCTCACTATTTTCACAGTGAAGGAGTATTTCCAGGCATCCGATATAAATTTACTTTGCTGCAACTTGAAGCCACTGGTCCTCCTCTTTGCAGCAAGAAATAAATGGTACTTTCTGTCTTCTTTCCAGCAGCCCTTCAAGCCTTTGAAAACTGCTGTCATGTCCCTTATTTAAGCACCTTTGCTGCAAGCTGAACATGCCAACTGCTTCAGCATCTCCTAATATGACTTGCCTTCCAACCCCTTGATTATCTTTGTTCCCCCACTCTGGACCCTCTCTAACTTACCCATGTCCTTTTTACAATGCAGAGCCCAGAACTGCACACTGTACTCCCGATGAGGCCTAACCAGTGTGAATTAGAGAGGCATTATCACCTCCTGTATCTTGTACCTAGTGCTTCTACTGATGCAGCCCAAAACCACATTGACCTTTTGTGCAGCTGCATCACACTGCAGACTCGTATTGAGTCTGTGGTCTACCAAGATTCCCAAGTCATTTTCGGGAGACCTATGATCCAGCCAGGTATCTCCCACTTTGTATTTATGTTTTTGATTATTCCTCCTGAAGTGTAGCACCTTGCATTTGTCTGCATTGAACTTCATCCTGTTAGCTCTAGCCCAACTTCCCAATCTGCTGAGATCCTTCTGAATTGCGCTCAAATCCTCCGATGTGTTCACAATCTTTCCCAGTTTCATGCTGTCCACAAACTTGCTCAAGAAGCTTTCTATGGCACCATCCAAATTAATAAACACGTTGAACAGCACCAGGGCCAGGACAGACTCCTGTGGGACTGACTCCACTTGAAACCTGCCATTCTGACATGGAACCATTAATAATTACCCTTTGCTTATGGCTAATGAGCCAATTATCCACCTTGTAGTAGTTTTATCCAGCCCACATTTTTCCAATTGTTTATGAGAAGATCATATGGGACCTTGTCAAAGGCCTCGCTGAAGTCCAGATACGCTATATCTACAGCATTCCCTCATCCACCCAAGTAGTCACTTTGTCAAAGAAGATCAGGTTTGTTTGACACCATTTGTTTTTCATAAATCCATGCTGCTGCTTGTGATCAACCTTTTCTCCTTCAGATGCTTGCAAATGGCCTTCCTTAGGATATGCTCTAATAACTTCCCAAGTATTGAGGTGAGGCTAACCAGTCAGTAGCTTCCCGGGTCCTCCTTCTTGCCTTTTTTAAAGAGGGAGACTACACTGGCCCTTCTCCAGTCCTCTGGTACCTGGCCTGACTTCATGGAGATCATTGCCAAGGGTTCTGAAATCTCTTCTGCCAGTTCCTTCATGACCCTGGGATCCGCTCATCCAACCCTGCTGACTTGAATTCATTCAGACCCAATAAAAGCTCCCCGTGTCTTTTGTTATCTTTTCTCTCAGCTCACCCCTTTACCTTATCCAGATAAGTCTTATTGGGTGTCTGGCAGCTTAATTTTTTTGTGAAGACTGAGGCAAAGTAGCTGTTGAGTAGCTCTGCTTTCTCTGTGTCTTTGGTTAGGAGTCCCCCTGGCTTGTTAACAGAGGACCCACAGCTTCCTTGGTCCTTTGTTTCTGGCCAACATACTTCTAGAACTTCTTGTCTTTAACCTCCTTTGCCAGGTTCAGCTCGTTCTTTATCTTTCCCTTCCTGGTTTTGTCCCTGCAGGTTCCTGCTATTTCCTGGCATGCATCCTAGGTGATCTTCCCGTTCCTCCATTGCCTATATGCTTTCCTTTTGCATTTGAGGCATTTTAGAAGCTCCTTGTGCAGCCACATTGGTCTCTTGCCAGTCTTCTTGTGCTTCTATCATGTTGTGACAGTTTCTTGTTGCGCTTCCAATACTGTGACCCTTAAAAGCTCCCAGCACTCCTGGGCACCTTTATCCTTCAGTCTATCCTCCCATGACACCTGCCTACTGACTCCTTGAGTTGGATGAAATCCACCTTTTTTAAATCTAGCGTCCTGATTTTGCCGACGTCATGCTTTCTCTGTCTCAGGATCTGGAATTCTAGCATCTCATGATCATGATCGCTTCCTCCAAGTTACCCATCACCTTCACATTCTGCACCACTTCTTCTCTCTTGGTCATGACAAGATCCAAGATAAATGATCCCCTACTTGTATCCTCCACTTTCTGGAAGAGAAAGCTGTCCTCCACACAAGTTAGGAACTGGTTTGCCATTTTATGTTTGGCTGCATTGTTCTTCCAGCAGATGCCCAGAAAATTGAAGCCTCCCATCAGTATCCTCCCACTGCTTTTGGATAGATTTGTCACCTGCTTGAAAAGTGCATCATCCACCTCCTCTTCTTGATTAGGTGGCCTATAATAAATCCCCACCATTATATCAGTGCCATGTCTTTCATTTTTCATCTTCGCTCAAATGCATTCTGCTTTGCTGTCTTCCTCCTCCTGGAACGTATGTATGTGTTTTTGACATTCAAGACAACACCGCCACCTTTTCTCCCAGCCCTTTTCTTCTGAAACAGTGAAATCCTCGACATTCGCATTCCAGTCATAAGAGCTGTCCTACCAGATTTCAGTGATGCCAATTAGATCGTAGCTCTTTTCACAGGCTGCAGCTTCCAACTCATGCTGTCTATTTCCCATACTTCTCACATTTGTATATATGCATCAGATGTACTTTGCATTTTGACCTCCTCACTTCCTTTTTGTGCCACTTGTTGCAGTCATGTAGCTCTCTGGCCGTTTCCCAGAGTTGAGTTGCTTCTTTGAGTCCTTTCCACTCTGGACCGAGTGCTCTGCTGCTGGAGGGTTTTGATCACCACTCTCCCGTGAAACCTAGTTTAAAGCCCTCCTTACTAGGTTAGCCAGATGATGCCTAAAGATGCACTTCCCCATTTTTCATCAGATGGATCCCATCTCTTGATAGCAGCCCTCCTCCCAAGAACATCTGCCCATTGTCAAAGAAGCCGAAGCCTTCACTTTAACACCACTGTCTCAGCCACATGTTCACTTCCAGGATATGATGACCTCTGCCTGGACCCCTCCTTTTCATGGGAAGATCAATGAGAACACCACTTGTGCTCCAAGCTCCTTAATCTTCCTGCCAAGAACCTCGTGATCTCCTCTGATTTGGTCAGTGTCATTCTTGACAGTAGCGCTAGTGCCTATGTGGGCAAGCAGGAAGGGGTAGTAGTCTGAAGGATGGATGAGCTTTAGCAGACTCTGTGATATCTTGAATTTGGGCTTCATGCAGGCAGCACACCTCCCAGGCCCCCAAAACTGGATGACAAATTGGTGCCTCTGTCTCCCACAGTAGAAGGGAGTCACTAACCATCACCACGCTTCTCTTCCCTCCTGGTACAGTGGTTCTGGAGCCCCTGTTCTTGGGCCTTGCACTTCCGGCTCTCTAAGCTCCTGCATCTTCTGCCTCATGCCTGCAGATGTCCTCTCCTCTGCTTCTTCCTCAGCAGTTCCACTGCAGAATATCTGAACACGGTTGCCGACTTCAATTCACTCCTCTTCAATCCTGGTGGCCCACCTTCTTCAAGTAGTCACATGCTGCCACTTTGTCCTTTGTCCTCATTGTCCTTTGTCCCCTCCAGTACCAGCCTCAGTAACTCTTGTCCAAGTATTTTTTCTGGCCCCAGATGAAATGAAAAGGCTGGTCAACTGGTTATATTAATGGAGAATCTCCAATACAATACTTCCTGGTTATCAACACAATACCAGCTGATTAAGAGCAGTTGTTTGTTATCTTATCTGATGTCTGGAGTTCTGGACCTAGAAGAGCCAACACTTGCCATCGTTTAGCTGCCATTAAAATGAAACAGGCCAATGAAGGATGTTTCTGTGCCTTTTCAAAGAAATTTCTTCTTCCTGCTACCAAAAGGGAAATGTTTATGAATGCTAGATGGTCTCACCTCAGCAAGAGATCCTCGCCGCACCGACTTCACGACAATTGCTTTGTTCTTCTCTTCTATGTCAAATCCGTAGTCATCCTCTTCTGGCAAAATCTGAAAGACAAAGAGCACTGGGTATTGCTTTATCAGCATGGAACAGTATTTTGGAAGGAACTAAAGGAGTCAGAGTTAAGAGGCTTTTCACGTCTAAGTCACTGTTCTCATAGAATTTAAGGCTAGAAGAGACTATCAGTCTAATCTATATAAATGCCATAACATTTCATCCAGTTTCTCTTATACTGAGTCCAGTAACTTGTGTTGACTAAAGCATAGTTTCCAGAAAGCTATTTCAATATAAGAACTTTAAGAGATGAAGAATCTATTCTTTCCCCTGGCAGTTTGTTCCAATGAATAATCAGATTAACAATTAACACAGTTTGCCTTATTTCTATTTGGGTTTGTCCAACCATTGGTTCTTGTTAAGCTTTTCTTTCCTAGATCAGAGCTGATTAGTACTTAGCACTTTTTTCTCTGTAAAAATATTTTATAGACCACAATCAAATCACTTCTTGAGCTTTAGATAATCTAAATAGTTTTGAATAGGTCCCATGTAATACGTAGTGATCAAAAGGTGGAATCGTAACTGCTCTGGTTGTCTGAGTCAGATGAGTTTCCAATTGCAATCCTATTGCAAATAATTCTTCACATCAAATAAGCTCACATCCCATAAAAGGCAATCCTCTTATTCTTTTAATCACAGAGGTTAAATCCAGAATAAATTATAAAAGAAAATCATTTCTGACTTGTGGAATTCCACCCTTCCACAAGTCAGGAGAAAAGCTCTCAGCTTAGCAAGGAAAACTTGAACTCCTGCTGTCTATTCTGCACTTATTATGTTGGGAATCTGGCACATTTTGCCTGATCTATGATGATTTAAATAAGCCTTGCAAATATTTTTGGAAAATTTACCAATCCAGGTCAAAACTATTCACTTGCCATATCTGATGATTAATTAAAATAAAGTTCTAACCAGTTGCATTTCAATTAACTTTACACATTTAAAAGACATTTGATAAGTCAAGAGTTGAGATTAAAAAAAAAGTTGCCTATAATCTAATGCATCAGTAGGAGAGAAAAATGGCAGAAGACTAATCCTTTGATCCTCTTGACATCTGCAGTGCTGAAAAACACTTTTTTTTTTCTATTGGAGTCAATGCCACTAACTTATAAGCAATTTCCTGTGGCTGTGGTGGTTCATCACAACAGAAGATTGAGGAAATAAAATCGTCCTTCCCTACAGGTGCCAAAATCTATGGGTACAAAATGATGCATTGCTCTAGAACACCTGCAGTTAAAAAAAAAAGCCCTCTCCGGGAGCTGTTCCAGTAAAGTGGGAGATACCAACGGGAAGGCTCAGTGGAAAGTTTGCTATGCCTGGTTCTTCCCAACAAAACATTTTTCAGAACTGCTACTTAAGCATGTTCGGTACAGAGAGTGCCTTGGAAAATAAGGATGGTGCTAATAAGATTTTGTGCTAGGACTGATAAGTAACATGTATTTCAGCCAAACACACTGGACACTTTTTTTTGCCTCAAGTTTGGGACTCAGTTGAAAACTGCTAGGACTGCTCTCCCATCCAGGTTGTCATTCTCACTTGGTGTTGGAGAAAAATATTTGGAGATACAGCCTTATAATTCCCAGTTACATTAATGGGAGTCATGTGGCTGAAGACCAGCAATATAAACCTGTTAGAAGAAGAAAAAACCCACTAGGCTGGGACAGGTTATTGGGGGGAATGCATACCTTGAAACAGCTCTATTGGAAACAATGCTAACTCTCGCCGAAAACATATCCTAGTATTCTCTGATAACATGGCAAAAGTTGTAATCATACACACATGATAAGCAGTGACTATTCTTCAAGGCAAAAATCTGTATTCTTCCAGATATGCACTTATGACCCATACCTTAAGAACAAGCTTCTCTTTCTAATGGCTATGGATGTTAAGAGCAAAAGTCACACAGTGTCATACACAGAGGGTTTCATTTGCAACACCTGAGAAATTGAGTGCTACATGCACAAAAACATGCCTAGTTCTGTGAAAATACCACTGCTGTGCAAGGAGATGTTTCATATGATGTCATTTTTCATGACCTGCCTGCCCTTCTCAGTTCCTAAATAGGACAAAAAAAGAATTCCTTAAAAGCAGAGAGGGGGGAAATGCATCTATATTAAGAACTTTATGATATGGTGATGAAACTATTGTATATGCCACTGCTGTTCCATAATGGTGGTGGTGTCATAGTTGTTTCTATTGTATATGCCACTGTTCATGCCTAAAGTTCCAAAAACTTTATTCAGGGATTAGTTTTATTGCTGCCAGGCAACACAGAGAAAGCTGTGATGTGTTTGTTCTCCAAATGATGAAAGAACAATACTTTACAATTCTTCTAGAAGATAACACTTTTTGACCCTAAGGATCCCAAAATATTTAAAGAGACCTTCCACATATACTTCTATCATCACTGAAATGCAGTCACTCTGGGGGCATAAAGCAACAGTTGTCTAATACCAAACAGCAACAGCATGCAGCAATACAGTACAGAAAGTAAAGAAGAATATCTGATTGAACTGGGAGAGGAAGTTTAGACAGGGAGAACAGATTATAGGGGAGTTTAGCCAGGACAGAGAGAGAAAAAATATATCCTGAGAATAACCTAGTATATTTGTCTCTGTTACATTTGCTTTGTTTGCAAGAAGAGGGATATAAAAATAAGAGTGTGCTTATTTTACCACACAATACTAACTTCTCTGTAAAATCTTATTACCACTCAGAGCAGTTACATGATCTGTTGTTTGTTTCCTTCTTTTTGATCATTTTAATGCATGGGTTTGAAACTGGGATCTGCAGAACACACACTGGTTTTCCATGCTGATCAGATCAGTTGTGTGCTGCTGACTCCTCCTCTTTACTCCTAGCCACTAAATTCCATTAAAAAGCCAACTAAAAATATTGGACTACTTCCCTTATACTGTTTTTCTATTTAAGCCGGGATGTCATATGATTGTGACTGAATGGAGAATGGTGAAGGAGTGGTTATTACAAGGTGGCTCATGTTACAAAAAATGGAGAACCACTGCTTAATATAATCACTGGAATAGACAATATCTTCAGAGCACAGTATAAAAACCATCTGCTCATACAAACTCTTTCCTGAAGTGGGGCTGTGAGAGAAGCCATGGTTACCATTTAATGTTATTTTGACTCTAATACTGGTCAACCCATTTTGCATAGTTAAACAAGTGGTGTCTGTCGATACAGTAGTAAAAAGTATAAAATAAAATACATGAAAAATAAAAATATAATGAAATAATCTACTTTGTGTCAATGCCTAAGAAGCTGGTATGGGTCAAATAAGCAATGAATCTCTAAACAGAGTTTTTTAGACCTTTAGTCTCTTTAACAGATGACTCCTGGCAGAAAGGACGATGGCTCTTTGGGATCAGACAAAAGCAGAAACTGCAAGTTTATGCTAAGAAGAATTTTAGAGACAAAGCCTAAAGGGCAGTATTTGCCTTTGCCGACAGAACCTGAGACACAAGTCAAGTGAATCAATTTGGTCACAAGCCAATATGAAAATATGTTGGCAAGAGAGAACTTGGCATAGTGTTGGGTTCATTGCATGGTGAAAAAGCCTGCTCATCAGCCAGAGGACCTTCCTTCAGGCTGTACACGTGTTAGACCATCCTCACTCCCAGGACATCAGGTTGCAGTATAGTCTATCTGAATAAGCAGTTATACTGAATGGCTTGAGGCTTCCTTTTATCTCTGATTGACCTCTGTGTCTGCCATATTCCATACACAAATCCACATGGGCTAAACTAGCTGCATCTGCTGCTCCCCTCACATACATACTTTCCAGTTGCTATAAGCTGGTTATACAATTAGAAAATGTGGAAGCATGTGGAGGAGCTCCTCTCACTTCTACTATGTTTTTACTTCAACACTGTTCCCTCTGGGCAAATCCCTATTACTAAGGCTTTCTTCCAGCTTTCTAAATTTGGCCCAATAACTGTATTTTTAAGTCAATCTTCAGTTATTAATTCTGATTCACTTTTTCCTTCCCTTTTTTAACACTGACCTAAGTATGCCAGCTTATAATGCAGTTCCCATGAGTCTCCAGCGAGCAAGACTTGCTGCATAGACATCTGTGGATATGCAGCTCAGCAAAGGGTACGGATATGATTGAAGTGAATTAACTAAAAGCTGCAAATACACATGAGTGGGAGAACTCCTCCAGCGTAAACCCAGCTCTGCTCTAAGTCTTGCTGAAGGAAGCACTTGTCTTTGAGCTGCTACGCAGAGCTGATCAGGAATTTTCTGACAAAGCACAGTTTGGGCAGAAAATGTCAGTCTGACAAACACCAAGTGTTTTACAAAAATAGACTGGGTTCAGTGAAATTTTGAAGGACCCCCCACCCTGGGGTTATTGGGTGTTTGCCTGGTTTTTGGCTACTTTACCTGGTAAACTGCTGGGGATTCCAGGACCTCAAAGGATCCATGGCTCTGATCAGTGAACCACATTTTGAAATGTCAAAATTTCCCATTAACCAGAAATGCCAAGACTCAGCCAGCGCTCCTGCTTTAAACTGAAATGGTACAATCTTCCCTGGCAGTGGGGGAAAAAGAAGCCAGGTTCCTTCCCGTCTGTGATTTCCAGACTGGACTGAACACAGAGTAAGTGAAAGGCATAAGAGATGCTACTTTTTACTTCAGTGTTTCTTAGGGTTTTCAGTGACTGAAGTTATACCCGTATCACAGTCTCCATTTCCCCTGGATGACAGATGTCTTTAATTATCCATTTGCCAGCCCGGCTCTTTTGGAACTCGGAGAGCTCTGTGGGGTAGTCTGTAATTAGCAGCTCTCTTCCCGAGGTGGTTTGTAAATCAATGATTTTGAATTCCCCAGCTTGAATAGACGTTGGTAGGCTGGTGTAATGAAAGGCAAGAGAGAGGTTCTCTTGCAGAAGCTGTAGAGAACGACGTAATTTTATATTAACGCAAAACACAAGAATAATTGTCCTGAAATGAGTAAAGAGTGAAGCGATTTTATCAGCGCGTGACTTTAGTGGGACTTTATTTTAATTATGCAAATGACTATTTATATATGAGCTGAATAAGAAAAACATATCTTACTGGGCATGTCTACACGTGGTATTACCATGCATGGATAAACTCTGGAGCAATAAGCTCCACAGTTTATTCATGTGCAGAACGTGGAGCCGGGTTGGAGCATCCCCGGCTGGCAGGGGGCTCTAGGGGTCAGCCTGGGCTACTCCCCCCAGTCCAAAGTGCTGCGGAGGGGCTGACTAGGGCACAAGGGAGCATCAGTGAGGGGCTAGCCGGTCGGCAGCCTCCGCACTCAAGCACCCTCATGGCGCAGCCAGCCCCTCCAGTGTCTACAAGTGTGCCGCTGCAGTTTTTTACTCTGTAGCAAGATAGTACTTGTATTTACAAGTACTGTATTTACAAGTACTATCTTGCTGTGGAGTAAATTAAGGGCATGCATAATAAGGGCATGCATGTAGATGCTGGGACGTTTGCTGCACAGCTAATTAGTCACCTGTGTAGTAAACGTGTCGTGTAGCCAGGTCATGCAACTCACGTAGCTCACTGTGTCATAGCTTTATCAACCCATCTCATGGGAATGCCGTGGTTTTTTGGACTGTCTCTCAAAATTGCTAAGATAGACATGAACTAATAATGCCATTTAGTAGCTTTCAGCTTAAAATCTGGGATAGTAAGGTGCTACTTAAACAGAAAAAGTACAATTACTATCAAGTACTAAGTATAACTATTCTATAGTAGAATGGTTTTTGAAAATGGCGCTAAGATAGCAGTCCTCCATGAGACAGGTCAGTTATGGTGTTCTCATTCTGGAGTTGTGAAAATTGAGACAGGGTGTTTACAGGGTGTGCTCCAGGAGCGTGTGTGGGTAGGGGGTCGGGGGAGGGCAGCACTTTAATTACAGCGGCTCTGAGAGCCACTCTAATTAAAGCACCCACAGCATCATGTATATCAACATCCCCATGCTGAAAAATGGTGGTGGGGGCACTTTAACTAAAGGCCATTGAATGAATGATACATGTGATGCCTGAGTCTGCTGGAGCACGGTAATTACCGCGCTCCAGCAGACTCGATTAATCGAGTAATTACACCACATCAGAGCAGCCACCTCCCTGCACATGTGTAGGTGCCCTAAGCAACTGACCCAGTCTATGCTTAGAGCTCATATCAGTAACAGGATTAGAGCCCAGGTCTTCCCTGATCAAAGTACTAGCTCCTGTCTTTCTTTGAAACTGGCACTGAAATGCTAGCAGGTGACATTTTTGGCATAGACTTACAATATTTTTTAGTCTCCTACATGACATAAGGACTTTTGAAAATGGGATCATGTCATTTTGAAAAAGGTACCAAAGGAGTCTGGAGGCTGTATCTCAGTAATGATGTGGGAACCTCTGACATCTTCCAAAAGGATTGGACAAAGGATGATGGGAAAATTTCGGTGTCTCCAAGACACGGACAGGACGCTGGGGGCAGGGCAGGGAGCAGAGTAAATAACTTATAAATTGCATACAGAATTAAATTTCTGAGAAACAAAGATATCTATAGTTATATCCCTGAAAGATTCATAAGAAGTTATCAGCTCTGGGTCTTCTCTTGTCCTAATGCTAGACCTGAAGAGCAGAAGTCTAGATCAGGGCTCAGCAACATTTTTGGGCCGAGTGCCAAAACCCCCCCACAGCCTGGATTTGAAAGATGTTTCAAATGTCACGCCAGGGGTGGATGGCGGGGTAGCTCTAAGGAGCCTGATCCTTGTTGGGGCATCACAGCCCTGACTCCTTCCCTGCCATGCTCCCTGAGGTGCATGTGCAGCTGCTACCAGCAATGAGGCGGGCCAGGGCTCTGGACCCTGGTGCAGCTGCTTGCAGACATGTGGCTATGTCTTGAGAGCAGCCCAGGCACTGGGCAGGCCCCTGTAGCCCACCACAGAGCCCAAGCTGCTCACAGCAGTCACGAGCTTGCAAGCAGCTGCGCTGGGATCCAAAGCTGTTGCTGGCAGCAGTTGCATGCATGCCATAGGAAGGGGCTGGCGCTGTGCCACCCCAGACCCCTTCCCCACCGTGCACTCCAAGGCATGCACACATGCAGCCACCACTGGCCACAGAACCCAGGCTGCTCGCAGTATGGCTTGCAGCTTCCCCGCTCCCTGCTCCGAGCAGCCTGGGTTTTGTGGTGGGCAGCAGCTGCCCAGTGCCTGGGCCAGCTGTGGTGTGCCGAGCAAAACAGCATCTCGTATCATGCTCTGGCATGTGTGCTGGGGGTTCCTGACTCCTAGTCTACATCCTAAATTAATAGGGAATGCTGTGATACTGATACAAGCCTAGTATCTGCAGGCAGTCTGAAGGCTTAATTCTCTTGAACTATGAAAAGAATCCTGTATATTTTTCTAGCCTGCCAAGATTAACGTTCTCAAATCAAAAACAATTGCACAAATAAATGAATATAAAACTTTGTCTGAAATATGTCTTTTTTTTCCAACTTGGACTCACTTTCCTTCAGCAACTGCAATTTTCATTTGTCAGGAGGCTTTAGTTGTTTTCTTCCTTACAGGGAAAGGTCATCTGAGATAGAGGACTAGAGAAGTATGCTTAGTTTGTTCCCGTTAAACAATTTAGATGACATGGCTGAAGCACAGTGCAGTTAAAAGCCAACACAACCTGTAGCCCACAAAGAGCACCACAGAAAGAACGAATTGATGCAGAAAAGCCCAGTTAAAAAGGCACCAAGATGGGGACGTTCTGCAGACAGAGAAGCATAAGGATTCCAGCTACTATTTATCTGCTATGCAGAACTTGTCTAATAATTCAAAAAAGCAAGGCACAAATATTTTCATAAATAGCTGTAATATGTTTCTTGTGCTGTTCTTTGTGGCATCCTTTTCTTCTCAAATATACAGGGCAGCTGCTGATTTATTTGTGAACCTGTCAAGTGACTAATTACTCATGCTAAAACTGAGCTTCACAGCCAATCTGGGCCAGTGTTTATTATTTTGTTACTAATTTCAAACCATCAGCTCTCTGGGAAGGGAGTGTATCCTTCTCTGTGTTAGTATCTCACCTAGTACAATGAGACTTTGATCTTGATCAGTGAAGTAACTTGCAATTTGGTGCCCTGTGCAGTGCATGGGATACTAGGAAGAGCGAGTGCCTACCTCCTCAAATAGGGGCTCCTGCAAGTGTGGTGGCAGTGAGGGCAGTGGCATGGGCTCCCTACAGGGCCACCATTCTGGTTCCCCGCTCGAATCAGCTCCTAGGTCGCTGCCCTGCTCGCACCCATAAGTTTACACAACTGGTCTCGACTGAGGCATTTGGGAACTAAAAGAGTAGCAATGATAAATATTTCTCCTGTTTTTAAACCTTTCAGTTCCAGTTATGGAGTGACTTAGATCAGTCAAGTTAACGATAGCAAATAGACAAAGCAAATGATTCACAGACTCTACAGGCTGAAACGGTATTCACACAGATGTAAACTAATGATAATGCAGTAACAGAAACCAGGATCAATCAGATCTGCCCACTGCTGAGTTTTAATGGGCTCCCTTATGTTGAGGGTTAATATATTGCTTTTGTAAGGCACTTGCCCTTTTAAACAGCAGTCCATTGCACTGGAGGAAAGAAAAGTGGAAGAAATGTGCTGCTTCATCTGTTTTCCCATAAAACTTGCCTCTCTTCAGAAGGAAGAAAATCAAAGGAACTTGAATCAAGATTGCTTCCCGTGGATGAATATGAAATTGATCTCTGATTGCTTTGCAAAGTGCAAGAAACAAGCCCAGAGCGCAAGTATTTGGCGATTAAGCAAATGATACCTTTAACAGCTTCCTTGTATGAAGAACTTTCTATGAGAATGAATACAATAGCCTGACACACAGTTCCTTGACACTGCATACAAGGAGAACAAGAGCTAAAATATCATTATACAGTGCTCCCTGGAGGTAAGATAGCAGCAGGAAGGAATAGTTTCTGTGAACTACCAAGGGAAAATCTTCCCTGCTATAATGGACCCCGGGATCTTTTTTTGTTGTTGTTAATCTGGCCTTTCTTTTAACTCCTGAATTCTACCAAACCCTGAAGGAAGAGGAGTATGGGCCCTTGGCCACCAGTAGTGAATGGTGTTTCCTGGACAAATAGTGTCCATGTCTGAACAGAAAAACTAGTCCTCATGGAGTGTGTGGGGATGTTTTAACTAAATGAGCTTCATAGGTAGGGTGACCATACAACCCGGTTTGGCTGGGGCAGCCCCGGATTCCATAGGCCTATCCCAGCCAGCTGGTTAAAAGTCCCAAGCCAGAGTCTGGCAGGAAGGTAGAGTGGCATGGTGTGCCAGGCAGGTGGGTGGCCAGGCATCACTGATGCTGTGTGGGAGTAAGGTGGGTATACTGGAGTAGGCAGCACCCCACCCAAACGTGCTGGGCCCAGGGTGGTGCCTGCTCCAATCCATCTGACTTGTTCCCACGCAGCAGCAGCAGTGTCTGACGACCTGCCAGCCTGGTGCACCATGCTGCTCCACCTTTTTGCTGGACTCCAGCTTGGGACTTTTGACCAACCAGCTGGGACCAGTCTATGGAATCTGGGACTGTCTGGGCCAGACCAAGATGTATGGTCACCTTATTCATGGGGTACAAGCACTAGTTTAAGGGTAGCATGAATACTAGAGGTGCATTGATATATCAGTCTATATCATAACAGCACCAATAAAAGGAAAATTGACATTATTAGCAGTTGGCTTTTTTCACTGATGTGGCTGATAATGTTGCCAATAAATGCCATGTGCATGTGCGCAGCTGCAGCATGCATGTAGCCAGGAATGCAGCCTGGCAGCTTGGAGAGCAGCATTCGACCATTAAGTCTGGGGGGGGAAGGAACATGGGGGAGGGAAGGGGCATGTGGGGAGCAGATCGAGGCTCCTCCATTGAGGAAGGGAGCGGGGCAGGGACCTGCAAATGAAAAAATGTTGAAAACCATAGACATTTGGAACACAGAACGGCATAACCAGCCATTGGTCAAAAACATGACTCTCAGACATTTTTAGATGACTCCAACCTAATTACAATTCCCAGGCTGGCTATGCCATTCTGTGTTCCAAATGTCCATGGTTTTCAACATTTTTTTCATTTGCAGGTCCCTAAAAAATTTTGAATGAAGGTGTGAACCCCTTTCGAAATTTCAAAGGGAGGTGCAGATCCCTTTGAATTGTAAGTGTGGCTAGTCACACACTTCTGATTGGTCACAATCAACTTTCGTGGACCCCTCAGACATAGCCTGTGGACCCCCAGGGGTCCATGGACCACAGGTTGAAAACCACTGGTCTAGGGCAATGCTCAAGAGAAGAATTATGATGAATCAAAGTCAATTGCAAGGTACAGTTGGGGAATGTGATTCCCAACCAAGTTATTCATTCTCCTATACTGTGGCATAAATTTATGTTCATAGAAAGATAAATATAACAGTGCCTTAAATTAAATGCATCTCTTACCAGCAGACTTTTTGCTAGGATGTTTTCAATGAGTTTGAAGTCATTGCGCAATTGCTTGCTCTTGGAGCTCGTACCCTCCATCTCCTCATCAGCATAAAAGCGGAAATAGAGGGATTCATCCTTGAATTCACTCTTCTCCAGGACTGCAAACCAAAGGTAAGGACACATGTATATACATGTACACAAAGAGAGAGAGAGAGAGAGAGAGAGAAACCTAATTACTTCTTGATCTTTACAGAATAGAAACCACACAGGCTATTGCACACTCTGGGCACACTTTCCTCCAAGCTGCTTGGTGGATCTGGGTCTCATGTTTGGCTCTCCTGACACACAATGGAGCCCTTTGGAAGAAGTGTACTATGTAGCAAATTATTAAGCATTATACGACTTGCCTGATGGTGGTTGATATTAGTCTTAAGTCTGAAAACCCCTAAAGGGTGGAAAGTAAATGTTACTTTCAGTCTGAATTGGAATGATTCACTGGACATATGTTGAATTGTATTTAGTGGTCTAATATAGTAGAAAGCCATATGAATATGGTTTATTTTCCTGGCATGGCATCTATAACACTGAGGAGAACAATGGGTGGGCTCACATCTCTGGGAGTTATATTGTCCTTGAACTGCTTCAGACAACAAGGGAGAGTCCACACATTTTTGTTGACAGCATGTGTGGAATGAGTGTCTTGGAGAGTTGGGCCTGAGAGAGAGGTGCACTAAGTGCTTAACAGCAGCTTTATAAGCCAAATCCTAGTTCCCAAAGAGCACCATAGTGGACATCACCCTCCCCATCACACTGAGCTCTACAGCTTTAAGACATGTCCACTTCTATTTTCCCCATCCTGGCCCTGGTTGCTCATATCCAGTGGGCCTACCCTTCCCTGCAACCCCTTTCTGTACAGAGCACCTTTTTCATGCAAGACTTCATGAAATCTCCAGAGCAAAACTTTATGTCCACTATTCAGCTGCAATCTGGAGAAATTCCCATCGGTAAACACAGGCCCATTGTGAGACTTACAAAGGCCAGTCAGCTCCACACAACAACAACAAAAATTGGCTTTCACAGTAAATTAAATTCTTAGCAGAATCTCTCTCCTTCAGCAGTTTTTTGATTGCTTGTTTGGCTGGGATACGTAGAATTGGATTGGATGCAGCAACTTCCTTGGGAGATCTGTTCCATCTTCTGGGGCCATGTCAATGGTAGCTCCTATTACAGCCCAAAGAAATCTCTGGATAGTCCCTGATCCAACCCACAGCAGCATGCTCAGTGCTTTCCACTCCTTCTCCCCTGCCTCCAGTTCCTGATTCACCTTTACTGGTATATTTTCAGGAAAGTTCTGTTTGTCTTTATATATATTTGAAAAACATGGTGTTTGTATGTGGCAACATACTGCAAACCCTCATGGTGGCAGGAGCAGACCCAAAAGTCTGCTAGAGAAAGGAACTCTACAAAAAACATTCTCCAACTCTGCCACCAGGTCTGTTTGTGTGTGTGCATCTATCTACACATGCAATTAATGTGAAGCAATAAACTCTGGAGCAGTTTGAGCCAGAGTAAACTACTCCCAGGGGCAGCGTCTACATGTGTGTCCAGGACAGCAGCAATTTGAGCCAGGGCAGAGCAGTTTACACCTGAGCCACTCCTGCCCTGCTCGCCGCAGGCTCCGCGTGGCGGTGTCAGGTGGTGGAGGGGCTGGCTGAGATACGAGGGTGCTGAAAGTGCAGAGTTGTGTGGCTAGGAGGCAGGCAGAAGTCTGGCCCCTGGCTGGCTAGGCTGATTGGGCACAATTTACACCTGCGGCCAGCCTTTACACATGTGTTTAACTGCAGTAAATGACTCTGCCATAAGATAGTACTATCTTAGCACTATCAGTTACTTTACCAAGGCCTAATACTGTTGCATGTATATACGGTGACGCTTTACTCCACATCTAATCAGTCTACTCCACAGTAAAGCACATGTGTAGAGGCAGCAGTGTGAAATGAAATTGTGCCCTTTAACCAGGGTGGAGGATGAGAAACAAAGTTTGGACCTTTCCTACCTTCCTTTTGTTAAGGATCAGCCTCTGAAGGTCTTTGCTCATGTTGAGTAGGACCTTACTTTACCAGGGGCTTCACTGATTTCAGTCAAACATTGAGCAACAAGAGGCTAGGCAGTGTGCATAAGGTACCAGAACCTGATCCAGAATCTGATTCACCCACTCCTCCCCCTCCAGCTTTCAAGCCCAGGGCAAGAATTTCAGGCTGAATTAAAAAGAGAGTCAATTTCTATATAGTGACTTTCCTGAGTTCCCCGACTGAGATCACTTGCCAGATGCAAGGAGAAAGCTGTGCTCTCTACAGTACCAGCTCCCAGTTTCTGACAGGGGCATCAATGGAGAGCAGTTTAATTCAAAATCTAAAGCCCCCAAGGATTAAACACTTCCAGGACCCACACTTCAACCTCAGATGTGACTTTCTGTTGGCTTTGCCTATACCTTGGACCGAAATACTCATCAAAGAGACAGAAGCTTTTTGTTTTGGGTAAAGGGAAATGTGGTGATTTTTCTATTGAATTCCCTCACTAATTGCTACTCCTCTCTGACATAGTGGTTTGGGATATTTCTGTTGGGTTTCCCACTCGCTGCTTCTGGATTACTCTGAGGACATGGGAGATGGCAGAAATTGGGGTCATTAAACAACCTTTATTTTAGAGTAAGTTCTTCCCGCTGCCTGGGTGCAAAAACAATATGCAATAGCGATGGGAAACAAAAGGGTAAGAAAGACCTCAAAACACAGGGCAGAGCTTGAGAATCTGGCACCAGTGAGCTGGTAACCCCGGCAGCCCAGGGCTGAATGCTGCCAAGGCAGGAACTGGGCTGGGAAATCTTGGCACGTCCTTTACTAACAGCCTCCCGTGTGAGGAGTCAGCCTGGGTTAGACAAGTTCACTGCATGTTACATGCAAAACCAACTGGGTGCATTTCAAGACACCCTTTAGCATCTTAGATATCCAAGGTATGGCAATTATAAGGTCAGTGCAAAAAATATCACTCCTCTATGTTACTTAGGTACACCAGTGTTCACCATGACTATTATGACAAGCAGGAACCTAAAGGAGAACTACCCTAGACAGCCAGTGTGGGCTCGGAGCCTGTGGTATTTCCCCTGGGTCCTCCGGAGCTGTCGGTATATCCGCGTGTTCAGTGCAGTGTATAGGAGAGGGATTTGCAGATATCCCCAGTTAATCTGACTGAAATGAGAGCTCCTTTAATTGGCTATGGGAAAGGATATTGATGTGAATTACCATGATGCATGAAGCCATTATTGCAGAGTCCAACACCCAGCGCGACGGCTTCCTCCCGCGTCTGACAGTCTCCCTAGAAACAGAAGGATAAATATTACACCTCAGACAACTTCCTCATCTAAATGATTTCCCTTCCCTGCAATATGGCTTGCGGCTCTGAAATTAGCAGGGTGCTCTGTGTAGAGAACAATAGCAAGCAATTAAAATAGGCCTCCCTTTGCCTAAATCCTATTCATTCCTATATATAGCACCTCTTCCGTCCCACAGGAATTGGGAGGACAAAGACCAGGCCTCTGGAAAGCAGCTGTTTTACCACCACAGATGCATAATATTACCTCAGTGCAGAGACTTTTTTTCTTTTCCTTTTTCTTTTTCTTTTTTTTTTTTTTTTACCAGCAATCATGATAAAGTCTGAGTTCAGTTCCCATTAGCCACAGACAATAAAACTCATTCTCAGGCAGAGAGAAATATTTTATCTACACTCAAGCCAAAGGAGAAAAACTGCCTGAGTGAATGCTAAAAGGTCAGATTAATTAAACTTCTATGTTACTCTGTTTTTCACATAATCAGACCCGCAAACAAATTACTCACTCATCATCTGAAGCTGTCAGACCTCCATATTTCAATATAGGTTGCAAAACATGATCCACTGGGCACGTTTACACGTGCACCCGACTAAGCAGTTGTTACTGTGGCAGTCAGTTAGTACTTGCTTTAGCAGTAAGCACCAGTACTGCACAGTCCCAGCACCACACAGGTCATTTCCAACCCTACTGCGCAGGAGCAATGAGCTACTACTGTGCAGTAGTGGCAGCCTCACGGTTCATGCCTGCCGACACTACATTGCTGTAGTGACAAGCTACGTTGCCATAGCTCACTGCTACAGCAACGAAACATCTCATGCAGATGCACCCAGTGTGCAATAAAATGAATGCACAAAACTGACTAATCACAATAAATGCCCAATATTTGCATGTGCAGCTGCTCTTGCATGGCCACAAAGGATGCTTTCTGCTGGTGAGTCTTCTGGTCACTGCCAGATCCTGCACAGTGCTGAGCATGGCCTGCAGCTCCACTGAAGCCACACAGAACTGCAGGAGTTCAGCAGCTCTCAAGATTGATACCTTGCAGTGGGCCCTTTGGCTCTTAACTCTTACCATTTCAAGGAAACCAGGACAGGAACAAACAGTGAATGACTAGATTCTAGCCTGCAGACCTTACCCAGGCAGCCAGGTCTAGTACACAGCAAAAGTTCCCACTCCCAAGGTGCCCCCTCTGCTATAAGTTAAAAATCAGTGATATGGTTTGCATATATTCCCATTTTCCTGACTTGGCATGCAGATACTTCAGCAAGTTTTAAACTAAAGAGATTAGGCATCGCATCAGTACTGGTAAAGTTGTGGCAGCACAGAGCTTAGTGAAGGCTCCAACACCTGCACAGTAAGCCAGGAAAAAACTTGGGTGGTAGGCCTTCAGTGAGCCATGTGCAGCCATGGGCAGACTGCTCTTGATATCCAAGCTGGTAAGGGTGTCTGTGCTGCTTTGTTGTCACAGTGATAGAGATACACTCTTGTTTGCATTTGGGCTTCCCACCTATAGCGACTGCATGACTGAGCCACTTTTGGACTGAAAGAAAAAGACATGATACCTGCAAAACAAAAAGCCATGCGTGTCCCTGCCAGGAAACAGTGTGACTACTCCAGGGTCAGTCCATGTCTGTAACATGGAGAGCCAAGTAGAGAGTATCAATATACAAAGCTCAATTTTTACTACAAATTAATTCCAAAGCTTTGCAAATGCTTCAGCATCCTGCAACGTGACAACTCTCAACACTTGCTATGAGCTATTTTAAAGAGCAAATGGAGAATTTATTAGACACAGACTTAACGACTAATTTAATCCTCCAACTGAGAGTAATTTGAAGGGGAAATGTCTTCTGACACCATTCTTAAATTAGCCGTTGGGAATCTGGTTCTCTTGCAGGCAACTGCATACTGAAATGTCTGTGTGGTAAGATGGTCATTCTCAACGAAACAAGCTCAGCTTCAGAACATATCCCTTGCAAACATGTTCCTTTCAATTTTAGGGAGTTAACTAAAAAACTGAATATTACAGATCCTTTGTATGTGTTTCTAAATATTATGTGACACTCTCTCCTAATGTAACGAAAGCAGTAATGTAAAGTAATAAAATTTTAAAAGGGCACTTAACAATATATATATAATTCTCTATAGATGCTATATGTTTTTTCCTCCGGAAATGGCACGCAAAACCTAACACACCATGGTTTTACATCCAGTTTTGAGCAAATGGATGACTCACTAGAGTTTCACAGATGGTAACTTAAATTTGAGGTGACAGAAAAGGGGAAGAGTGAGAGGGTCAAATCAATTGGCTAAGAGAGTCATTTTTGCAGCAGTACTGTGCTTACCATTCTAGTCGGGGTGCATATAACGGTTGGCTATCAGCTTCTTTTGGTCATTGTAGCTGATAATTACAGCCGTGTGCCCAGAGCGTAGTCTGGTCCCTGTGCCCTGCCGCCAGCCTGAGCCCGTGACTGACTAAAGATCCTGGTGAGCAGTAGGAGAGGATGCTGGGGAGCAGTTACAGGGTGCCATGCTCAGCAATAAAAGGACTGTTACCTGCTCTTGCTCCTGCCCTGGCAACACCGTGTGCACAGCAGGGGCCTGAGCACCATGGCTGGCGTGGAGATGCTGGGCTGCACACTGGTGGGGTAAGGCGCCTTTGCAAAAGTGGCATCTCCCCGGTAGCCATGGGAGCTCAACTGTATGGGGCCTGCTGGCACTGAGGCAGCAGCATGCTCTGGGCCTCCAAACATGCCTGATGCTGCTGTCCGCCCCAGTACCACCCTGCCCACCCAGGATGGCAGCACAGGCTGAACGGAGCTGTAAGTAGGAGCCATGGGCGAGGGGGCAATGTGCATGGGAATAAGGTAGTCAGTCACCACCTTCTTCATCAAAGACTGGAGCAGGCAGGAGGCACACATGTGTGTGTGTGTGTTTGTGAAATGCAAAACCAACAAAAAAAGGTTTATTTATGTCAGTAGTTTAAAATGCCTTCCACTGTTACTATTGGTTATCACATCAGCATCAGCCAATCATCAGCTATCGATAATGGCCAAGAAACTCTTTATTGGTGCACCAATACATTCTACCCTTTGCTTTCAAACCTCCTAAACTAGCCTTACATTTGGTGTTCTCAGGGAAAGTCTGGCTGGAAGTGTGTGGATCAACTTCTGGCCCACGTCATCTCTGGGGATTTTGATTCAAATTCTGACTCAAGTCACAAGTGAATTAGTTTTGGCAGGACCAATACAGTCTCTAATGCAGTCCTGTAATAATCAGACAATCATTTCACAGTACTGCAGACTGATTAGGAATGCTGCGCTGTGTGTTTGTTATTTTTAGGACATCCACAGCTCACTGAAGTCAAATTCAAGAGCACAATACCTGCTAAAACTAGGACACTTATCTCGGCTGGGACTCCCTGGGAAGCCATGCTCTACCTGAAGAAGAAACATATTCCAGCTCCAGGCTATATAATGCCTAAATGCAGATTTTTGGCTTGCTGCACCAGCCACCTGATGACCTGAGTTGACTCAGAAACACCGTCTCCTGTAAGGAAATGATGTGCCTTGCTGATACTGATTTCCTCCACCTCCACTCTTCCCCCCCTCAGTTGGGGAAGTGGCTACTTGCACAGACTGATAGTACATTGCTTATGTATTGTACAGGAAAGCTCTGTGTTGGCTTGAGGAAAGGATGGCATAGATAAAGAGAATGCAGGCATACATATAACAGACTTATTTGTCATCTTATACCTATGTGTATGCCCAACAAAAGCTCTTCTCTTCAACAAAGATGCAAATGCTAGGCCAGATTTTTGGCTCATATAGACCAGCATTGTTCTATGAAAGTCAATGAAGGTATGCTAACATACAGCAGCTGATCCAACGGAGCCAGTGTGCACCACCAAAGTTAAGGTGTTTGACCAAGAAAAAGGTACCCGGACAGTGTGTCCTTGAATGGCTTCTTGGGGACTCCCCTAGCTGGGGTAACTTTGAGTAGTCCTGAAGCAATTCAGAGTGGCTTTTAGCTGATCCTAGGATTGGATGGTTTTAACAATGGCCACCTTTGCCCCAATCCCTCTATTTTTATACTTTACTGGTATCATTTATCCTTAACTGTCATTCTACTGAGTCTTTGGTAGTTGATTATTTTCTTGTAGGCACCTTGATAGAAATAGCCATTGACCAGGTATTTGGAAAAACAAGTGCTGTTATAGATCAGTTGAGGTAGGATGTAGCAAATACAGGAGACAGTGTAGAAGAAAAATATGATTATGGGACAACAAACAATGATTATGGGAACCTTTTCCTTGTTGATATGTTGAACTATTAAGATTCCACCAACTGCGAGAGCCCTGCCTCTTGTCCTGGGGCTTGTACTTATCTCCCCTCAGCCAGATATCAATAGAAAGTCAATGAGGTTGGATGATGAAGGGTCTACTGGTTTACCTACATGAATGCCTCATGGCCCTTCAAGAATTATCTTTAAGACTGCTTGAGGCCATAATAAAATTCAGAGCCTCTTTCAGCATAATTCTGGAATCTAAAAGGCATTTCTCCTTCTGGGCTGTGCCTGCTTAGGCTCTCTCTCAGGTGACCCACTGTTCACAGGGTCACCTGAGAAATGCCCAGTATAAGTTAAGTTACAACAATGTCCATTTTCATGACCCCATGACATTGAAAGAGACAAACAGCTCTATCTTCCCATCAGCACTTGGGCTGGAATTCATCTCCCTCCATTGTCACAGATTCTGGTGTGTTTTTGTGTCTGATGCAGAACATGGCTTGGAAGCAGAAAGAAGTAAACTGAGAAGAAATCCAGCCATAGTAAGCAACGATAAATACAGAAGAGAAGTCAAGCAAGATCTGCATTATATCTCCAAGTCCTGAGGAATTTCCTCAGGTGGCCACTCCCATGCAAGTACTCTTATGGTGCTATATATGCAGCACTAGCTTTTCATGGTGCACACATTAACAGGCTGGAGGTGCTGAGTCCTTACACATCCATTGACATCAGTGGAGCCACAAGTGCTCTGTCCATCTGATAAACAGTCCTATCCTGTTTATCAGACTCAGAGTAGGTGACATATAAGGGGTTATTATATGTATCAAATTTAAATGTACACAAGGTTAAGTGTCATTCAGGACCAAAATAAATTTAAGTGTTGACAAAGGCATGAAAATATAATATGCCCCAGGTAGGGCTCAGGGTCTCTCATAGTAAAAATATATATATTTTTCCTTGACAAGAAAAAAGAACTCTTACTCATCTACATTGCAGAGTCTCCTGAATAGTTGTAAGGGCCAAGGAAATGAAAAACAGCCTTGTCTATTACTAAAAGCTCCCCCAGACTTTTCCAACCCAAATTACAAACAGAAGGCAACCGCCATCCTTCAAAAACTCTCTTGAGTCATTCAATTTTAAGAAAACAATGATCTACTCTTTTCTTACAGTATTTGTAAACCAAACCATGATTTTCTGCGTTAAAGTCATGTTACAGGTAGTTTGTCAAAATTAGAAAGTACATTTATTCAAAATCTCTTTTTTGTGACTATGTTTAGTTATGAAATTATATTAGATACCTCAGCCAATCTCTTAAAAACTAGTACATAAAGTTAAACCAAGAAACAGAAGAAGTGGGTTGACTTTTCAAGAGCTAAGCACTGAGCAGCTCCCACAGAAACCAGCAACTACTAAATCCAAGCATGGCCAACCTGGTGTAAGAGCCCATACAATGGCCATGCTTTTTAAGACTTTAGAAGCAGAAATTTGATTCAGTTACATAAATGGGAGTTGGAATGAACCCTAGATGCAAAAGTTAAATATTGGAAATGTTCTCACTGGTTAATTGTCTGCTAACTAGAGTTTTTCCTTCTCTACAGATATGTGAGTAAATATATGTGTACATATCCATACTCCTATTTCTGGCTTTACACATAGACACATAGACAATCCAATCCTATCCTAATGCATGAGGTGTAAAGGAAAGTTCAGTGAACAGCAAATCTCAGGCTGAATTAATCTACCTGAATGAGGAAAAGGAGGGGGGGAAAAAGACGTAGATCTGAAGGAAATCAATTATTTATTTTGCCATTTGAGTCCTCCTCTTGCCTACAGCGCTGTAATTAACTACAATCAGGCCACATTAGACTGATTCAATCTCAGCTTTTTGACCACAGGAGCCTCCTTTTTCTCAGCTTTCCAATAAGTGGACCCTGTTTAGCCACAAGGAACACATTTGACAGCTGCAGCTCTGCTCTACCTGCTTTTCTCTTTTCTTCAACAGGCAATGAATAGCTCACCCAGCCCCCCTCCTCCCCCACTGTCCTATGATAACTGAAACCATAGACTGTGTCTTAAATCACATTTGTTTTACTAATATAAAAGATGTCAAGTACAATTTTAGGGAATTTTTCTGAAGAAGAACATTCCTGATTCTCAGGAGACCACGTCTCATGCAAGCTAAGGCCCTGATACATTGCTTGGGTAAAGCAGAATGCAAATAAGGCCGACCTAACATTGACATCTTGAGGATGAAAACAGAACGTACAATCTGGTTGTGTGATGAAGAACCACACTGTATGCTCCTTGTTAGCTTGCACTGACAGATTGAAACAAGATAGTAATTTCTTTGGTTGTGTCCTTTCTCCCAGTTTCACAAAGGTAAATATGGCATTGCTGCAGTTTCTGAAGGCAATGAGATAGATTCTGTCCTTATATATCTTGGTATAAATGGTGTAACAACTCGATTTCCACTGAAGTTATACTACTACATAACTCCACTAGTGTAAATGGGAACAAAATCTGTCTGCGCCTTCTAATCACTCACTCTATTTCATACTCCGCTTTCTTCACATCCTTTCACAGCATCTGGTGAAGTAAGTGCACTTTGGTTTATGAAAGCTTGTGCTCACATATAGATCTTATTTAGTCTGCAAAAGTGAGTATCTACCCTACTTTCTGTGTGCCTTCACAGTCATAAAAGTCAGAGGTGAAAAAGACCTATGAGAGCATCCAGTTTATCTAGTATTCTCCTCTGTACAATGCCAAGCACTGATTTGGCACCAAGTAAATAGTAATAACAAACATTCGAGTACAAGAAGTCTTTACATCACAATTTTTTAAACACATCCTGGTGCTGTCTAGCTATACCACTGTTTTACTCTCTTTAAAATGTTTGACAATGCAGAAATATTGTTGAGAAAATCAAATAAATCTCAGTGACAGTATTAAACATAATGACTACTGTTTCTTTACATTTCCTTACCTGTGCAATCAGCCAATCCACTAGTTTACTGGCAGGGATTACTGACTTGTAGGTCTTCAAGTGGTAGTCTCGGTCTCTGAATCAGAAAGAGATTTAAAGAAATATTAGTATAAAAAGGTATACATTTCTGTTAGACTGGATAACTAATTCCTACATTTTATGCAGGAAGAAGAATTATAGATGGAAAAAACCTATGAGGTTAATTCAACCATTTTTGATCTGTGCAGCATTGCAGATAATAGAATACAATTAAAAAGGCAGAGGATCTTTTTTCTCAAATAATAAAGGAAGGACTGAATTTAAAGTAGGGACCTCTCATAGCCTGGATGAAAAACCCATTCCAGGCCAACAGCAAATACACATTTCTGATAATTTTTTTTCAAAAGTTCAGAAAACTGGGTTTTGTTTCAAGCACTCCCCAGTGGGGAGAAGACAAACAGGAACACGAGACTGAAAGAGCCCTCTGGGATCATCAGTCCTGTCCCCTGTTATCACCAGTTACCACATCTCATATAATTCCTTTCACAAATCTGTCAAACTCCACTAAAAACAGTAAGGTTTATTGCTTATGTCCCCAAGCCTAACTGCTCAGATGGTTAGAAACTTCATTCCAGTTTAAATCTAGTCGCATCTTGTTTTTATCCTTTTTTTGTTGGGCCAACAATGTCCATTAGACTGAAATTCCTTCTCTTTCTCTTGTGTTTGTGAAGCCCAATCTCATTCCCTCTCTGCCTTCATTTTGCTAAACTAAACAAGCTAAGTTCTTCTAGTCGCCTCATCTGTGGTAGATTTTCTCCTTTTCCCTTATTTTAATAACCCGTCAAACATGTTCCAGTTTGAATTCATTTTTCTTGAAGGTGGCTGCCCAGAATTGCAGGCAGTGTCCCTGGTACAAGTATACTTCTATGATGTATAGACAGTTTTTCATTCTTTCATTCAAAAAGTGATATTGCCAGTAGTTAGGCTTTCTAATATAGAAGTACTTGTTCCCCTACAATCCTTCCCTCATCTACAGCACCTTCATTTGTGAAGCACGTGTATAAATCATTGCTTCTTAGAGGTTTGCTCTTCCCTGTTTCAAGATCATAGTGGAGATATTGATGGTTTAGAGTGGTTGGAGAATTATACAAACACTGCAACTCTAGAGCATGAAGGATTAAGTAGCTCAGGACAGCAGGCTATAAAGATTTCCACCTCCTAGGTCTCTGGACCTAATCCAGCCTTTGATAGTAGCAGATTAAAACAGTTGCCATTTTATGGCTACTCATGGGCCCGTGTGAAATGAGCTTGGGGATCTTGATCCAGTTCCTAGGTCCACATTACAAAAGTCATTACCATAATTCATTTGCATGAAGTGGCTCACTCTTGTTGACCCTTTTCTGCAGACAGGCCAAATACTGAATGAGCCATGGAGAATGAATTCCCCTTTCAGTTGTAGCAGTGATCCTTCTCATTGAAGCTTGAGGTCCACTAGCAAAGCTGTGGCAGGGAACCTTTTGCAGGCCCTGCCCGGAGAGAACTGTTTTGTAGCTTAAGGAAAGACTTCAGTTTTCCATTGTCAGCCCAGCCTCTTTCATTAGCAGCAAACCAAATGAATTAAAAAAATGTAAACGGGAAGGAAAAATCTAAAATTGAACCAACAAACAAAATTCATCCTGCCCAGGTTTTTCTTTTTGCTGGTCACCTACAAATTCGATTGTGCTGTGTTTGCCTCTTTTAAATTAATTCAGCAAAAATGCCTGTGTGTTCACATATAACCCAGAGAGAGAAATTAGAAAGGGAAGCAGCACTTCCAGAACTTCAAAACAGCGTGATGGTGTTTCCAGTTATGTGTGTCCTCAGAACAAAAAATTATCTCTGGAGTGCTTACACACAGTTTTCGGCCCGTCTTCCAGTAATACGCTACGTCCAGCACAAAGCTGTGGGAGTTCTCAGGGCAGTTTTTCCCTCTCACACTCTTATCAAAAGAAAATGTGCTTTTGAAATGTCAGAACAATAAAAAGAGCATGAAAATATTGAGGGCTAATGAGCAGGGGTTTCCAATTTGTGCGAGGCAGCTCCTAGCATTTTAATATTAGCACCGACATACTAAGAGAGCTTTGAAATCAGGATGAATGAGCTAACATTTTACTGGCATTGAGATCTTGGTCCAGGGCCCAGTCATTCACTGCTTCTAGTTAAATGCTTGTCAGGATGGATGTTTCAGCATTAACTCACTGACTTTCTCTACCGATTTAGTTAATATGAACTGAAGGCTGAAAATCAAGCACAGTGTGCTACTCAGGCTCATCAACTGCAGGTGAGGCTAATAAATGAGTGGCCACAATATGGAAACATACCTTGAATGTGTACCAAAAGCTCCCTGCTTCAGCCAAGCTAAAGTAGCCCAATGCTCATCATTGTCTCCTGCCTAGATAAACAGGGCAGCATTGTCTAGCACTCACAAATTAGAGCCTAGGCAGTATATGAGTTCTCCTGTCCTGACAACCATCATTGTTAATTGAGCTGCCTAGTCCATAAATCTACTAATTTTCTGCACAGGTTGCTTCCATCACTATATAGCATTTATACCTCTATGTTTCAAGCCCAGCAGGCTTCCCTCCATGTTAAAAACTAAAGCCTGCCATGAAAATGGGTTCCACCAACCATGACAGCAGGAACTGTGAGAATAGTAGAGGATGCCACACAAAGTAATGATCCAAAATGGGTACTAGATTAATGCACTGCTGCATGGTTCCAGGGAGCTGCCTCCAAGATGAAGGACGTGAGCATGGAAAACACAGGTCCATCACAAAGCGGTGGAAGGAAGAGCCTGTTGGAGGGCCAGTGACATAGGGAGAAGTGTCTGAGCGTGTCAAAGATAGAAGACTGTCCAAGGGGAGCCCAAAAGTTTTGAGAGGCTGTAATTTTTCATGGGTCATCCAGTTTAAAGACACCCCTGTCATTAATATTGACAGCACTGAATGGAATAGAGAATCTTCTCAAAGCAAAAATAGTGCACTGTTAAAATGCCACAAGATGGGCCTGTAGTGGTGGTTGCTTTCTTCCTTGCTGATCACACACATGAGACTGCTGCATCTAGCAAAATCCCGTTCATGCTGCAGGCACCCCAGGGTCAGTGACATTTTTCTCAGCCTGACTTACCACTTTCATTTCCTGCTTTACATATGATTTACTGTCTTAATAGCTAAAGCCTACACATGCACACGCACAAACACATATACACGTATGACCCAAAACAGTCCCTCCCAGAGTAACGGTGATTTCAGCTAAGTGGAAGGAATTATGATTGATTAAATGTGTCTATGCTGCAGATTCATTTAGCAAGACAATGGCCTATCGTCTGTATTGGAACATCTGCTGAGCAACTCAAGAACAAGAAATGCACTCTGATCAGACCTACCATATATGTTTTTCCAGGGGGGGTTATTTTTGTCACCAACATTTTGTGATGCTTAAAAAAAATGGTTCCCATGACACTATTCAATTCTCAGTCACGAGCAGCTGAAAAGGACATCCAAATTATTCAAACAGGGGCATGATACGGTCAGTAAGTGCAGATCTTCCATCACAGGGAGATGGAAGGAAGAGCTTCCTGGAGGGCCTACGCAATGCACTGGCATTTGAAAATCTTGTCTCCTGCATCTGGGTAGCTGGTTAGATAGTCAACTAAGTTAGCTTTCTTTTTCCTGAGCTGAGTTTTGTTTGCCTAAATGCACTCCTTTTAGACTAGGTTCCTGCAGACTTCAAAGAGGGTTTTGACTTCAGGGCTTGTCCCAAGGTGATTTTTTTATGAGCCCATTGGTTCAGCCTCTGGATAAATCTACATAACTTAGGCTAGGAACAGATGCTGCATTTGTCCTGGACAGCTGTGCCTGTGTTTACTCCAAAACAGAGAAGTCCCAGGATTGGGGTGTACACACATCGCCCTTCCAATTGGGGTTTAGTGAGAGGCTGAATGAGCTGCTGCTTTTCTGCATTGATTCAATCCCATTACAACTGTTTAGACACACTTGGAGATGTCCTAAGACAAGCTTTTAGCACTTCTTATCCCATGATCCTTTTAGGGTTTGTCCCAAGACAATGGACATGGACGTCGGAGCGATCACAATTAGTCCTAGGACAAAAATGGTTTCTCTCACGATAAATGAAACATCTGTTTGCAGCCTTAAATAGCAATAAACCAAACAACTCAACAATCCCCAACCTCATCTGCCCTCCACAATCTACTATGAATCACTAGCCACTTATTAAAACCACACTGTATCTCCTTCTGGGATAAATAAATGGACCGATGTCACACTATCAAGGTTTCTAGGTTAAGGGCTGGGGTAGACAGCAGAGAAAACGAACCCCAGAGAAAATCCCTGGATGTATTCCTACAAAGTTCAGTTCTTGGTTCCTTCAGCAGCAGAATATCAGCTAGTCTCAGCAATGGGAATAGGATGGCAGTATAGAAACCTCAATAATCTGGGCAAACTGTTTTATTATAGGTTGCAGAGAAAAGAGGTAAGATTTCAAATGTCGGCCTCTTACCCCTTTAAAAAAAGCAGCTACAATTTGCAAGGAAGCCGTGAATGTAAACTTACTTTATCACTGGAATGTAAAGACTGTGCAATCGGCAGTAGAGCCTCACACCCTAAGGAAAGAGACAAATGAGGCATTATGTTTTACCAGATCGAATATGTGTTAAAAGCCATGCAGAATAATTATTGCTACACCAGAAATGCAGCAGCATGGATATGGATGGCATCTACTCATTAGGAATTAGATTTGCTAATATTTCTAGGAACCTCTCTTCTTCTTTCCTCCCTAGCACCAACGGTATTTCCTCCTCCTCCCCCATTGCCAACACAGGGGTTTCAAACCTGCTCTCCACAACCAACCTCCTTCTCTTCAGCAATCCAGTGTGCACATGCTATGATCATTCTCTTTGCCCATCTTTTTACCCATCTCCTCCATCTAAACTTTCCTTGTCATATCCAGTAAGGATGTCCATTAATAATGGTCAAATGGAGGTCACTGTAACTCACATTAAATAAATATAATTACCAAAAAAAAAGCTGAGTATGTACATGCCTATGATACATCACCCCTCTTGTAAAACCATTATGGCCAGATCCTCAGCTGGCGCTGGTTGGCCTATTGTGGTCTTGCAGAACCTACTGCAACCACAATATAAGTAAATAATCATTTATCATTGGGTTCTGCTTCCTTTCCTTATCCATGAGCTAGGCTAATGTAGCCTGAAAAAATGGGAGATGTGAAGAGTGAAGAAGACAGAATGTCTCCTGCACTATCACGGTGCCAACTTGATACAGCATAGCAGTTTCACCAACATGAGGTATAAATTGGTCACAGCCATAATGACAGAAAGAAAATTCTGTAGCTATTATGCATGGCTGTTATCTCGCTCCAGCCCAAAAAGAGCATGTACCTTGGACATGATATCTTCCAATTCACTTCTCGGCTTGTAAGTGCCATCATCATACCGGAATCTGTACATCACCTGCTCATTCTTAAACTGGTGCTTATCTGAAACTGAAACATCAGCACAGTAATTAATAATCACTTTATTTCAACCCTGCTTGCCATTTACTGTGCCAGTGTGACATATCAGTAGATAAAGAATCACAGTGGGAATCTATTATTTCCTATAGCATCTCTAATATGAAGGCAGACTTTTCAGGTAAGCACATAGAATTACTGGGTATAAAAAGATTGCACACATGCATTTCTGAATGGCTGGGCCCAAAGTAATAGTCTTCCAAACTGCTGTAACTTCAATAAAACCAAAATATCGCACAAAATGCTATTCTCTAAACTCTTATGTTCAGTCTGTTTCAGTTATTTAGTGTTTTGCTCCACTGAAGTCAATGGGAATCTTTCCACTTATTTCAATGAGTTTTGAGTCAGACCCTTGCTGATTTAGTAATCCAACTGCAGACATCTTAGTTTTATGGCAATCATCTTTGCAGCTGCCACCGGGGTATACATCATTTTCAAAAGCAGTGAGTATTCTGGTGGGACACCAGGGTACTTGTTTTTAATAGTATGTTCATGCGATAACTGATTGAATTCAATGGTGCTCTCCAGAGACTTCTTTCTTTGCTAAAATGGCTAATTTTATAGTAGTGAGAGTAAGATATTATTGTGTTGTGCCACATTTTAATATAATAGTCAAAGAAAATATGCTTCACTGGGCAGGGGCGATGGATAAAACCTAGATCCAAATTATATATATATAAGTTGGTCTCATGTCTAAAATGCAATCTCTTTTAGGGGGCATGTAGGAGAACAGCTTTCATATTGAAGAGTAAATGCATAAACAAATACATGCACACACACAGCTCTAGTTCCACAGTCCAGGATAAGTATTAAATCTCAAATTAACCAACAAAATAACTTGTGGATTTGTCAATATGAAGCACAGATCTGCAGCTGTTCCCAGGTTGGTTTCAGGGGCACCTGCTTCAACCCAAGCAAGGAAGCAGATATAAAAGACTAGAGAGACAAGAAAATAGAGCCAAGGGCAGTGAGGAAAGTTGAAAAAGGGGGGCTACTGGCTCTAGTTATCCCTGCCTTTTCTACATGGATATATATGCAGCCAGACCTAGGTGGTGGACCCCAGGTTTACTTCCTTGAAGCTCCATTTACTGGGCTGGTGACAGTTCCTAGCAAACAGATTTTTAAACAGATTAAGCTACTTGATACTGAATAAGTTTAGATAGTGTTTAGCCAGCCTGTAAGAACGGCGACAGTGACACACAATTAGCTTCACCCAGCTTAATACCAGCATTTGGTATGAGCTGCAGGGTGGAGAGGCCCAATGTTTAGAAGACTGAACTTGCTTCCTTGTGGATATCTGGGGCTAAGAGTGATCTTGCCTAAACTCAGTGCATCCCTCATCTCTGGGTGTCCTAGAAGTCAAAGAGTTGACTTTGGTAGGATGGAACAGTTGTCCCAGAAGCTAAAAAGGGAAGCTGGCTCCATGATGCAGAACACAAACACTTCTTATCCTTATTCCTTATATGTGAATGGACTTCTGAAGTCCTCTGTGATGGCTACTAGCTTCCCCTTCCCTTTGACATCTGCCCACTTCTGAATCTAACAGATCTGCTGACAAATCCTTTTGATCCTTTGTGCCTAGAAAAGGAGTAGGACAGGGTTCTGATGAAACTCCTTTGGCTCTCTGCAGCAGATACAAGGCCAGCATTTCCACATTAGCAGGCCCAGATAAAGGAGCTGAGATTAAAGAAGAGGAAAAGGAAACAGCAGATAAGATGGAGAAAACTCAGCATTCCCACAGGTCAGAGATCCACTATGGCTGCATTATGCTCTGCCTAGGCCATAACCAAGCAGGCCTGGAGATCAGCATTTCTTTTCCCATAAGTGAACACTTTATGGCAAGTGAACAGCAAAAGATAAGGCGTGTTGCCTAATGTGAGGCAATACTGCATGCTTCAGTCTGAACCTCCTGCTAGATAAGGAGACAGATCATGGAGTGTTTTTCTCCTGTAATGGTTTGCCAAAAAAATCTCAAAGCCTTGAGGGATGCTTCTTCAACTGAAGCCAGATCTGCAAATGCTTTCTAGAGTTTGTTTGTTGTTAACAGGAGGCAGTGATGTTAAAAGCTCTATGTGCATGCAACATTTTAAAAACTCATAGGGCTCTGATCTTTGTGGAAGGTCTCTGGTGGACCTGAGTAACTAATTACTTTGTCATAAGGGAAAGACTGGGTATTTGAGCACTTTTGAAAATCTGGTCCATTAATTTGGTGCCCGAATGGGAGCCAATTTCCTCTGAATTGGGCCTGTAGGATGAATGAATCCTATCTCCTCTGAATTTGGCCTGTACATGAATGAATGCATCTGCACCTGGGCAATGGAAATATATGTGCCTTGAGAACTGTTGGTGCTGCTGCTGCTTGTTGGCTTACAGCACAGAAGGATGACAAGCGCCCTTACTTAACACTGTTATAATCGCCTGGAAGACATGCTTGTGGAGCTATAATACCAAGAGATTAAAGCAATACTAGTCTAATTAAATAGCTACCCTACTTAAATTGGATTGAGAGAGATTGCTGAAAAATGTGGCCATCGGGCTTTAAACCATCAAGGAATAAAAAGCTTATTTTATTTGATGTGCACCTTCCAGGCACATACACCTGAATGCTAGAAATAGGGAACCTGCTGTTTAAACTACATATGCCTGAGTTGCTCTGACTGTTTTTTGAAATGGCAAAATAATGGAAAACAGCAGGAGAAATCTGGGTTTCAAAGGGCAGGATGGACAGGAAAACTTGCTACTTCACTATAAAAATGGGGAGTGGACTAGGTTTCTAAATAGCTAAGGTGTGCAGCAGCTCATACAAATAGCTTGTGCAAAGTGGCCTAAGCATTTTAATAATCTGCCCAGGACTTCAAGGAGAAAGCTTGTCCTCTGGGTTTGATCTCCCAAGTCACAGAATGCATTGCTAAAGAGAGAAGCTCTTGGAAATTGAGCTAGAAAGAACAAATCCTCTCCAACAACTCCTTCCTCTAGGGCTGGAAATCTCACTAGCACGAATGAGGGGGAAATGCTGCCTAACACCGAACACTCCTCAGTTGTGCAGCTGCTGAGGATGAGCCTCATTTTTCAGAGAAAACTGTCAAATGTGTCTCTGCCCTACCTTCTGCAAGATCTTTTGAAGGGTGCTGCAGGAAATGTGAGGAGATAAGCAGATAAGGGCAGGCTTAGGGTCTCCCTGCCTACCTGCTGCCCCAGCCCGCTTGCCTGCCCCTTTCCACCACACAAAGAGGTAAGCCCTGTAATAAATTACATTTTTTAAATAGGGTGCCACTCAATTCACAAAAGTTATGGAGGGGTGCCTCGAGTCTGACAAGGGTTGTCTTAAGTCTAAAAAGGTTGAGAACCACTGCACTATACTCTCCAGTACATAACATCTGGCTCACTCACCATGATGAATGATACCATTTTCCAACAGCGCTTGTCCCAAGTTGACTCCTTCTTCTGGTTTGCTTATCTCCCCAATCTCCATTAGCCAGGATACAAACTCACTGTAGAGGGAAGTAGAGCAGCAGAAGTAATTAGCTTTCTCCCCCTGAAGGTAAGCTGTCACATGTCTCTACACTGCATCATCCAACTACAGGTGACTCCCTTCCTGAAGCAACCGTGACAGTTATTGTATAGGGAGAGGAATGATGATGCCTCTTTTGGATGGCTGGATTATCCACATTTCTGGAAGCATGAAGTGCATTTCCTATGGGGAACTACTCTCATTGTTCCCCTTAATTCACTATGGGCACATCTGCACATCACCCTACAGCGACATAGTGATCACATGGGTCTACATATGATCAACAGCTACGCTGCTGTAGCGATGCACTCCCCCATTTTAGTGCACCACTACGGCAACGTAGCGGCTAAATCTAACCATGCACCGTGCACATGGCACAGTACGGGCGGTTACTGTGCTGTGCTTTAGTCTAATTTCCAAAAGGAAGTACTAAAGCAGGGGTCAGCAACCCCCGGCATGCATGCCAGGCATGGCACACGAGGCCATTTTGCTCGGCATGCCATGGTGAGCCCCAGCTTTGGGTAGCTGCTGGAGCCCGGGCTGCTCCCAG
>NW_005841865.1:4543213-4564606 GCF_000455745.1 Alligator sinensis
CCACAGAGCCCGGGCTGGGGGCAGGGGCTTTGGGTGGGGGGCAAGGGGCAGCAGGGCGGGGGGCACAGGGCAGCAGGGCTGGGGGGCAAGGGGCAGCAGGGCTTGGGGGGCAGGGTAAGGAAGCAAGGGGTACAAACAGGGCATCCTGCCATGTACCCCTGCCCTCATTTTGTTTTTCTGGCATGCCAGCACTCTGGCACCTTCCAAGGTAGGCATTGTGGGGGTTTTCGGCACTCTGGCCAAAAAAATGTTGATGGTGATGTGTAGATGTGCCCTATAAGTAGCAGATTCATGTAAGGAAAGGTTGGATATAACAGATATGTATTTGATGGTGTAAAATATGGACTTAAATGGCATTACACCAAGCAAATGAAAGCATAGTCCCTCAGAGTTCTGGCAAAGCACAGTTAAAAGTCCCGCTGACGGGTTAATTTAGTGTCACTATATTAAATCTGGTGCCTGGTTTATAAATAAATGATTGTCAATCCCTTGTGCCCTACTAAAAGTTTATAGTAAAGGGAATGCTGGAGCATGCAGAGCTGCAAACAGGGATAGAGAAAAGACAGTGAACATGGCTAGATATGTAGTACGTTGGCACAACTAGAAAGACAATACATGTAGAACAAATAAACATTGCCAGCCTGATGAATGGGACACTGCCAGTGTCCTGTCAGTTTAATTGGGGATTACACTAGAAATGTGTTAAGTTCATAGAAAAGAACAAAAGAAATATTTGAAAGCAAAGCAACATATGGGAGATCTGAGCTCAATAAACCAGTTGGGCACCTGCCAATTTGTGTATGGTTGTTGCTTATCAAAACCAGCAACCGTGTCTACAACTATGGGCTTTGAGAGTGACATTTTCAGTATTTCTGGGTTTATCAGCAGCTGCCTCCTCCCAACCTAGGTAATGTTTGTGTTTTCCTCTGAGTACAACAGAAAGCTCCAACTTCTTAAGTGTCTACCATATAACTGTAATGGCAAACAAAAAGCAGTCAGACTGATTCAATACCCCAGTGTAATCTAATGGAAACCAAGTTTGAAGAGCTCCTTTCACCAGAGTAATGCAGTGATGAGTAAGATGCTGCATTTGAGAAGGGGAAGACACATGATGTCCCAGTGATTCTGAATCGCTTTGAGAAGCCAGACTGGATAAGGAAATAAACTAGCCAGAGGGATGAAGTGGGAATCAGATGTTCCACACCCATTATACAGAACAGGACGTGTTACACAATTGTCTGAAGTACGCCCTATTCAAGACCTACACACCAAGGAGTACAATCATGATTAGACAAGAGACACCAGAGTACCATTCGCATAAATTGTCCACTGATTTCAGGGAAGCCATGACAATTTACACCAGCTGACAATTTGCACACAGATCTGAGTAGGATGCTATCACTCTTACAGTTACTGCTTCTTTCATTAGGAATTGCATCCTTGGACTTTGCTGGGATTGCTCAACACAACACTGTTTTCATTAAATACAAAACCCAAAGTGCTGATGGCAAAAAAAAATTGAAACCTTCACCCAACTACCTGAAACGCTTAAAAGTACAAGCTGTTTTTTTAAAGTACTACTTTGACATTTCTATGGCATTTGGGTCAGAAGTAAAACTAGTAAGTGTTCGCTCTCCCAGCTTAATAAACTCTGAGAAGTGTATGATCCAGAAATATTCCAACTCTTGTTACACAGATGCTGGACTGTTGCCAAAAAAGCATCTGCTTGAAGGCAGTTAGAGCCCTGCAGGATCATCAAGGACTTTACAGGATGATGGAATTTTAACTTGACCCATTTGTTGGGGAAAAGCATTCACATAGATTATCTTACTGAAATGTTTATGGACATTAGGCAATTGCATGTGAAAGGGGCCAGCAGACAACTGAGTGACCGCATGCACACAAAATTACCGGTACTTGATTTCTGTACACATCTCTAATGACTCTGGATGTGACTTAAACCAGCTACTGAACTGTGCATTAAATGTGACCTAAAATATTTTTAAGGAAAACTCTTTGAGCATCTAATTCAGTCTCATGCATCTGTATCTCAGCTCCTCACTGCCTTTCCTAGTGACTGACTGACAAGGAGTAGTACCAACTGGCTCAAAGAAACGAGATATACTACCCTTCTTCACTTCTACTGGCTGACAGAAGTGAAAAAGAAAAGTGAGTGTCCCACAGGTTTCCCAAGTTGTTCAGAGTGTTTGCCTCACCTCCAGGAGTTACTTCACATACTCTGTCCTTAACACATCAGGGGTTAGATTTCCAACCCTAAGCTTTTACTTTTGCTTACACAAGTACATTGAAATGTGCAAGCAATTTTACATATGCAAAAGCAGAGTCATAAGGTTTCAAAGTACTGATATCCTTGCAACAGACTCTTCCTTCATTTGGGGCAGTCCTGGGCAATAGTCTCTCATGAGCTGATATCAATATTGTGACCATAAGGACGTGCTTGAAGCATTTTCTCTGCCTTCCTCTTGAGCAGTGGTCACCAACCAGTGGATCTCGATCCACCAGTAGAACTTGGAGCTTCTTGGCATCGATCCGAGGCTGGAGTAGGGGGCTGAATGCCCGTGTGCACACCCCGGCCCAGTGGGTCAGTCCGTGGGGGAGGGAAGAGGCGGGGCTAGACTGAGGCCTCTGCAGTGAGGGACAGTGCTGCAGAGGCAGGAGCAGGGGTAAGTTGAGTCAGATGGGACCTACCTGCTGGGGAAGTGCGCCCCCAAATATTTTTGTCCCTCTGCCTCAATCTGCACCCCCACTTCCCTCCCCACAGACTTACCTGCTAGGTGTGGGGGAGGGGGGAGGCTGGCAGTGGTGCACAGTAGATCTTGGGTTGCTTTTAAATGCCAAAGGTGATCTCCTACTTAAAAGGTTGGAGACCGCTGCTCTTGAGCATACGCCTTGACTGAGCTGGGAGAATAAAACTTGCTTCAGGAGTCTAGAGTCAGACATCCAGATGACATGGCTGGCCCAGCAAAGTTGATGTTGGATGATCATCACCTCAATGCTTGTGGTGTTTGCTTGCAAGAGGATGCTAGTGTTGGTGCATCTGTCTACCCTCCGGATTCAAAGGATCTTCTGCAGGCAGCACTGATGGTACTTCTCCAGTGACTTGAGGTATCTCTACCCTTGTTGGTATGTCTACCCTTGTATGTTGTCCAGGTCTCAGCTGGGTAGACAGATGCACCAACATTAGCATCTTCTGGCTGCATCATCTTGGCCGACACTCATATGTGCCACAAAAAACCCAAACCTGTAGGCACATTTCAATATGATTGGGGGCTTCTTCTTTTGAGAACCTAGGCGGGAACCACCAGAGAGTGTGTGCAGGTCATAAATAAAATGAATCATTCAGAAAAAGTCCACAATGGAAAAGCAAGTTTACAGAAGGTGAGGACTGAAATGCAATGCATCCCTTGTATAGCTAGGTAAGGCCTGTGGCATCGGTATGCTCTATGTTCTCAAGACCAGTCAAACTGGGGTTGTTGCCAGGCAGGATTGAGGGTAATGAGCAAAAGGAGACATGGAACACTTAAGGACCAAAAGAAATATCTTTAAAAAGGAAGGGAATAACAAGAAAGCTCTACCTGTGACTTTGGGAACTAAGCAAAATATGGGGGCATCAGCTAAAGACAAATTCATCCCACTCTTTTCATCTGACTGTTTTCTGTTGTGCATAAATTGGAAAATACTATGACCTGGCTCATAGCCAGAGCCCAAAGCTTTCCATGTGAACCCACAAAAAATAAAATAAAATAAAATCATCACAGGATCCAAGATCTCTTGCCATACCAGGAATACCAGCCTGTCCTTAAAGACTGCCTTCTGTCAGGCATGAAGATACTGCATCACTTCCACTCCAAGAACACTCGAGGCCAGATGCATGCAAACTGCCTGGGTCTAACGACTGTGGGCAGGAGGGAGGGGAAGTGACTGGATAATCTATCCCTCAGAATTGTTTTTTCCCGGCTGACCATTTTAATCGTAGCTGAAGCAGAAAAGTCTCCTCAGGTCACCCAGCCTGCCTCTCCATGAGCTGTGTATGACATTTCTTTGTGACTCTCCATGAGCTGTGTGTGGCATGATCCCGGCACCCGTTCCTGCCCGGGGCAGGGGGTCAGACCTGATGATCTGTTTAGGTCCCTTCCGACCCTAAATACTATGATACTATGATTTCCCTAAAATAGTCCCACCGGTGTTTTACCTAATCTATTCTCAAATAACCCCATCCTGGCACTCTGGCCCCTTCCCCAGAGTTTCTCTTTCAAGGCTTAATCTCTGTCCCTGTTAATCATTTCCTAATGTCTAGCCTAAATATAAGAAACATTTTCTCATGCAGAAAAGTCCTTTTTATCATATACTTGTATCGAAGTCTTGAGGGCTCTTGTTCACTTTAGACTGTCTCCGTTGAAGTCTCTGTCTTAGATTGCCTCTCTCTTCCACTGGAACAACACTACTGAGTTCATATATCATCCATTAAGCATCCTCTTCTGAATAAAAGGGGAAACAGGTGGGCTATCAAGGCATTAAGCATTTGTAAGTTTAAATACCATTCCTTATTCCTGCCATGTATCTGAAATACCTGTTCTGAATTATTCCACAATTGAACGAGCAGCCATTGTACAGCCCAGCAGGGCAATAAATAGGAATTAATAATGAATTTTAATAAATTGTAATTGTAATGGGGGTTATGACCTTTCCAATTAAGTCCCATCAAAGTACATTTGATCTGTCCTCGCAATACCATCTACTGAAAACTCACAGGCCCTTCTGTTAATTGGTACGAAAGGATCTTTTCAATCCAACCACCACTTACTTGCCAAGAAAGCACTTGGGAACAGTGCTTAATTTTCTCCTCCTGTCTTTGATAAGGTTCACTTTCTTGCTCATCATCTTGTGATACAGCTTCTCTCCTTTCTCTGCAATCATGACGTATGCATCCCTCTCCATTCCCAGTTTCAGACCTGGAATACAAAGGAGGAGTTCCCTCAACAAACTCAGTGCCAAGAGAGCTGAACCCATCCAGATGCAAAGTGGCAGCCACATGAAAAGTTAGGAGTTTACTGCGTAGGCTACTTTCATGATCATGGCTAATATGGGTCCTTTCCTGATCTCATTATATGCAACTCTCACTGGTGGTGTACAGAAGAGCTTGCAGCCTTTTCTCATGTTTCCCATGGAGATCACCAACAAGCCCCACGTTTGTGGCTCTATGACAGAGCACAGTGGTATCAGACACATGCAAAACTTTGGGCAAGCTACAAATAAGATACTTATCATTTCAAAATTCATTTGTTATGATGTCACCTTAGACACTGAAATTGCCTTCATAAGCTTTGTCTGACGTGGCAGAAATCTTTTCAGAATGTGATGGCTGTGTTGAGTGTTAATTCCTCAGCCTATCCCATTAATACACCATTTACAAATGACACTATGCTAACAGGCACACTTGGGTAACTATATCATGTGTGTCCACATGGACATTTTTATTTTGCTCAAGAAAGGGTCATGGGAGATTTTAACCTCCCAGTTATCAGTTTCAATGTGGCCCAAATTAAATGTGACTGAAAGTTGCAATGGGTTTAAAAGAGTTGTTTTTCTCATTCCAGCTCCTAAGGAATATGTATGAATATCCCCCAAACCACCATCATGAAGGCCAATTCCCTGGCACTCTTCATTCAATTTTTGAATGGGCCATGGAAAATGCCGTAAGTTCCTGTCCTCAGAGATGAGGGTTAAGGGCCCTGGGTAAGAACGGTTGCATACTTGTCAACTGTGCAGGAACCTTTTCTAGAAAAGAACAAGATTTTGCTTTCTAGTTATATTATTCTAGCACCTTTTATGAGTAATGGATATATTTATAGATTAAAATGATAGACTAAAAGCCTAGGTAGAGAATATTTTTAGCAATTTCCAATGGATGAACAGTTTGCCTTTTGTATCTAGATCCTTTCAAGGGTGCTGCAGGGTGCCACAATGTTAGCAATGTAAGGTATGCAAACAGGATTAATAAAATAAACTCAGAGATTCTCAGTAGGAATTCATAGTGTTAAAATATTATGATGTGAACTTTCTGAGTTCTCTGCAATAGAAGAATAACCCCATTCTTTATCTGCGGTCAAAAAATTAGTGAAAACTGAGAGCTGGCATTTTCCAAGTGGTACACTGAGTGTAAGGAGGGGTGCCTTGAATCTAAAGGAGTTGAGAACCACAGATCTAAACTTATGGTATGTCTGAAGAAGTACAGCTGAAAAGAATGCACAGCCTTCAGGGCCATCAAATACTAAAAAAGCTGCCTCACAGTTTTTGGACAGTGTTTAATGTGTTTATTCCCAGGGATCCCGGTTTTCCTTGATAAAAAATTGCAAATTACCTGATCACAAAATCACAAATTATCAGATAACGCCCCCCCTCCCCCCCCAAATCTGTGATAGATAGAAAGATACATTTTAGTAGGGGTGCACCGATAGAAATTTGGGGGGCCGATACCGATAGGCAATTTTTAAGGAGGCATATTGGCTGACACCAATCCGATTTCCAATACAGCTGCATGCAGTTGGTAAGTCTATTGTGGTGACAGGGGAGGAGGGAGGGAAGGTGCATGGGGTTGCAGATCAACGCCCCCCCCCCTGCCCCATGGTGAGAGAGGGAGTGGGGCTGGGGTAGGTGTTGCCCAGCTGGGGAGGAGCAGGCACAGGACAGAGCCGCAGCTCATCCGGGGGGCGGGAGGGGGTGACTCCTGCTGCTGCTTGCAAGACTCGGGCACCGGGGGTGGGGGGGTGCCCCTGGATCTGTGCTGAACGGGCCAGGCAAGCTGCAGCGCTGCACCTGGGGTGAGTGGGGGTGGTGCTGGGAGGGTAGCTATGGGGTGGGCTGCAGCCACCCCAAATTTGGCCGTAGCCCCCCCATAGCCTCCTTCCAGTGCCACCCGCCCCAAGCACAGCGCAGTGTGGTCCTCAGCTCCAGCCTGCAGCTGCAGCCTGCCCCATGCAGATCCGAGGACACCCCCCCACACACACTCTGTGCCCTCCCAGACGAGCAGCAGATGCGCAGCAGCAGAAGCCACCCTCTCCGTGCCCCCCAGATGAGCCATGGCTCCTTCCTGCTCCTGCCCCACCCCAGCTGTGTAGAGCCTACCCCAGCCCCACTCCGTCCATCACTGCGGAAGGCATTGATCTGCCACCCCCATGCCCCTTCCCTCCCCCTCCACTTTCACCAGAACAGACTTACCAGGTGCACGCAGATCTCCACGCTGCCGGGCTATGCACATGCACGGGCATTTATCAGCCAAATTATCAGCCACATTAGGCCGATTTCTGATATAATCAATTTTCTTTATATTGGTGCTGATCTGATATTGGTACAGGTGCACCTCTAAATTTTGGTATTTGATTTTGGGTTTTTTATCATGGAAAATCAGAGCTCCCCCTGCCCCCATCACTCACAGAACGCAGGTCCAGGCCCCTCACTCCCAAGCCACAGCCCCTCCAGCCCTTCTGGTGCTCCACAGCCCCCTGCTACGGCCCCCCCCCCTTGTGGTGCTCCTCACTCCCCCACTACAGCCCCCCAGCTCTGCTGGTGTCCCTCATCTCTCATCCACAGCCCCCTGCACACCCCAGCCCTGTCAGAGAGGGCCCCCAGCTGCCAGGGCTATGGGGCCAGGGAGCTGGGTCCACAGCCCCATGACCCCTGCAGGCAGAGGCAGTGGCTGCTGCAGTGGAGCAGAGCACAGAGCCTGGCTACCTACCCTGCTGCCTGCTTCAGTCTCGGGTGGGGGAGAGGGATGGCTCCCCGCTGTTGCGCACACTCCCGGGGAAGCAGGAGGGACCCACGCCCCGCAAATCTGTGCACAGGGCAGGGGTGAGGCAGGCTGCCGAATGAGGGCTTGGGCTCCCCACCCTACTGCCCCTCCCCTGGGACCTCCTCAGCTCAATGGGTGTGAGCTGGCATTGCAGGGCACAGTGGGGCTGGGTGAGGACACCTGTTGCTACTGCAAGCTCCATGTTGCCGTACCAAGGCATTTCCTGCCCATGTGGCAGCAGCAAGGGCGGCAGCATGGGGTTTTGGGCAGTGGCACAGGCCCACAGTGGGCAGCCCACACCCAACCCCACCCCATGCACAGGTCTGGGGGCACGGGTCCCCCTTCCCCCCTGGGGAGTGCATGGAATGGCTGGGAACCAGCCCGCCCCCTCAGACGAGGTGCCTGCAGCCCTGTCCCGCTCCTTGCCAGGGCCCTGCAGCTGTGCATTCCACCCCAGGCCCCAAGCCCCACGCACTGCCCTGCTGGGCAGCATCCCCAGCCTTGCCCAACTCCCTCCCTCCCTCACTATGGGGGCCTCAATTCCGCCCCCCACCCCCCCGACTTACCTGTGGGAGCTGGTCTCCAGGCTGTGCATATACATGCACATGGCGCCCCCTGCCAGACTGCCCTCCTCCCGGTGCCCCCCAGCCCTGTGCAAGCTGGAACTCTGCCAGGCTGCAGAGAGCTCTTTGAAAGGTCGCAAAATCCACAGGTTTCTCCATTAAAACGAAAAATCCTTGTTTTCCTTGAGTAAAGGGGGAAATCCATGTTTTTCTCCGTTTTTCCATAGAAAATGGAAAACCCAGATTCCTGTTTATTACACAGGTTTAGTGCATGTGCTTAAGAAATGAGTCTTATGCAACATTTCATCTTGCACAGCATTTGTTTCATGTATGCAATATCTGGTTAAAGGTTTTGGCACTGCAAGCCTGCTGGCTCTTTGCCACCTCCCTCACCATCGCATGACCTGATTCAACTATGCATGCTGACATATGTAGCCAAGGTTAATTTGCAACGTGAACTTGTGATAGAAAGCAGCCTGTGTAATAGTACACAAGTTTCACTCTGGCCTTACATCACTGAATTCCCTGCGCTCTGATGTCAACAGCAGGCTGGAATGCACATTCTACCCCTCTCATCCTACAGGATTGGGAAGTTCACCAACCCTTTAATCCAAACACTGATAGCTCAGTGACCTTTCAAGTTCTTTAATTCCAATGAAGCTTTCCAATAAGGTCTGGAATGCCTACCCTAATAGCTGTGCTTATCTGGGTTTCCTGTCATCAGGTACCACACCATAAACCAACATGACAAAAAACAGCAGAAAAAAATCTCAAGAGTGGCCAGCATTGCATGAAAAGCTTTTGCTTCTCTGACCAAAGTTTTCTTGTATCTCCCTTTGATTTTTGTTTTTATGGATGTTTACTTTTGGTTTCTTCAGAGTTATTTGCGCCAGCCTTATATCATCCTGTATTTGGGAGGCGTAATAACAGGAGCTGATATTTATCATCAGTGTCTACCTGAGGATTCAATAGCAATAGGAAGGTACTATTTCCCTTGTTTTACACAGGCACCTAGAGTGGGTGAGATCATAACTTGCAAAAAGTGACCAACAATTTCAGACACATCCATTTCGTGGTGCCCAGCTTAATATACCTCAGGCCTGATTTCTAGGGGTGCTGAGAGAACCTGGAGCTGTTTAGTGCTTTGTACTTCTAATAATCAGGCCCAAGACATCTCAAGCAGCTAGCTGCAAAACAGAGATGCTCAAAACTCTGGGGTAAAGCATCCACACCTGAGGACAGGAGGGTGATCCAGGCAGATCTTGACGGGCTCATGAAAAGGGCAGATGAGAACCTGATGGGTGTTCAACACCGAAAAATGCAAGGTTCTCCACCTTGGGAGGAAAAACCTGCAGCATGCTTATAGTCTCAGCAGTGCTACGCTGGTTAGCACTACAGACGAAAGGGACTTGGGGGTCATCATTGACCACAAGATGAACATGAGCCTTCAATGTGATGCTGCAGCTAGTAAAGCAAGCAAAACACTAGCTTGCATCCATAGATGCTTCTCAAGCAAAGCCCAGGATGTCATTCTCCCCTTGTACTCGGCCTCGGTGAGGCCGCAGCTGGAGTACTACGTCCAGTTTTGGGCCACACAATTCAAAAAGGATGTGGAGAAGCTTGAGAGTGCAGAGGAGAGCCACGCACATGATCAGAAGTCAGGAAAACAGACCTCATGATGAGAGGCTGAGAGCCATGGGACTCTTCAGCCTGGAAAAGCGCAGGCTCAATGGTGATCTGGTGGCCACCTATAAGTTTACCAGGGGTGCTCATTATCTGGGGGAACGTCTGTTCACTAGAGCGCCCCAAGGGATGACAAGGTCGAATGGTCACAAACTCCGCCGTGACCGATAGACAGGCTAGACATAAGGAAGAACTTCTTTACTGTCCAAGTCCCCAAGGTTTAGAATAGATTGCTGCCAGAGGTGGTTCAAGCACCCGCTTTGAACGCCTTCAAGACACATTTGGATGCTTATCTTGCTGGGATCTTATGGTCCCTGCTGACTTCCTGCCCCTGGGGCTGGGGGCTGGACTCGATGATCCTCTGGGGTCCCTTCCAGCCCAAATGTCTATGAAATCTATGAAAATAACTGGTTGCTTTTGAACATACTGACCTAGGCAGCACACAGCTCATTTAAGAAATCAGTTTATGACAAAGCCCAGAAAAAAATAGATATCTTTTTGACTCCCAAGTTCCTGCTCTTCCACCCAGGTATCTAGTCTCCAAAACAACCCTCTCACTGGAGAACAAGCAGTCCTGTTGGGTGCTCATCCAAACAAAATGGATGCTTTGAAGGTTCATCCATCCCCACAAACAATGGACATTTTTAGGTTCTTAACACGCAAATATTCTCACCCCTGTCATGAGAGACAAATAGAAATCAAGGACACAGAACTGAAGTCAGTCTCTAAAAAATGTTCAATGGATCATCAGCAGTTCTTGAGGGAGATATAAACAGTTAAAATATGCATATTCAATGCTTTCTCTAATGGAGATCTCTCATATTTATGACCATCTCTTTTGGGGCTATAAAACTACATAATATATTATATTATGATGTGTGTATGCATGTGTGTGTTTAAAAACAACTCAGATCAGCAGACATCTCAGACACACCAGAAAACAGCCCTTATCATTAGGATGCTCTAATTTTTAACCATCCCTGTGGTTCTGCTCAGTCTGTGACCTCTCCGCTGGATGGATCACTGCTCTCCTGACTAACTTCTTGTTTAAACGTGAATCTTCTTCTTCCTCTGCTGTTTTTTTTTTACAAGATGCTTTGTGAAATTTCCTTAGTGCCCAGGGGCCCATAAAACAAGAGCTTTTTATGAAACGAAGATTTTTTTGATCTTTACAGCAATATAGTTTAGTGCTCAGAGGTTAGCTCTTGAGACAGGAACATCATTTTATGAAATAAGACGCATAAAATAGCACAAAGGGATCCTTCTAGTAAACTATGATGCAAAACTGATCAATGAATAAGAGACCTGTCACCCCTAATCGTTACAACACAGTCTTTGAAAAATTAAAATGCTCCCTATCACTTGCCTTCAGGGGTATTCCATCCCTTAATGATTTCAAGCCTTAGGTTTAGAGTTCTCTTTAATTTATGTCATGGCTGGCCTGTATTCTGAAGCTGGTTCTTTGCTATCATAAGAAGGTACCTTGAGATTCATATATGACAAGGTACATTGTAAATGATTCCTGCATTTCAAGTACTATAATGTCTACTATATTGGTTTTAGAAGCGTGCAACCAGGAAAATAGGCAGAGCTTTGAGGGTCAATTAAGTTCAGTTAATGCAAGTCTTCCAATGTGTGTGTATGGGAGGATGGAAGGACCCATGCTTTAGTCCATGGGTAGGTAACCCCCGGCACACATGAGCAGCATGGTATGTGGAGCCATTTTGCTTGGCATGCCACAGCCGGCCCCAGCTTTGGGCAGGTCCCTGCCACACAGCCAGAGTCCAGGCTGCTCACAGCAATGGGTGGGGAGGCTTCAAGCCCTGTTGCAAGCAGCTCAGGCTCTGTAGCAAGCAGCAGGAACCTACCCAGAGCCTGAGCTCTCTGCAGCAGGCAGCAGGGAGGCTGCAAGCCCTGCTGAGAGCAGCCCGGGCTCTGTGGTGGGTGGCAGGAGCCTGCCCAGAGCCTGGGCTGCTTGCAGAGGGCAGCCACAAGACTGCAAGCAACTGCACCAGGGTCTGGAGCCCTGGCCTGGCTCGTTGCTGGTAGCAGCTGCGTGTGTGCCTCAGGGACCATAGCAGGGAAAGGGGCCAAGGCTGTGTTGCCACAACAAGGATCAGGCTCCTCACGGTTCCCTTGCCATCCGCCACTGGCACACCAAATCACAGTTGTAGGGTTTTTTGGCACTCGGCCCAAAAATGTTGCCAACCCCTGCCTTAGTCTATGCCAGGGGCCACCAAAGGTCTCACACCAGCTACAAAGTCTTTTATTATAAAAACTGAAACTTGGATTTTAAAAGCACCCTAAAAGGATTAGCATCCTGCTCCCATTAAATTTCAGTGGAATCTGCATGTGTAACTCCCTTCTTCCTATAACAATCCCAGTCAAGATCCCTTAACACTTCATAAGGTCTGGGCTCGATCAGTGCCAGTCCACTCACGTAGTTAGATCTATAAATGAGGCCACACACCGACAGTTACTTCCACCCACACAGGTATGCCTGCAAAATGGGAAGCTACTTCTAAATAGCAGGTCAGACTCTCCAAAGTGCTTTACCAAAATTAACCAACACCACTTCTGCCCATGCCCGTCAAAAGACTGGGAAACCATCTGAGTATTAAAACAATTTTTCTGAGGCTGCAGAAGGAATCAGTGTCTGAAGCTTATTGATCAGGAACTCCTGGCTTCTTGTTTTAAGTTCAGACTCAGGACACCTCAGCTTCATCTAATAGCACAATTTCAAAGACCAGCCTTTTATGTTTAGCTCTAACGGAAAGCATAAAATAACCCACGCTTTTGCATAGTTTTGTCACTGTCATTTTTGTCTGAGTAACATAAATATTCCCAAAGGTATCCTCCTTGAACTCTTTTATTTATTACATAAAAAATAGGTTTCCTCATGTCAGGATGGGTTTGCGTCACTGCCTGGACAAAGGCTGTACATTCACCAGATGTTTTTCCCCCTTACAGGCTCCCTTTGCAAAGAAAACTCTTTCAGTCTGAGTCTATTTTTTTCAATGTTCTTCAACGTGTGGCAGAAACGGACCATTTGATTCCTGTAACTAGGATGATGCATCAGCATCAAACTGTCCAGGACTAAATTCAGAAGCAGCTACCTCCCCACTTGAATCTTTTGTCATTAACACTGGCCAGTGCAAACCCATTATCACATGGAGGAAAACTCTGACAATAAAAGACGCTCTCACAAACACACACGCATATATGCACGCACAGTGACTCTCTTGCACAACTCATTCAGAACAACTAGAAGATATGTTGGCCACTTACTCTCTCTCTGTTCCCTTTCCTTGATTATAGCATCCAGCCATTTCTGTTTGTCTTCTGCTGTCTTGGCCATACAGACAAACCATTTGTTTTTGGCTGTGTTGTGTATCTTCCAGCCATTTGTCACTGTGTACCCGTTGCTGTGGTAATCTGCTGCAGAAACACAAAAAACAGCCCAGAGTGAACGGAAGGCCTGGCCCTTTAATGAAAATAAATTAGCCTTGGACATCTTGGCTGAAATGTCAATATGTAAACATCAGCTATTCAGGGAGTGCTGAGCATGACCAGTTCTCAGCATCTCCAATCCCTGTGAGCAATGTTTAGTACCTCTAACAGTCCAGATGTTCGTGTTAGTGCCTATTTTTAGGGTGTCAAGTTTGACAACTTTGTCCCCTGTACACACTATCTGAAACTATGACCGCTACAGAGGTGCAAATCCCACTGACAGCAATGGGAGTTCCGGGTTTGAGCAGCCATCCCACATTTAGAAGAGCTCAAGCAAATCTTCTCCAAGAGTGATGTCAACAGGGGAAATCCATAGGGAGTGTCTTGATGGCTTGAAGCCCACTGAAAGATGCACTGACCTATTTATATCCTACATATAATGACTGCTTTGTCCAAAGTCCTGCCAAGGACAGTGAAGTGGGACATTATCCAGGTCTATAGACTAAATCCCTAGAAAAAGTAAACTAGGTTGGGCAGCAGCAGTCTTGTCACTAGTAACCTTGACCTAATATGCCTAGTGGAGATCCCTTTCAGTCTCCATATCCATTTGCTCCAGAATCTCAAAAGCATGTCAAGAAGAAACATGTTATAGCTGCATTTCATCATGCAAAAGCTTTCAAGCTATGTTTTAAATAAAGTATTTTGCCTCAAAGTATCATGAGTAAAAGACAGTCTGACTGCCAAGTTTCCCTAGTCTCAGCTTCCTCAGAATCCACTGGATCCTCCAGTTCAACCTGGAAGGCTGTAAGGTCATTTTCAATGTCATCTTTGCCAGCCTGCAACCTTTTTGGACATAATATCAGTCCAGGACTAAGTGCAATAATAATAGAGAGCTGCTGTGATAGCCAAGGATTTGAACTGAAATCCAATTCAACCTATGCCAGATCACTAGGACAGTAACATACACATCACAACCATATTTAATTTATATCTTTTGTGAGTGGCTTAAGATACAGGCCAACTGTTGACAAGGAGAGAGACTATATTGGGTTATTCATCCAAGGCCTCATCAAATATCCCAAGGAAGGGCCTGGACTGTAACTGGATGTAATACTTCATATGTTGATAGCAAGAGAAGACCTGGCTATGCCGTGTCCTTAAAGGAAGATAATTGATGTCTTACCTGTCCCATCTTCCACATTTTCCACCTCCATGACTTCTGTGTTTATTCGGCCCCTGAAGATATAGAGGGATCCATTGATTGACTTGGTCCGTTTAGAAGCCTTTTTCCCAGCAACTCTGCAATTAGGAATCAGACATGCAATTAACCTCTCTCTTCATGATCTACTTTCCTGCCACCAGGGAAAGACTGGATTTTCTGTGTGTCCTTGGTTTTTAAAATAAATCTTTAAAATAATTTGTGGTAATCATGTCTGTAATTGAGTTTATTAGCTACGAGAGTGATGACTAATAAGCACAAAAAAGCAATAAAAAATTATTAAATGAAATTCAATGAATTCAACTCATGGTTGCACGTATACTGTTACTATGCCTGTGTGTGTAGCAGATAATACATTTTCTTGCTTTAAATTTGATGAATATTAGAAGCAATATGTTATGAGTATAAAAATGTCACGTGAACCAAAATATCCATATCATTCCAATGTCACTCTTTATGGAATAACTCTAATTTAAGAAATCTATTGGACAACAAGCAAATAATAACCATGCTGGAATATCAGTGTAGGAAGGTTTCATGAGAATTTAAGGTTTACTTGTTGTAGACTAGAACCACTTGAAAACATCAGCATGGATCGTCACTGATGCATCTGAATTCAAGGTGATTATGGTAAGAAACTTTCAATTTCACGTGGTTTTAATGCAAAATGTTAAGTATGGCCCCCTATTTGTTTTTTCAGTCTTTGGAAACTTTTAAGTGCATTAATTCTGAAATCCAAATTTGTAAGGAAAGCTACAAAAGACTGGTGTCACATGGACTTCTACATGCATTTTACTTGTCTCTGCATGCTGTACTCTTGAAAAACATCATATAGCGGATCACAGTTTATATCCTTATCATTAAATGTAAAGGAGTGACTCCATTAAAAGGACTTCTTAAAGATCTTTTTAAAGCCTTTTTTATGGTTTATGTCCTGGGTCTTTATATTAGCACAGTGATTCTCAACCAGGGTGCCAGGGCAGATAAGCCATTGCTCAGACTCAGGTTCAGGTTCAATCCCTGCCTAGCCATTTCCCTTCCCCCACTGCCCAGACCTTGTGCACATAAGTAAGCACCGTAATAATGAAGTTTGTTTCTGAAACAGGCTGATGCTCAATTTACAAAAGTTATAGAGAGGTGCCATCAATCTAATGAGGGGTGCCTTGAGTATAAAAAGTTTGAGAACCACTGATTTAGAAGTTTAAAATCAAATTGGCACCTGCTAAGCGTTAATTGGCTCTGATATCTAAAAACAACCCCACTATCTGAACCAAAACACAACCGGTGAAATCATCACTGTTGAGATGGCTGGTGTCCAAACTCTGTAATGTGAAGGGGTTGCTGTGGCCACTTGCCAAGAGCCCACAGGGTATAAATAAAGCTGCAATTAAAATCAGCTGGTCAGAAAAAGTCTCTTGAAATGAAATTTCTGCACAAAATCTGGGGTGGAAGGTGGAATTGTAAATTTGTCGTGAACACGTTCTTTCCATTTTCTGACCAGTGGGGGTGATAAATACAAGTTGGTGATGACTGGATGTCTACATCCAATCAGACCGACCAGGCCTGAAATCTTCAGGCCATTAGATCATTTCCTAAAGAGGACTGGGCAGATTCATAAGAGAAGCTCTCCTGGCAGCCTTAATGAAGTCTTTTGGATGCTCAGCCTATTTCCCTGAAGGAAGCATGTTGTTTCTAACATCAGGATTTAATTTAAACAGGAGGCTAGCCTGCTTCTAAAGTAACAAAACAATACTCAGCCCCAAAAATCTATGTCATCGATTTGGCAGACTCTCCTTGGCTGCTGCAGAGATGAGACAGCAAACCTGCATGTCAAAATGTAGGTCCTGATTCTGATCCCACTTTACACTGGTGTCACTCCTTGGGTCTCCAAGGGGTCTGCTTCTGATTTACACCGAAATGAAAGCCCACAGTGGCAAATCAGAAAAGTGCAGCATTTTGTCTCATTACTGCTCATTGAGGGCTCATGGCTTGAGCCTTGCCAACAAGGTTCTTGCCTTAAAATCAGAATAACCAGACCAGTGAAAATCAGTTAACAATGAAATCAGGATCAGATCATTAGACTTCAAAGTAGGCACCACAGACTGTTTTGAATTTCATAACATCTGCATCCCATTAGTTTAATCGTTTGTCATGTGGCTGGCCAAATGGCCTTGCTATCAGAAGCACGTGGACATCCATTTCCACTCTGGACCAAATTATAAATAGCAGCCAGACAGGGGAAACATCCACATTTTAGAATAGCCCTCCCATCCCTAAATATATCTTTCGTATTAAGTAATACTCAGCAGACTTCTTAGAATACTTGGCTTTTTAATGGAAATCAGATTTTGGAGATTTGGACAGGTCGTGCAGCTTTAATAGAAAAAGATAAACAACATCGATCCTTTAGGGAACTCGGAGTGTTACAGCAGCCTCCTCCGATCCCAAGCCAAACTACAGAGTAGTTCAGTAATGTCTGATGTGCAAAAACAGAGAGACTTGCTTAAAAGGCCCTGGAACATTTTGTTTCCTAAAACTTAGTATTCCGGGAAAAGTGCATGTACAAGGGAGCGGCTGAATCAACCTGAACTGCAAACAGACCCGGAAACCGGGAGTTCTTAGACAAGCTGGAACTGTGCCATGCAAGGTCAGATGTAGAGTGGGTTGGGAAGTTTCTAACTGGAATATCTGTATATCAGAGAACCAGTTTCACTGCAATCTAAATGTTCCATTGCACACGTTGATTTTTGACAGAAGTTGTGATGGAAAGGCTTTTGTTGCTTTGTTTCAATGATGTCAGTGATTTCACTTAGATAAGGTTCAAAATAAGTTCCCTTTTGCTGCTTCATTTGATTTCGTTTAAACTTTTCTATTTTATTATAATATTAATATACACTTGCATCCAATAATTCTATATTCTGACATGTCAGCATGAGCAAAAGAAAATATTTGGACATTATAGAAACAAAATGGTTGCCTATTTCCCACTGGGAATTTTTCAGAGTTTGCATTTCACAAAAATGGCAGCATTTGGACATTTTTGAAAATATTTCCTGATATAATCCAAATTTCTCATGGGATAGACCTTTCGGTCTCTCAGCGCTCCAGTTAGAAGCGCCATGCTGAATAGGAGGCCTCCTTCACCGAGGACTGTAAAGAGCAGGCTGAGCCAAGAGCTGGGAGCGGCATAGAGGAAATGAGAGGCGATATCAGAGTTGGGATCACAGGAACCAATGAATGAAGACACGTTTGGAAAAGAAGGCAGTGGGGAGAGTGAGAGCTAAGCAGCAAAGACAGAAATGGACTCTGGAAAGGTGAATGAAGACAGTAAACTATAGGCTAATTCTGCAGTAGACGTGCCTTGAGCTTAAGGAGAGCCTTGCACGAAGTGAATGAATAAATAAAAACAGCTAATACTAGTAGGGCTATAATGCATCGCTGTTACTGAGGATAAACTGCAAACACTGACTATCTCTTTATATCTTCTCCTCTCTGCTCCTATGCCATGTGCTTTCTCTGGACTTTTCCTTTCATTGTCATTGCCCAAACCTGGCTTCAAGTCTTCTGTCATGCTGCCCTCATATTCTTGGAACAACCTCACAATGAATGTTGGCAAGACGTCCTTTTTCACATCACTCCTCGAGACCCATCTGCTCTGGGAAGCTGTCCAGCTCTAAGAGCCACACCTCAGTCTGTGGTTTTCCTGCACTGTATCAAGTCATGTCTTAAAGCGGCACATTTTTTAGGGCAGAGGGACTCGGTCACTGTTTGGCACATGGACAAGACTGCACAGCAATTTGTCTGTCCACGAGACTAAATGGACAAGAGTAGAAACAGACAAAAGGAACAGATTATAAACCTGTAATTCAAGACCAGAGGCTGCTGGGAACTAGAGTAGATGCTCAGGAGTGGCTTTTTCCCATTACTGGAAAGCCTACACATGACAAGACTGGAAGGATGTGCTCACCTGGATTTCCGCTTGCAGTAGACCAGGAGGTTATCAAACAGGAAAAATGTTCTCTCTTGGATGTTTCCAGCTGAGATTTTTAACAAAGTCCCTTGGAGTAGGAGCTGTGTGCAGATGTCTGTCAGATTGGACCCCTAGAGCATAGAAAACCAACTGTGTTTATTTTGCCTTTTTTAGAGTACAATTAAGTTTAATTATGCCCTATCTATGCATCAGCCCGTCTTATTTAATAAGTCATGAGAACTGCTAAACAGTGGACTTACCATACGGGAGATGGTCCTTAATTTCTTGAGGTGACCATATATGCAATCTTCTCCCAGGTGTTTAAAAATATCCCTAATGAAATGCCTCTATTCTGTGATTTCCCTGTTCAATACAAGGGGCCTTTCTTCACAAGAAATCCCTTTTAGTCCCTCTGTTCAGAACATCACTCATCTTCAGCCTGGCACTGCACATGTGGTGGCTTTAAAGATGCCCTCTAGAAGGGCATTGGAGCCTCCTTTGCCATAGTCTCTCCTAGCCATCTTTCCAAAACATGATCCTACCACAGAACCTGTCTTCCCAACTCTGCTGTCAGCAGTGCATGAAACTGTTCTCCTTCCTCAAGTTCTCAATACACGTGTCCAAATTAGAAACAAATCCCCCCAAAAATCATATGGTTGCATTTTCTATGAGCCAAGTCCTGGACCCATGAAGGGGGTCTATGTGAGTCTATCTGTGCAAAGTGATTACAAAGTTGGCTGAGCTAGTTGCCTGAGGAATCCCTGGCACAACGAAGTCTCTGGGTGACGTAAGGCCACTGCCACTGGTTCCAGGCATCCTTATGCTACTGTATGGAGCATAGCTAGGGAAGATGATCCCAAGCTAGTTACCCAGGGCACCTGTAGCTGAGCACAAATGCAGGCAGGCCTAGCTGTGCTCCAGTTTCATCTGTGAACTACCCAAGCCCAAATAATAAAGGAATATATGCACTAGCAACCTATGGCCCACAGGCCAGAACTGGCCCGCAAAGATCCAACCTGCAGTATGAGATCCACTGCATGCAGCTCAGCCCAGTGCATTCCCTTCTCTGCCCTTCACCACCACCCCTGCTCTCTCTCTCTCACCTCTCCCCTATGGAAAGTGTTATTTATTCTCTCCTTCCCTTCAACTCCTCCCCCTTCGCTATCGCAGGTACTGTTTGCCAGAGGCAACCTCTCTCCCTTCCCTCCCCTTCTCTATCCTCCCTATGACATTGGCAGCCACCTACCTCCTGCCTTCCCTTCCCTCCACTCCACTCTCCCTTCCCCCTGCTAGGGGGAACAGTGGCTCATGCCAGCAGCCAGATTGCAAGTGCCTTAAAAGTTTGCCACCCCCTGAAGTACAAAGTATACAGCTTTCTTAGATGCTGCACTGTGCAAAACCAGTCAGTCCTTAGTCTTTATCCATATGATGCTAGGTCTAGTATTATTTCACAGGTGCAGAGGCATCCTACTAACAAGGATCCACTTACAACAAATGCCCAGAAGCAGTGGCAGCATTTGTCATGTATTTCTGTATTTGAAATTAGTTTGGAAAGAAGAATAACTTCTCAGAGCAATGTCAACTTCCTTATCATTCCTTGACATAGCAAATAAGGAAGCACATTAGATAATTTGATCTCCTGACTTGAGTCTTACCGGAAAAGAGAACTACAGTACCTTTGGATTGCAAGACACGCATTACCAGCTGAACAATTTGATTTGCAAAGATTCTATTATCTTCGTTTTCACAAGCTTCCTATCCATTATATCCACTCACTCAGACCACAAGCACCTCTGTGCACGAAGAAGGAAAAAGTCATCTTCATGCAGAGGTTCAATTTCCATACTTTGAATGAGATTTACACCATGCATTCAGTACAGGTGAAATCTTACTTGCTGTCCTTACTACTGGCTGATGCTATTAAGCTACCCAGGAAAAATAAATTAAATGAAAACCAGATTTTCTAAACATAATATTGCTCCAGAAGTGTGAGCTACACTTTGACTGCATTGCATTCAAAAAGGACTCTTGCTACCTCTGCTGTACTTTTCAAACTCTGTTATACATCTGCATTTCTGTACATTTGGATTTTAAACTGGGGGGAGTTAGCTGAATGCAATATTTTCACTTGCTGTACTGACATAGTTTATAGGCCTGTGCAAAGCGGCTAGTATTTGCTTCAGATGCGGGTTCGGCCGATTCGGGGGACTGTGATTCAACTCGGTGATTCGAATCACTGTCCCAAATTGATTCGTCCAAATCTGATTCAGAGATTCGGCTGCTGCTGAATGGGACGAACCTCTGAATCAACCCCATCCCCCGCCCGCTCTGAATGGCTGCCCCGCCTGCTCTCCCAGCTCCCAGTTCTTTGGAAGAAAAAAAAAGCCCCAACTCACCAGCTGCTGTCGGGCTGGGGGGGGGGCAAACCCTGCTGTCCCTATTGCTCCATGCTTCGTGGGGGCCTCTGCCATGAGCCCCCCGCCCCCTGCCCACTCTCCCAGCCCCCGCATGGCTGCCCCACACACCCCAGCTCCTGGTTCTTTAAAAAAAAAAGCCTGCACTCACCAGCTGCTGCCTGGTGGGGGCGGGGGGGGGGGCGATCCCTGATGCCCCCCACTACCCCATGCTGTGTGGGGAGCTCTGCCACGAGCCCCCAGAAGCCCTGAGGCTGCTGCCGGGGCCGGGGGTGGGCGGGGGT
>NW_005841865.1:4564616-4567131 GCF_000455745.1 Alligator sinensis
GGGGCGAGGGCGGGGGGGGAGGCCGGGGGGGGGCTGGAGGAGTGGGGGGGTTGGGGGGCTTGTGGCAGAGCCCCCCATGCACCATGGGGCAGTGGGAGCAGAGGGGATTGCCCCCCCACGTGGCAGCAACCAGTGAGTGGGGGCTTTTTTTTAAAGAGCTGGGAGGTGGGGTGTGTGGGGCAGCCATGGAGGGGGACTGGGAGAGCTGGTGGGGGTCAGGGGCTGCTCAGGGGGACTGGGAGAGCAGGCAGGGGATGGGGCCTAACAGGGGTCCCCCCATGGCCTCCTCTCTCCTTCCTCCAGCCCCCCTCCCTTACTTACCAGCACGGAGTCCAGGTCTAGCTCCCTACAGCAGCCAGCGAGGATTGCCTGAATCCGCAAAGCTCTCTGAATCATTTCTGAATTGATTCAGAGAGCTTTGAATCAATTCAGACCTTGTAATTGGTCTCCTGATTTGATTTGGATTTGGAGATTTAGCCACCGAAATGGGGCAAATCTCCTCCAAATCGAATCAGCACTCAAAGCTTCGTGCAGCCCTAATAGTTTATTTTCTAAATAATTAGTTGAGGCCAGCTTAAATTTGCTTGCGATTCAACTATTTAATCTGAAGATCACTTGTTGACAAAGTCAAATGGCCAAATGGAGCACAGAGTAAAGATTTCTACGTTTTCACAATCGTGGTTCCTGACAACAACTGGCATATAGAAGTAAAATTGGAATAATGTTCTGCAGCAGTTGAGACCTGTAACTGAGAGGGTTTCAACACCAACAGCTTTGCAGTGACAATAAGGCAAGCTCACTGATCAAGACTGGGTCTTTAATATTTCCAAGGGAACTCAAGTGATAGAGAAGGGATAGGAAAAGCAATGAGTAGCATGAAATTAGAAGAGACCTGTCTTTTTCTTAGTATTATGCAAGAATCCCTGGGTGAAACTCCCTGTTCTGTTGTTTTATGCAGCAAGTGGCATTGGGGAATCAGAACGGCCCCTTCCCACCTTAAAATCTATTAGGCTATGAATCAATATTTTATATCTCCCTCATCACTGGTATCTGAAAGGCTTTGATACAGTTCCTGTGGGGCGCTGACTGATTTGCTCTTCATTTATGCCAATCAGCAAGGCTTTCAGTTGTAAGTAACAGATTGGGGAAGATTTCTGTGATTTTCTAGGAAATTCTTTTCAGGGCAGAAAATAATTTCTCACCTTTTCAAGTGGGATTGGGCTGCAGGTAAAAAAAAAAAAAAAGTGACAGCCAGTGGGCTTCCAACTTAAAGTGTATTATGAAACAATTGACTCGGTTCTCACAAATCATGCTGTGCCAGAATTGTGGGTTTCTACACATATCGGATTTGTGGAGCCCAGACTTTCAGCATGTACCAGCTGCACAGTGAAAACAGTCCACAGACATTGATTAGAAAGACCCTCTGCCAACTGGCAGTCAGTATATACAGAATAGAGTCAGCATAAAAAAGTTGGTTGTTCATTAAAAAAAGAAAACCCTCCCTACAAGGGTGCCCCTCCTTTGCATCCTTGCTATTCACCTCTTTTTACACCAACCCACCATGTTCTCAGACGGTGGTTTGGTTTGAGATCCAGACCATGAATCAAGTGAAAAAAACAGGTTGTTTGATATTATAATCTGTACAATATACTACGCAATACTACGATACCTTGCAGTGGCAGTATCGTAGCCCATGAGGCCCAGCCGAGGCATGATTATTGCTAGTTGAAAACTTATCCCTAGGATTTAGTATTGTTCCAACTAGAGAATGAACCTGAGTAGGCCATCTACTCAGAGTGTGGTTCTTCAGATGTCTCCTGGTCTCTCATTATATTATGTCTTGGAAACTAAGTGAAATAACATTAGGCCAGGACTCTGCTCTAAGCATCATATTGAGAGGGGACTACAGAGCAGTGCTGCTAATGCAGTTGTTAAAATAAAGAGCTGGAATCAAGGAACTGCTCTTAAAATGAAAGTTTCAGAGGATATAGAAGGGTGAGAAGGAAAGGCAAAGAGTTAATGCAGAACTGGAAACATATTGTACCATTTCATGTGTTGAAAAGGTGGATGGTGGCACTAATTGCATTGGGATGAAGCCTGGAGATGGGGTTGGGCGATTGGCAGCAAGTGCAAAATCAGGGAAGCCAATGAAACTGCACTGGTTTGTTTAACGAGAAACAGTAGACAAGGCAGTACCCCTTCCAAATCAGATATACAAATCAAAAGTAAACTTAGGACAGAGTTTCTTGAACTTTCTCCAGAAATCTGCATTGCTTGGTAATGCAGCAGGATGCTATTTGCTTGCTCTTGACAATGTAAGGGTCTTTGATTAAGCTTGCCAGGAGCATGGGGCCTTGCTGAGTTAGAACGAGCATCATGTACCTAAACCCCATGAATTGCCAACCTTTCAGCCTCCACATCAACACCACTGGGAAAGGAACATCTCTTACTTTAAAGGGAGATTAAGATCAAAAGATTAACTGAAAAATGGAACAGAAATCTCCCCTGCTCTTTC
>NW_005841865.1:4567141-4619853 GCF_000455745.1 Alligator sinensis
CAACTCTGTGGCTGGTATCATTGCCTTATGAAAGGAAAACTATGTGTTTAGTTCAGCAACTGGAAGTTTTCCTAGGCTGGGAGCCCTTTTCCCTGGGAATAACTATGAAATGCAGTTGAAAACCTGGTTCTGAATTGCAAATGGCATCTGTATCGCCGCAAGAGGCAGCCACTTTGGTCAAAGGTGATACTTTGTGAGCCCTTGGCAGCATGGGAGTACTGGGTAGGAAACTATATACCAGTTTGCAACTTGCTTCAACATGTTTCAGAAGAATTGCCAGATGCGTTTAATATTGATCTTTTACTGTGATACACAAAGGCACATCCACCCTGTCTTGATAAGCCAGTAGGAGCCTCAGATCTGTTATGCAGCTTGCTGCCTGTGAAAAACACTTTTTACCTTTTGAACTTACACACTGATGGGCTGAGCGACCTAGGTGACCTTGTTATAAAATAGTGTGGATAAACAAATCTGAAACTCTTCTCATCCCCAGAACGTTCCTGTAGGTTATTTAAACCCCATTAAAACATGAGAGTGGTTTGGGTGTTTGTTTATACATGACATCACAGACGCTCATCACAAAAATCACTAGCAAGGCTTCAGGGTTCAAGACATCCCTCTTGCCTTGTTGACTCCAAACGCTATCAAACCTGAAATGGTTTTAACTGCTTCTGGGAGTCATATTCTACTGAACATTATCTGGCTATGTCTATTGAGCCTGCTATCCAAAAAACACACAGCTGGATAGCCGGGTTGCTCTTATGTCTTCAGCTCAATGCCAAGAACATCCTTCAGGGAAAAAATGAGCGAGGTTTAAAACAAAACAACAAAAAAGCCGCCCTGGAGCACACCCAAGAGTCCAAACATGAGGAAGTTTATGTGACCTCTGGAAAGATGTCCTCCACTAAGGAATCCTCAGCTGGCAACAATCAGCCTGGATGTTTTAAATGTCAGGAACACTCAACTCCCGACACCAAGCTCTCCATGAGGCCATTTAACACCACTAACTCCCTATGGTGGAGTAAAAATGAGCTGTACATCTCCCTGAGGGTTCCAGCTCTGCTTATCAAATGGTGTGGGGTAAAGACATCAAATTACAAAGCTGTCAACCTTTCTTGAACTGAACCTACTGCCAGACTCCACCACGGGATGGCTCCTTTACAGAATTCTTCCTTCTCCCTGTCCCTCGCTCGCCCTGGCTTTCCATCCTCTTTCTCTCTCCTCACGCCCTTCTCTTCCCCAATATCAAGCAGTAAAATACCTCACTAGAATCACCCCGTAAGTTACCTGACAGCAGCAAATATGTCTGTTTTCAAGTGGGCCCTTTTTGGACAGAAAACCTTTATGAAGACGGAGGAGCTCACTTTGAGATTCCTAGGAAAAGTGAGAATTCAGAGGAATGGGGAGAAGAATGTGTCCCAAGTAGACCCGCTCTGACTTCACCCTCTGGACTTGCATGCTCCTCAGACCAAATTCACCCATTTCAAATTTCAATTCCTTTTATCCTTTACAAGTGTCCTTCTTCTACGATCCATTTGTTCTGCATCCAGTTAGGAGCAGCTCATGTTCCCAATATAAACTAGATTTTAAACCATTCAAAGTGATGCCACCCATACCTCTAAGTGCATTTACACACTGCATAAGACACGCTGAGATCTGTGTACACAACGAGTCATTCTGCTCCAGCCTTTTGAGTGATGTAGGGTAAAGTGCCTACAGGGAGTGTGCTGATTTGCCATCCTACCTCCCATCCTTCAATGTGGGACTGCAGCTGCTCAAGGGCTTCTAGCTTCTCCATCTGCCTCTTCGTCTCATTGATATTTGTGCAGACAGTCTTCATTGCCTGCAATGCATTCTGGACCGCTTGGTGATCAGGATGCTTAGAGGGCGTCCTCTTAGCTAGTTCCTGAAAAAGAAAGGACATAAGCAGAGTGAACGCTGAATGACATGTGGGAAATGCAATTGCAAACATGGGATTAGGGGGCACATGCATAAGGAAAGTGTCCAGAAGCCCTGTTGAATTATCAGAGCAAAGTTGTACGTGTCGCTACAAGTTTTGTAATAACTAGATGCTGGTCTCTAAAAGATGTTATTGCTGTAACACTAATGTCATTGTTGGGCTCTTGCTAAATTAATTCAGGCATTGCATGATGATAAATATGACAAATGAGGGAAGTTCCTACCGAACATTTTGTGCTGCATTAAATGTGCTAATGAGAACCAAGCTCAGCTAAACTAAATAATTACATAAAAAACAAGCTACTTTCCACAGCTCTCGTACAAAAAGACATGTCTGAACAACAGGCCCAGTCCTGGCTTCATCATAGGCCTGCTGAATGCTGCATTTCTCATTACTTCAATGGTGCAGGATTCAGCCCAGATTTAAATTCTCACCTCAACAGCCCCTGGTGAAAAAATAGAAGTTGCAGAGGCTGTGCTCTTTTGGAAATCCAGCCCTACATGGGCAGATGCCAGTCTGAGTTCCCTATACAGTTCTATAAATGAAAGCAATAAGGTAACATCTTGGAAATCCTTGGATGAAAGACATTTCAACACAGCATTTAAATCAATCCTCTTCAGTTAGCTCAGAATATCAAGGGGAAAGTTGAGGTACAAGAAAATAAGCTTCTTGCCCAATGGTCACACAGCAAGCCAGTGGCAGAAACAAAAAGTCCCAATATCCCTTCTATACAACTAGATAGTTCCCAATGGTCAAAAGGCCTCAGTATCATCCAAACAAGAGCAGACAGCTCCCAGAGAGGAAAAGTCTACCCCACAATCTAGGGTGCAAATGAGAAAGGTCTAGTTAGCAGCAGGACCTCAGCAGGAGGGCTTCCTTCACCAAGTGCAGGCAATGGGCATGTGTTGTCTGGACTGATTTACATAAAGATGAACAAGTCCTCAGCTGTGATAGTTTCCCAAGAGACTGCAATTCATTCTGTTCAGATCAGAGTAGCCCAGCTAGCCACAGCCTGCTGGGACACAACAATGGGAATACGTTGGACCCTGACAATAATCACGAATGACAAGGGTCTGGCAAACAGCAGAGCTGCTGTCAACTCGTAACGAATCATTTTTCAGACCAATGATATTATATAGCCAGCCACAATTGAATAAAAGGTTCATTTAAAAACCTTACTGGGGTTGGCTGTTTCCTTTGGATACCCAACTTGGTGTTTTAAGAGCTGCATTTTTAGCCTGGCTGGAATACTTCACTTTTTCCCCATATTCTTTTTCTTTTTAATCTATTTTTGGCTGTTTTTAAGTCCTGTGGCTGAATGTCAAACTGCTGCTTAGCTGCCACACACTGTATTTCCAGAGAGGGAGCTAGCACGTTTAAATACGGCCAGAGTTTTGACGGAGAAAACCTAATCCATAGCTCCCACACCCAGAGACTAAACATCTTCCATCCAGCGTAGAAGAGGAAGGACAGCGTAGTGGGAAGGAGACTGGTGCTCAGTTCTCTGTTCCTCCTAAGTGAACCTGGGCCAGATCCTATCCTATTAGATGCCTAAGAGTAAACTGATTCCACCCTGAAAACCGGTTAACAGAAAAGTTGGATGGCTCCTCCTCCTGCTCACTGCTTTCCCTGCCAAAGTCATAAGGCATGTTACAAAAGTTGGTGTAATAACATTTTTTTCAGCATGAGTTAAGTGGTGCTTTAAGGTCAAGCCCCCTGGCCTGCTGCTGATACTAATACCAGCATTAGCGTGGCTGAGTAAGGGCACCTGAAGCCGAATAGTTTGTGCAACAGCTCTTGCAACTGTGCAGTTGGTTCAGTAAAAGAGATCACCAAGAATCCCTGTACTTTTCCTGAACCATCATAGCTACATTACCACTCCACCCTATTGCACTTATGGGGTTGGGATTCAGCAGTTCTGTTGCAACAGCCCATCTTTTATAATCAAATCATTCTGGTAATCCAATCACTCGGTGCTGCTAATCAGATCATTTTGTGGTGCTTCACTGTTGTTTCACAACCCTGGTCAATACTACATAATGCTGGTGACAGAAGTTGCCCCTCATCACTGCAGGTTTGCATGCATCCACACAAAAATGTAATAGAAACTGGCAAAAACTAACCTCTCTGCCCCCTGCATTAAACATCCCTTTCCAGTGACACAAGCCCTCCGCAGACAAACAGCTGTCAGGAAGATGCCAGTACAGATGTACTCCGGTGATACAGTGACGTCAGCACCTGTCTGGGCAGGACCCCAGTCCCAGGCAACTTCTTTTTGCCAACACAGCTTCTCATGGGGAGGAAATGCAGCACATGCTCTCATAACACAGGAATAACTAGGCTAGATCAAGTGGGGAATTTAAGTGTCGTCATATGTGCCAAATGTTGCTATAAAGACAACCCTTACTTTATCTGTGCCCCATCTGTAAAATGGGGATTACAGCACTTCTCCCCCACCCCTCTGAAAAGAAGTGCTGTGAGGATAAATACACTGAAGAGTGTGAGACGTCATGGCAGCCAGGACCAAATCAGCACTTAAAAGAGGGCACAATTCTGAGCATCGTTGTCTAGAGATTTTCACAGCTGTGATTGTATTGGTGAAAACTAATGAGGGTAAATTAAAGGGACACAGTGTCAAAATTTTTTTAAAAAGGCTTTTGAAAATGCTAAAGAAATAATAACAATATTTTAAAGGATGGGATTGGGATACAGGAAGCCTGGGCTCCAATTCTGTTTTTCCCCTGAGACCTCCTGTGTGCTACCTCCCATGAGACTGCAAATGGCCTATTTCATTAATGTTCATAATTTATCTTGAGATTTTAAAGTGCAGGGTACTGCCAGTATTTATTTATTAACTCTTCTGATTTGCGTAACCTTTTAAATTGAAATCTGTGAATAGAAGCTAAATGATTTCCGCACTGAGCCATCTTCAGACAATGCAACAGATTGTTCTCATGAGAATCAGGATGCATGGTATCGCATCCTCCGGACTCATTCCCACGCACTGGTTACCATAGATGGACAGGTCCGAAGGAATGGATGTGACCATCCATGTTTTTACACTGGAATGTCACTGCACACTGCTATGCAGGTTTGTAATAGTGGTGACAAGTGAAATTCAGAAAGCCTTGTTTTAAAGAACAGACCCAGAAATCCCAATCCCTGGGTTTTGTTTGTTTTTTACAGTTTATTAAACTGATTATTGCCCTTTTGTCGGTGGCCCTTTTTTGCATCATGAATGGAACAAGCTGTTTTGCGAACTTACACTGAGCTACAGATTTTCCTTCTATAATTTTCCTTCCCAAACATTATAAATGGTGACTGACAATGGCTGTTGTCAGACGGGTGATGCAGCGGAAGCATATTGTGCTGACAACTGGGAGGACCATTTAGGGAGACGAGTTAATGATCCTAAACTCTAGGGCGATTTACAGACTGAGTAACATATGCAAAAGGGAAATGAGCTGGCTGCCACAACAATCGCAGAAGGAGATCCCATGGGAAGGCTGTTCTTACCCCACTGGGGCTCAAGATAAGGTAGGAGAAGAAGATTATTGAGAAGGAAAGGTGAAAAGAAGAGCGTCAGCCATCAGTTTGTCAAACACTGTGTTAAATCTTTCTTTACCTCTCATTAACATTGTTGCAGTGTCCTGCTGCTCAGTCCCACATGCCGCTTTGGAAATGTATGTGCATCTGTTAGCTCTGTCTAAACATCTCTTTCTGAAACCACATCATGTGGATGTGAAAAAAACAGCCCTTTGTTCAGAAAGGCCTTTGCAATAAAGACCAACAGGAATTCAACCTTTTCCAGTAGAAATGATGCCAACAAACAGGTGGATGCTACCTAAATCTGCCCAGCCAGGATATAGGTAAAAAGGGATGTCTTACTAAAGACAGGCAAAAATGCAGCTCCCTCAGACCTGGCACAGAGCAGAAAGAGTGATTTGAAGAGTAGCTTAAACCGCTCTGTAACACCTGCCTCCCCCAAGAAAGCAGTGCCCATGATTTCTGAAATGTAGCTTTGGTTGCTTATTTGTTTTAGCAACAGATCTATGATATGCAGGGAGCCGGGTTTTCTATCTGCCATGGAAAAAAGCAGTAAAACCCAGATTTTCTCACTGTAAGGAGAAAAACCTTTAAAGGAGAAAAACGCGGGAAATGGTGGGTTTTCCCTTGCAGGCTGGCAGAGTTCCAGCCTGCAAGGAGCTGGGGGGGGCAGGAGGAGGGCACTCAGGCAGGGGAGGGTGCCATGTGCATATGCACATGCACACGTGCACATGGCCGCCAGGCAGCCTGGAGGGAAGCTCCTGCAGGTAAGTCTGTTGGGGGAGGGGGGTGGGATTTCGGCTCCCATAGTGAGGGAGGGAGATGGGCAGGTCTGAGGCTGGGGCTGCTGCCCAGCCCAGGTGGCGTGTGGGGCTTGGGACCTGAGGCTGGAGTGCGCAGCTGCAGGGCCAGGCAGGAAGCAGGAAGGAACCGAGACCAGTTTGCCCGGGGATATGGGGGGCTGGCTCCCCGCCACTGTGCGCACTCCCGGGGGGAGGCATGGGGGGCATGTGCCCCCCAGATTTGTGTATGGGACAGGGGCAGGCTGCCCGCTGCAGGCCCAGGCTCCCTGCCCTGCTGCCCTCCCGTGGGGCATCTTGGGCCCAGAGGGCGAGATTTGGCACAGCAGGGAAGAGTAGGGTCAGGAGGGAAAGCTCAGTGCCACTGTTGCAAGCCCCGTGCCACCATGGCAGGGCCTCCCCTGCCTTCCCAGCAGCAGTGATGGGCACAACTTCACACCACCATCCTCACTGCTGCTGGGTGGGCAGGGGGCACTTCACCATGGCAATGTGGGGCTCTCAATGGCAGCACTGAGCCTCCCTGCCCTGCTCTGCCCTGGCTGGACCGCAGAGACCCCCGGGGGTAGGGCAGGAGGGCAGGGAGCCCAAGCCTGCAGTGGGCAGCCTGCATCTGCCACCCCCACGATGGGCTCCACTGCAGCCATGCCTCTCATGGAGAAGGGGGAGCTGGACTCCATGCTCCTCTCTGCCACAGCAGCTGCCGTCTCCGATGGGTGGCAGCTGGGGCTCAGGCGCTGCTGTGGGGGGATGTGGACCCAGATCCCTGCCCCTATTGTCCTGGCTGCTGGGGGCCAGCCTCTTCCAGCAGTGCTGGGGGAGGAGGGGGTAGCTGTGGTTGGGAAGTGAGGGGTATCAGCAGGGCCCAGGAGGCTTTGGGTAGCAAGTGAGGGGCACTGGCAGGGCCCAAGGAACTGTGGGTAGGGAGTAAGGGGCACTAGAAGGGTCCAGGGGCCTGTGGGTTGGGAGTAAGGGGCACAGGCCGGGGGGGGCTGGAGGTCAGGAGTGAGGGGTACCAGTAGGGCTGGGGGGCTGGAGGTCAGGAGTGAGGGGCAATGGCATAGGCAGGGCACCAGCATATCAAGGCTGCTCAGCACCATAGAGTTGTTTTTTTGGGGAGGACAGTCGCAGCTGGACCCACAGCACATCCTGGTGAGTGAAGGGGGCAGAGGGAGCACTGGTTGTCCATGATAAAAACCCAAAATCAAACGCCAACATTTTTAGGTATTTATAATTTATTTTCTTACAGTGATTGAGGCACTGGTAGCTTTCCAAATTGCTTTAAAATTGTAACTATATCAAGAAAACCTTGTGTTCAACTGATAGCTATATATATATATATAGCAGTGTTTCATTTTAATCAAGGAAAAACGTGGAGTTTGGTTTTAAACAGAGAAAACCAGAATCCCTGATGATAAGGAAACACCTGTTTGCCACTGAAAAACAGAGAGAGAGACCAGATGGCAGGCTGTGGAGAGAATTGGCTTATCCTCCAGAAAACCCATATATGTTTGCCAGGCCTGAGACAAGTGACCAAATATCCTGCTTAAGCACTGCTATCCGAAGGTGGTCGCTGCTGTTGCTGCTTGCAGTAAGGAAGCCCATGTAGGAATCTGTAGGACAACTCACAAAACAGATCAGCTCTGCATCCATGGAGGAGTTACTCCCATCCAAACCTGCCTGCAATAGGGAAATGAAAAACCTGAGATTTATACAGCCTGTCAGCTGTACCCCTGTCTGCAGGTTTCTTCCAACTGAAAAATAGCTTGTTGCAAACACATTTTTTAATTTAAATCTTGGAAAGCATCCCTCCCTTCTCTTGAAAGGGATCAAGATGACAAGAGTCCTGTCAGGACTGGACCCCTGCCACATCCTATTTCAGCATCATTTTTACAGCTTCAAACCTTCAGCACCACCAAATACCCTAATATTTCATACAGGTAAATATATGCTCTCTCCCCTCAGTCTTGTAACAGAAGCTCTCTGGCATGCTCACGCATTCATGTCTGTTGGTATTATAGACAGGAAAGATAGATCAGTGCTTGGGTCATTAAGTGAGACTTGAAACCCTGCTCTGCCTCAGTCTCTGTGAGACCCTTAGCCTCTCCTATTCCTCATCTCCCGATGTGTGGAATGGGGAGATATCAGCGCCCAACCTCCCAGGGGTCTTGGGAGGATGAATATATCAATTAACTGGGGGAATGGCAATGGAGACGTCTAGATGATACCATGGATGATATGGCATCTATGCATAACTCCCCTGTACAATTGGCCAAAGATACAACCTTGTTACATGTTACACTATTGTGTTTCAAAAGCAGAAAACCCTCTTTAGCATAAATCTGTCTCTGTATGCAAAGGATATTTAGGAAATGTACTTAAATTATGCTGTAAAATTAATTTCAGCTTGCCTTATTTTATTGCCTCAAACCTCCTTTAGCACAAATACTTAAGCTTTTTAAAATGCCATTATATAGTTTTGCTTCTGTAGCGGGGTTGAGACAAACTTGAAGAACTTCCCAAAATGTTTGACACGCAGAAAACCCACATCTTCCCCTCTGGTGTCAAATGCCTTTTCCATTTTGGTTCATAGCATTACCAAAGAGGAAGAGGAAGGAGCAGCCCCATGGGGTTTTTTTTAAAACGTGCCTCTTGCAAAGCCAGAACCCAGTCCTGTCTGACAGTTTTGTGATTTATGGGTGTCTTGACTCTCAACTGCCCTGCATCTCATGCTGTCAGTGACACCTGTGCAAAGAGGGGATGGTATGCTGCTCTCATGATGGCAAGAACATTGACAGGCAGGGAAGAATCAAGCCTATTAAATCTTCAGTAGGCTGGAGTTGTTGTGAGAAGTTTGTGAGGTTACCAGATGATGTGGGGTTTCTTTAAAGTGTCCGTGTTTGTCTGGTTTTGCAAAGCAGGCTTTTTTTCTTTCCCTTTTTCTAAATCTACTTACTGGCTGGTGAGAGACATGACATCCCTGTTGAACAAAAGACTTCCTTTTGTCCACAGACCAGGTACACTGCAGACAGCAGCACCACCAGATTCCCCCATACTGTCCCCAAAGTTTGCAATAACCTGACCTGGAGGTGAGATCTTCTCTTTAAAGCACTTTGTGCATAGAGCTGGGATCTTATTTGCTGAGTGCAGCCCCGCACTCTGATGGTGATTTTAATTAGGCATCCAACATGCCACTCACAGATCTAAAAACCACGATGGGTGGAGGGGAGAAAGATGTTGCAGTCACTGTATAAGACTGACCACAGCTCTTCAGTTCCACAGTGTGCACCTAAGCACATCCTGATTACTCTGCAGATAGAGACAGACAGTTTTGCTTTCAACAGGAGTTGGGCAAAAGTGGTTGGTTACTCTATGAACAGTAAGGGTACATCAGTAAATGTCAGGTATCAAAATAAAAGTATAGAAATATCCATTTCATATTTCTATCCATATCCACATCCAGCTCCCATTCTCCCAGTTGCCACCCTTGAAAGCCACTTCCCAAAAAATGTGTACACTTATCAAATTCCACCTTAAAACCAGTTAGGTTTCTGCCCCCCATTACCACTGCAGCTCTTACAGAACATCACTTTTCTGATGGTTAGAAATCTTCTAATTTTCAGTCTAAATTTATTCACAAACAATTTATTCCCATTTATTTTCATGGACAGGTACACTTTAGCTTAAATAGTTCCTCTCCCTCCATGATGTTCCCCTCTGTGACGTATTTATAGAGAGTAATCATATCCCCCTGCAGAATGTACTGAAACCTATGGAACGACTCACACGGACTTCACTATGGGTTGGTTTGGATGTCACAATAACTGAAATCAAATATGCATTGCTCACTTCAGTAATAGCAATTTGCAGGCTTATTTTGGGGGGAAAAAACAACACAAAGCACCATGTCAACAGATGCAGCCTGTGCATTGGGTTTCTAAAAGTTTATTTCTGCTTTTTTTTCCATCCAAATATATCAAAGCTTAAGAAATGTGTATGCATGAAAAGTCCATGCCACCTAGTGCAAATTTTCTTTTGAATTCTACCATGCCTTTGTAAAGCTGTACTTGCTGAATATTTTTTGCATGCTCAGTGCAGAATTTTGCCATGGAAATAGAGAACTTTATGCATGACTAGCAAAGAGATCAATTACTGGTTATGCAACACAGTAACTTAAGTTATGTATTTTGGTTGTGAATGCAGCTTACATAGCTCAAAGCTGAAAGAATTTCAAATGCCTGATATAATCCAAATGTAAAAACTGAATTACATGAGATAAAAGGTAGCACTTCAGAGAACATACTTGAACATGAGCAGCTAATTAGGTGTGATTGCTGAACTTTAAACTAAAAAACTGAATGCTACACAGGAAGATGTAAACACCAGAAGTGGGAGGGAGGTGAGCAATGCAGATGCATTTGAAAAACCTCTTGCTTCCTCTGTGTAAGCCCAGCTTTCATACTTCCTAGTAGAAAGGATGTTATTCTGCTAAACTGTTCTTTTAAAAAAAAGGCTCTACCAGTCTTCTTCCTCTGCTCCCCAAAATGATCATCTCTTCGTATACTTACAATTGACAACTGAACATATGTTTTTGCTGTTTAAAATTGCAAGGCTGTACATAAAAAGAAGCCCATGCTTCCTCCTCCTCCTCCTCCATGCATGAGAACATTTATGACCCTACCATATATTCTGCACACAGGAATGTTAACTCTGCACATTGATTGCAGCTGCAAATCATGGCCTGCCAGGCTGTCTGGTTTGCACCACAAACAAGGTCACGTGTAAAACATGGTTTTAGGTGTATATCCTCTGAGCTCCATATTGAAAACCTTAAGTGATAGAGATAGCAAACATACCAATTTCCTCTGCTAATCATCTCAGGAAGGCACACCAACAAACAGTTTAGCACCAAACTGTATTTGGAACTAATTCTACTCTTTAAAAAAGCATGTGTGTAATCATATTTTTCTGGGGTTTATTATTACTATTTTCCACGTATTTCTTTCATGCAGAAGAAGGGGAAAGAATGAGAGAAATGTGAACACTTATTATACACCATGTGCTGTCAAATCTACAAAGTAAACACACTTGAAACATTAAAAACGTGCTTCACTTTTTCAGTTTTCATTTTTCACTTAGTTAACAATTATGATAAGAATGGGTCAAAACTATCTGAGACAAGTGTGACTGTTAAGGTGGCAATGTTACATTAATTTACGAACACACATTTTTTTACATTTCAGTTTCAGATTGAATACGGCTAGATTTTAAATCTTCCATGCAATATTATGAACCCAACTGCACTTTGTATACCTGAAGGCTACGCAGTCATATTAAACTCTAGCTAATTAGAAACGTATTATCTTTGAAACCAGCTTTTAAACAGGGAATAAAGGGAAAGTTGCAGTTTTATCCTATTCTGTATCTGTTCCGCTGGCCACGCTGCTCTGCATTTCAAAGTTCACATACTACATTCATTAAGGCTTGCCTGTGCCTCATTGTTTTGCTTTAGCTTTCAAGTGAATTCTGAGTCTGGCAGGTCAGTTTTTGCCTCCAGGTTCTTCTTTCTCTCTTAGGACTTATGAGTCTCCCATCACGAGGCAACACATAATTACTACCGAGAACTTTCATACAGCTATGCACATTATAGGACATGGAAAAAGATGGACTAGAGCTTGAGTGCATCTGTCTGGCTGGACACTTAGTAACTCCTAAACAGAATATGCATAAAACAGGAAATATTTATAACCTCTGTGACATGCATTAGGCGATCAGGCGACTCCAGGGGTGGGGTTCTCATGTGCTGCACATTCCTGTTGTGTTATGAAGTAGGGCACAGAGAAGAGAGCCTCTAATCCCCACCCCCCAGGGGTGTGATTAACTCATGATCACCACTTCCCCAGGGTGCTCTTCTCATTGATATAAATGCTCTTTATTAAGGGGAAATGGCTATTTTTGTGCTGAGACTGGCTTGCACAACAGCTGCTTCTACTCGTAAGAAGTGTAGTCCTCACTAATTAATGTAGAGTCATACAATTGTTATCAGAGAGACTGAGTGCTGCCTTTATCTCGCTGTTTTGCTCGTAGTATTTACGCAGCAAGTTTTCCAGACTACACATCCAAACTGGACGCTCATTCACATGTACAGTATGTACTACCAAGGTCCGTGCGGTGGGTCCTTGTTTCTTTTCCTCTGAAAGAACTGAAATACCTGGCACAGAAAGCACTTTTCTTCCTGTTTAAGTCAACAGTCCCTTTGAGCCTATTCTCCATGCTTAAGAGACAATTCATATTATCTCATGTACACATATGGAATAGCTCATTGCTAACAAATGATTAGTGGGATATTCTGAATTCCAACATCCTAAATGCAGACTCCAAAATCTTTTGCTAAAATGCAACAGTATCAAGAAAGAGGGGAAGGAAAGAAAGGAAGATTAGGAAGGTTTTGCACCAGGGTAAAAATGAGCAAGCCAACAAATTCTATACTTAATCTCTTACACACTAGAGATGTTGCCTGAAACAGGCAAAAGCTGTATGAAGCACATTAACAGGACTATCATTATTGTTCTACCCACACAGACACTAGACAACAGCATTCACGTTTCAGCTTTAAATTATTTATAGGATTGGATTTATAGGACTTAAAGTGAATTTAAAGAAAAATAAGAAAAACAACAACAAAAAACCCTGCTCATCTCTAGAGCTGTACTGGTGGATCCACATATTGTGAAATTGCAAATTAAAATAGCATCAAGCACCAACATTAAGTTATTTTTCAGTCCCTATCATTTATTGGTTCAGAAATGAAGCAGCCTCATCAGGAGATGAGGAAGTACAAGATTACCCCACTGTAAAGTATCATAATGCAAACTGGAAATAATAGACAATATTGATGCTACTCACTCCGAGTCTGTCTGCACGTGGAGTTATTTCCGAAAAGCTATTTCTGATGAACTATTCCAGAATAATTTCATGTGTGGATGCTCTTGTTCTATAATAAGCATGTCCACATTTAGAGTTAATAAAGAAGAGCTATTTCACTTCAAATTTGCACCCTGATTAAGATCAATGTTCGTGTGTACACAGGCCCTATTCCAAAGCATCGTATCAATACTAACTACTTAATGATAGACCAAGTGCTTCAGGTAATGTTCAAACACTTCAACTGTCTTATTTTTCTTTGCTAATAAGAATAAAAGACTATTGCTTCTGACATCTAAGGAATTCAAATACATTTCATAGAATCGTAGAAAATTAGTATTAGAAGTGACCTCAAGTCATCTAGTCCAATCCCCTGCTCAAAGCAGGACCATCCCCAACTAGATCGTTACAGTCAGGGCTTTGTCAAGCTGGGCCTTAAAAACACCCAAGAATGGCAATTCCACCACCCTGTCGGCAACCTGTTCCAGTGCTTTGCCACTAGTGAGAAAGTTTTTCCTAATATCCAACCTAAACCCCCAATGTTGCAATTTGAGATCATTGCTCCTTGTTCCGGCAGCAAGCATTCGCAAACATTTTGCTAGTATCAAAGTATTCTGTGTGAAGCCAAGGTCATAGATCCAGTGGTGGAACTGAGAACAAGACCAAGTTTCCCCAAGCCCCAGTCTACAAAGCTAGCCATTAGAGAAAAATGCCTCTCAGCTATGAAGGAGAAGACAAAATAGCAGGTAAGACTTAAAGATACCAAGGTTATATTAAAGTTATATGAACATCTTCTTATTCATAAGCACCTGCTAAAGACAAAGTAAAAAGGAAGGCAGAGAATAGCCTCTTTGACCTTGCCAGTCAACAGGAACAAAACTATTTTTTTGCCCTGCGTGTAAGAGAGCCCCCAGAGATACGAAGCAGCTATTCCAAAGTAACCGCCACATCTCCATGGTTCACACTTCATTTGGGAGCTCCATTATTTTGACCATCTGATGCTAAATTTTTCAGTTCTTATTTAGAAAAAAATAGCAGAAGTTTGGAATGTCTGCAATTTTGTCACCATAAACTCATTACCTTATGAAAAAATCATCACCTACACGTTCAGAAGATTGAGGATGCTGAACTGAAAGACATCCCCATTAATGGCTCACTCTTACGTGAAGAGGCTGAATGGAAACTGAATTCCTTTCAGCATTTTCCAACAAAACACATTTGCCTTCCAGGAAACTTTCAAAATGAACAGTGTGTAATTTAAACCAACCTGGATCCAAAAAGAAACCTATAAAAGAATGAGATGCAACAAATCAAGACTTTCCATCTAGGGCATATTTATAGAGCGTTGCCTTCATGGCTACTTGTTTCATAAGAATATTTAGGACTGGTAAGGAACTAGTTTGGCAACACCAGAGTCCTCTATTGGGAAGTCAGCACAGACATCAAAATCTTAGGGTTCCTACAGATGTGCTCTGATGTATTCTAATTAGAACACATCACAGCAGACTCGATTAATCAAGACTGCTGGAGTGTTCTAATTAAAATGCTCCAGAATGCCTCAGCATCATGTGTATTAAGCCCCCCTGCATTTCAAAATGGCTGCTAGGGTGCTTTAACTAAAACACATCAAATGAGCTTTAGTTAAAGGGCCCCCATGGCCATTTTGAAATCTGGGGAGCTTAATTTAATACACATGACACTGAGGTGTTTTAATTAGAGCAGCTATCTGGGAATCACGCTAATTAAAATAGCCCCCTCCCAACCCTGGAGCACATCTATAGGCACCCTTAGTGCCATTCCTCCCATGACCTTAATTCTGACCCAGAGGGATCATTTCTAGGAAGGAGAGGCTATTTTAGACATTAGGTCTGCTAAGTCTTTGCTCTGCCTTCAGGGAATGGAGATAAGTTCCAGTTAGGATTTTCATGATACACACACACACCTGCTCTAGGGAATGAATAGAAAGCAACAGCTCACTTAAAAAAAGGCCAACAAATCATTATCAGATAACCATGACTTTGGTCACAAGTGAGTTGAGTAGATCTGAGTGTGAACTTTGAGGTATTTATTTTAATTTTTTTCTCAAGTTTTGCTTTTCTATAAAACAAGAAATTCACTTTTAAAGCAAAGCAAGAGAAACTAGCCTAGAGATATGGACCTCTGAGCTCAAGATCCATCCTAAGCACTGAATGCCTTAGACCAGCAAGTGACAGCAGAGTAGAGAAAGGGAAGTCAGAGGGTGCCAAAAATCCTTTGTATCCCTGAAACTGCTACCTGACAACCAAAAGTGACTGTGTGTTTCAGATGTTTCTATAGCAACCATCCTCATGGTATTTGAGTAGTAGTGCACATCCAATTCGTCTTTTAATGAAGATGCTGAGAGTTCAGGGTTTCTGCAGTACTTATATGTTACACCATTCTGATATATTGAACAGCTTTTAAAACAGAACATAATTTCTATTTGTATGTCAAATTTCAGCCAAGGGGTAAAAATCTCTGTAGATCACCTACACAAATTGGTTTGTAAAAATCCATGCTAAATCATCATATTTTCCAAACAGCGTAGGAATTAACCAGCCTTACTCAGCACAGGATGACTCAGCGGGTGAGTCTGACCAGACAGAGATGGAAAAACGGAAGGGACTGAGGTTGTTTGAAAAAAAAAAAATCTCCAGATGTGTGCCTCAAGTACAGGAAAAGAGAGGCAGCTAGGCACCTCTACATATAGGAAACAAATCGCCGTATGGGCTCAGTGCCTTTCATTTTCTTCTGGAGTCCGGTGTTTTGTGTCATCCAGCTCCAAGTAGGTTCATCAGGGGAAAAAAAGCCAGGAAGCTCCAGATTCTCTAACTAGCCATGGACACAGGACAGAGCAGGCAAGGGACCATTCCCATCCAAGAATCATATCAGATCATATCATGCCCTGGCCTCTCTGGTCATCCTGAACTATCTCCAGCATGACCCTCGCCATCCCTAACAAGGCCCCTGGGCTAAGATGCTATGGGCAGGAAGTTTAGGAGACTACACTTGCTGGGGACTCTCCCACAGAGGCTAAACTACAGGATGCTTCCACAGCCTTCACCACCTCCTGGGCCTAGATGAAGAGCAGAGTGGGAGCAAAGAGCACCGAATGGGAACAAGAATCCAGTCACTGCTATCCTTTTTTATAAAGACTTTGGTAATAAGGAGAGATCCATGAGCATCCCTACGGCTCTCCAGAGAATCCAAAGAATCTCAGATTTTCCGTCTCCATCCCCATGCAGTTTAATTCTATCATAAACACAGCTGGGAGCCAATCAAGAAACACACTGCAATGTACTAACCAAGTAACAAATAAACACTATGAAGCTCCTTGGTCAGGAATGCAAACAGCCCACACTTCTAGATCCCCACTTCCTCTGGTCTGTTTACTCTAGCAGATGCCATAGAAGTCCTTTTTCTGTGCATACCGATATTGCTCAGTCACAGAGCAACTCCACAGGCTAATGAAACACAAGGTGCTCCCAATAGCATCTCATTTAAACAATAGAGTGCACTTCCATATACATGAGGCATCTTTCAGACCACGTTTCCTATGACTGGCTTTGTATCTGAAGATACCTGGGGCTGGTGCCACATGAGAACTTCACAAACACAGGCCAATGCCCTCTCTCAGCTGTTATTTACATCAAGGCAGAAATGTTCACAAAGGTCTCACTTTAGTGTCCTTCATTTCTGCACGCATTGTTGTGCACGCTGCCTGGTGCATGCAAATCCTGAGTGCACTCAAGTCTGCCTTTGGGTTTGCCTATGTAAAGTGGTTTTATGTGCAAATCTGAACAACTAAGTCCACAGGTCTTAGAGCGTGAAAGCTTGCACATATATGTAATCCAAACACATGCAAATTTGCACATGCACAAATGGAGGGCATGTTTTGAAAACCTGGCCCTGAATATATCCATCACGTGGCAGGGAAAGCATAATACAGCAGTAAATAAACAAATGAGAGCAAAAAGGGCAAGATCAAGCCTCCTGGCCTTCATCTGTGGAGTGACAGCCCTTAGGCAGGTGAGATTAAGGGAGCCAGAATTACCCTGAGTGGTGTGAGTGGAACTCGATCATTTTATCTGCCAAGGTAGTTGCACCAGCTGTTTCTGGAATCTTTTTACTTTCTTCCTTCACAACCCAATTGGGGACCTTCCTTTAGGGATCAGAGTTAGCTGCTGCTTTTACTTTTTGTGTCTATAAATATATGTGATGCTTGGGGAAGATAGAAGACCGCTATCCCTGGAGACTGGCTTCTGTTTTAAATACAGAACAGAACAACAAAGGCAGAGGCAGTGCAAGCTCCCCTGGGCTGCTGGCTTTTCTTTGCAAAGTGCCCTGGCCCTGACCCGGATGGATGAGAAGTTCAGTCTGTAAAGCCCTTTCATGCCTTGGCCCCCGTGCTGAGACTGCCAACAAGGGGTCCAATTAGCACCAATTGCAGGGGCGCGTTTTGCAGTAACACCTGTCTATTGGGAGCTGCGCCGAGAGGACCAAGCGCATTTCAAGCAAGCTGCCAAACAGCTGTCATATGGTAAAGGGTTTTAATCGCTACTGACCTGGGCAGATTCAAACAAGAGATCTAGCAATGAAAGACTTGGTATCACATTACCAGTCCCCTGAGTCACCCAGTGCCCCAGAATACTGATACAATTTTGTCTGAACACAGCTTTTATGAAGTGGCTAGAACAGCAGTTGGTAAACAGCGGAGACGCTTAAGCAGGAAAGCATTCCACGGCTAGGAAGTCATCCGGTGGATGCTACCATTACCACTGCAGTAATCTCTAGCCCACCAGTGTCGGGCTGCACCTAGAAAGTGGCATTTTCTGCAGCTTGGACTCAAAGTGTTCATCTTGGCAATGTGGGAGGGTAGAAGTGAAGCACTCCAGGAACAAAGCGGGCACCTGGAGAAATTCTTTGCTAAATATTACCTTGAGGAGAAGTGGATATTTGCAAATCCTCTGAATTGGAGTCAGCAGATAACCCTCCAGTGGAATGTCAGTCGTCTTTCTGCCTCCCAGGAGCATGCAGCTCTGCAACCAGAAAGGAAAAGACACGTTACCTTTCGCCCAAACCTCCCATGCACTCTTTGACAATGATTTTATATCTCCATAGCACTGTCCACTCATAAGGGCCTCAAATCACTTTAAAACCATATTGTACAGGAAACAGAAACTGTTTCCCCCATTATTGAAAGGCAGCAACTGGCTAACAAAGACTGCAACATTCAACAATAACCACAAATGAATAAGAGTATTCATCCCTATGAAAACTGCATGTGGAAATCTAGGGAGGCAGACTGCCATTCCCAAACAGCGGTCAGCTGTGCAGGACAAGTCAGAGCTCGGTGCCACAAGGTTGTCGAATCTTTTATTTATTTGTCCAAGACCTTTTATTTATGCATGAACAGCACCCAAGGTCCATGCTTGGGTCTCTTAGGCACAACCACAGAACAAATAGCAAACAGTAACAGTTCTAACAGAGAAGCAGGAGTGCATAACTGGACCCAGGAGCCTCTACTCTGATGTCTTTTTTTTTTCCTTTATCCTATTTTCTTTTTCTTTTTCAAATTTTTATCTTTTCCTTTCTTTCTCTCAGTCTCTACATCCTTATTTGGTTGCATCTACTGAAAAAAGAAAAGATCTTTGTTATTTAAAGTTCAGTGAGGTGTTGCAGCTCGGCTTATTCTGGAAACCAGGGACAGTTGTCACCTGCTATATCTGAGTCCTGAAAGCAGAGGACAAAGCCAACCAGCATTCTGCAAGCCTGGGGGGAGGTGCAGAAAAGGACTGGAGAGACTCCTACCAATTCCAGTGAGGAATTTAGGATTGCAAGTCCTATTAGAGGCTCTGAGCTCTCTAGGTGTCAGTGGGAGATGAGTCACTGTGGAGTCAAGCTGCATGAAATAGAAGTGCTACATTGCCTGCACTTCAGGAAACGTCATGAAAATATGAAGAGAAGGTGTGCAGTCACCCAAAGAGACCCTATTAGCTTATTCTTCCACTTACCTAGTTCCCATATTAATGTTAATGATCACCTATATAAGTTTTCCAACACTGAGTCACAACGATATTACATACATAGCATTAAAATAAAATGGACTCGCTAGGAATTGCATAAGCTGTGTCAATGTTGGAGCTATAAAGTTTTGACGTACAGGACAGGAAATCAAAGTGAAATTAGAACAAATTTGTCCTCTGCCTCCCACACAGTCTCACAGCCCAAACATCTGAACCCATTTTTTGGTTTTAGGGTACTCCATGGCTTCCAGACAGAGCAGTGTCCAGGGACATTTCTGTACCCAACTCAGTTGGCACCCCCAGCTCAGTTTTGATCATATGTAATTAAGGAAGGTGATAATATAAACACTCCATAAAACATAAACTATGCCGAAATATAAACTATGCTGACATCGGGCTGATACAGCAGGTAAGAAAACTAAATCCAAGTCCAACAACGTCCAGGGTGAGAAAGAGGAGCAAATGACATGCCACCTGCCTTACACACAAGCCTAGCTCTGTGCTCATTTGGAAGGTCCCTCACATTCAGGCTACCCTCAGTCAGCAAGCAAAATCATTTCACAGCCAAATTTGTCTCTAGTGTCTGGAAACAGTGGAGTGAAGGGATCCACAACAGCTTCACTTCTCAAATTATCACTTGTGCCAGATGAGTTCACCTTTTCCTGTTAATCTAAGTGAGCAAAAAATCTCAAGGCATATTTCAGTCAGAGCCCCTGACCTTCTCCTTGCCCCACTTCAGAAATGATAAGCTTCTGGGGTGTTGATTCTTCCACATTGACCTGCTGTGGACTTCTTGCACCTTCTTCTGAAGCATCTGGTACTGGCCACTGTCAGAGAGAGGTCCTGGAGTAAGATGGCCTTCCCATCTAACTCGGTCTGACAATTTTTCTGTTCCTATGTTTTGATACTCAACGCTAAATCAGGGCAGGTTTGCTCCACAGCTCATCCCAGTTGCATTTGTAAGGGTCCCAAACCCTTCCAGTAAACTGAAATCACATTTCAGGTCTATAATGAAGCTTCAAAACCCAGCCAAGTTTCACTGACTTGCTTACAGATTTCATGGAAACCATTCTTCCCTGTGAATTGTTGTTTCTAGTGGTCCAGAAACCTACTGAAATCGGGCAGATTTGGGGTGAAGACTTAACAACCTTTCTTTTTAAGCAGGTTTCACATCATTCATAAATCTCCCCAGTAGGCCCACGTAATACACTTTTACACAGTCTCCTGTAAAATAACCATTCTTCAAGCTATTTGGGATCAGTGATGCTGGCCACCAGCTCATAATGTTCTCAAATTTCCATGTATCCCATCTGATTCCATCCCTTCCCCGCCTGACCACAGACCCAGAATTGCCCTTTTATTCTTGCTAACTTTTTCAGGCACATTCCCCTATTTTCCTGAAGTAAGACCCTTTATTTCAGTAGCTGTGAGGGGGCACTCAGGCCAAATCTAGTCTGACAAGCAATGCTTTGTATTCTAATGCTGGCTTCATTGCTCAGTGACATTAAAAAAATGGCATTCTGAGAAAGGAGGGGTGCTGGGAGGAATTACCACAACCGAGCAAAGGTCAGGCATCAGCATTTTTCCCATATTTACATCTATTTACACCTTCTGCCTACTGAAGCCAGCAGCACGGATAAAGCTTCCTGTTGTCCCAATGAACAGATGCAGAGAAAACTCTGGACAATGGTTAATATATCAAATAAAGTGCAGCTCATATTTAGGGGAGAGCTGCATCAATCAGTTAGAGCAGGGTTGTTCAACACATCTGGGCTGGATCTGGACTGTGGTGTTTATCATGGGGCACATGACCCGTGGCAGAGAGGTGAGTGGCAGCAACATTAACCCCCCCATACTGACCATGCTGCCATGGCTTGCCACGCCGCCAAAAGTCACCTCTAACAGGGATCTCAATATGGAAAGTCAGTGGCAGAAAGACCAGCACCCCTGGGACTAACACCACTGCTGCCTGCCCTATCACTGCTGAAAAGGGCCTCCAGGATGGTCTCAACCCAGAAATTCGGTGGTGGGTCAAGTACCAATAGTATTAGCAGGGCCAGCACCCAGTGGTTGACACAGGGGCTCTGGGAGCCACAAGAGTTAATGCCACAGCTGCTTAGCCCACTGCAGAACATCCATTCCCACAGGCCATGATATAACCATTTATGGGTTGCTTGAGGACTCTTGGCCACCGTTTGGACAGGCCTGAAATGTCTGAGAGGGACCTACTGGGGTTCTAGTCCCAGGCTGTTACTAACTTGATAAGTGCCCCATGTCATCATCTGTGGGGCAAATTCTTTTCATCCTGAACCATAACAAGCCTCCTCCCCCAAAATCACACCTACCAGGGCTGAGTTTAGTTCTGTGCCCCCAGTTCACCAAACAGAAAAATGGCATCATTAATTCCTACTTTACCAAAGGGCTGTGAGGCTTGAATGGTTTATGTCTGTAAAGTGCTTTCCGTTCCTGAGTTTGGAAACGTGAATTATGGCAAGTACAGCACAAGATCATATTGTTAAAGCGACGAATACTACAGGAGGTGCTTACCAAGAGGAATGCTCTCACTGGGGGAATCTTGTTCAATTCCATGAGGAGCCTGAGAGCCTTCTCATGGTTGCTGCAATACTCCTCGTACACGCAGAACTTGTCTTTCTGCAAGAAAAAAAAAATGAATCCATGTTGACCCAACGTGCAATTCCAGGGACAGACCTCGTTGGCATATTTTGTCTCAAACTGACACAAATTCTTTACAAAGGAGCATGAATTTAGGCATAACCCTATGGAGTACATTTAGCAGTGTGATCCTTTATAGAGATATTGTTGTCACTTTGGTAACAAAGGGTTGTCTTCCTCTACTTCCTTACTTCTTTATTATAAATTTGCATGATCCTTCTGAGCAAAGAGGCCTCCAAATTGGAAACCAACCAGTACTTTTCTTTAATGCATTACTGAAAGAGGTAGACTCTTTGCTGATACAGAGTCTTGGGTTCATTTTTAGGTGGTCTGAGCTATTTGAGGAGCAACCCCATTGGCTTCTTAGGCCAACAACTGGGAATCGCCTGCCTATGAGTAGGGGTCTACTTAACTCCAAGCAAGACAAAGCAATTTTCATAGCCTGGTCGTGGATATTGTGGGCATTTCCCAGCGACCCTGCCCATTGGCGGAGAGGCATATGCCATATAACTGAATATCAAATGCAACGGAAAGTAAATTATATCATATAATTTATTGTATTGGTATAAATCTAAATATTAAATTTAAATCTAAATTTAAATATATTAAAAATATAAATGTGCATGCAATATGAATTGTAAAATATCATCATAATTTATTATTATATATAGTGCTCCACAAAAAGTTCAGAAATACTAATTAATGCTAACCTCAACAGAGACATTTTCACTTCACTGACTGGCGCCTTCACTTACTCTGTCACTAGCAGACAGTAACTCTCGCTCATGTGATCTATGGCTTCAGTGACTGCCACATTGTCTCTGTATTGTGGTAAGCATTGGGACATCCTAAAACAGTGTATTATATAAATAATATGCTTTTTTTCTTCTTTTAGGATGATTTCCTGGGAAATAGCAACCAATGCAATATTTTCTAGTGATCGAGGACAACGCTGGTCTTTGCAGTTTCTGCGAAAACTGCAAATTAAATAGACCCCTAACTATGAGAGAGACAATCAGTTAGCTGGCTCATGTCAAGTATTTGGCCAAGCAACAGAAAAGCTATCAGTTTGTAATTCTAATGCAGCAATGAGTCAATTGTATGTGATTGCTTCTAGGGATTCAATCAAATACAAAAAAATACTGCAGAAAAGGAAAAGAAGGGAAAGGGAACTCAATAAAATGGAAAAAAACACACAGCACAAAGAATAAAGTCGCACATGCAACATGCTACACACTCCTGCACCCTATGCCACACCCAAGAACACACCTACTGAAATCAGATCTACCTATTACCATACAAGGGACAACGGGCAGCACCAGTTTTCTGCTTTATTTAAACCACCAGAACGAGTGTGACAGTAGAATTCTTCTTAATGAAAAGGATCCAACATGCTGAGCCCACTACAAGCAGCAATAACCTGGAGAATGCCATGGAATATTTTACCAAAAAAAAGCAATAAAAAACGGTTTCGAGCATGAATGGATTGGATGGGAAGCAAGTTATTCCATTCATGACTGATGGGACAGACAGCCATGCTGTGAAATTTCAATATAATATCTAGTAGAATAAAAGGAGGTCAGAAAGAAGTACCAGGAGCTATATATGTACATTAGTCTCTAGTCCGGTAAAGTGATTCAGAATCTAAAATGATGAAAAGATGCTTGGAAAAACTATAGTTTATCCTGTGCCTCTCTGACCATCTCACCATCAGGGTTTCTTTTGAAAACAGTAATTTTCTTCCTACTTAAAGTTCTCTAAGTGTAGCACTGACACTTTTAAATTCTCACTTAGGATCTTGGCATAAATGTATTCCATCTGGATCCCCATATCTGCTGTGAAGAAGATCAGTTCTGAGTACCCTCAGCTGAAGATTAGGTACCTGTAGAATTTACTTGGGTTTATTTAACATCGCTATGACAGTTCCAAGTGGAAACTGTAGCTGATTGAAACAATAAAGTAACAGATTTGGGGATATATATCTGCATCTACAATGAATTCTCACCCCTGGCTGAATCCACATGAGCATGGACGTTTGGTTTCCCAGAGACAACTAAGCAGCAGGACACCTTCTGCCACAGCTAGTTGTCTCTGGTGCCATGTGGCAGGTTACCCCGGGTGGGGTAGGGGAGGCTGGGGCCATCACTGTAATAGCCTGAGAAGCCTTACCTGGGGTCCTGGGGCTGCACAGCAGCAATCCTGCTGCTCAGAGCCTGGCCTGCAGCTGGAGCATGGCTCCAGCTGGCCAGGCTCCGGTTTTGAATGATGTGCACTATCCCCATGTGCGCCGCTCTGGGTTTTGTTTAGTTTTTTGTGGGTTTTTTTGACGCCTGGATATCCAGGCATCAAAAAAAACAACATCCCTCCCACTCCCTTGCAGTATGGAGAACAGCTGAATGCGTGGTATGTGGCACCACAGACATGCCTGCAGTGCTACATACCGCGTGGCCATGCTTATCTGGATGCAGCCCCTAGGTCCACATGGAAGACAAACTGTTTACATTGATTCAGTAGTATAACTTAGCATTCAGGTCAGTAGCTCAAAAGCTGGAGGTACATGCTCAGGACCTAAATAAAAAGCTGCTATGATTTTTGTCCCCTAACGGACCACTGATATGATGGAGCACTCATTTTTGCTTTTATTTCTGAGCAAAAAGCTAAGAGTAAATAGATTTCTGTCCAAACATAATAATCATGGCATAAAGGAACAGCCGCAAAGAGACTAGGGCAAGATGCTAGAAAGCAGGGGCTCAGGATCTGTACTCCTCAGTTACACATCTGGATTTACAGCTGCAAGGCTCATGTCAGTATTTGACTTTAATGCTGAGAAACTAGATAGAAACAGAGGCACCTGCCCAACAGATGCAGGAAAAGTCAGGGCCGAGTGCACAGTACAGCAGGATGGTGGCAACCGGGGTTGTTCCTGCCTGCACAGCGGCAGATGCAGATATGTTAGTTTCTCGCATATTTGCGCCCCTCAATTCTCCTCGCTCCCTGGATGCGCACAAGCAGCACGCTTGAAAACCAGCTTCCTAAAAATAGCAGCCATTAACACGACAGCATCCATTCAAGTTCAGGAGAGGAGCCTGCATTAATGCAACACGACCGAATGACATTGCTCAGGTTTCTGACTACAGCTCCGTGCTTGACGTTTTGGGAGGTTATATTTAGCTCATGACAAAATCCCCTTGCTATACTCAACTCGCTACAATAATTATACATACAAACCAGAGTTTCATCAAGTCATTTCCAGCTGTCCTTCATGTATAAAACCCACAAATATGAGAGCTATGCTTTAATTTATTCAAGTGTCTGAAGGGTTTAATTTCCCCTCTGGGTGACACGGAGCTTTTTTTCCCTCCACAAGGAAATTGTCAGTTACATAATTACAGATGTCAGCGCTGGGATTCTGAGCCCATGGTTACTACAACCTTAAAGGACAATTATGGTCAGGCAAGTGACTGTGTAAAAATGGCACCTTCTTACTCAGCACATCTGCTGAATCCAGAATCAGACCTGATGACTTTGGTGCTAAAAATAAGTTATAACAGCTCTCAATTTGAACCCTCCAAAAACTTTGTTTTCCCACTTGTTCTCTCTGCTCTGCATGGAGTCCTAGAAAGAGTTGGGCAATTCAGGAGCAAGCAAAACTGTTCATGAACTGGTGGCATATTTGGCAAACTGTTTTGACTGAAAATAAGTAAATGAATAACATTACATATTCTGTTTTGACATTTTAAAATGAAACATTTCAAGTTTTCGTTACAAAATCTTTCTGGAATAAATGGCTTTAGCTAAAAGGTTTGTTTGTTTGTTTGTTTGTTTGTTTCAAATGAAATATTTCACTTTGGACTAAGCAAAATATTTCAGTTGACCCTAAGCAAACCACAAAAAAAAGAAGAAAAAATCAATCATTCACACAGTTCAAGTCCTGGAAATGGGAAGGGAAAGATGTTCCCCTCTAAAGAGCTTCTAGACTCTACAATCCCAGTTCATCAAAGCATTTATTCACATGCTTAACTCTAAGTATGGGCTTAAGTCCATCTCTATTCAGGAATTCAAGTATACTCTTAAAGTGGTTCAAGACTTCAGGGGATCTTAAGCACATGCTTCAGTGCTTTGAAGGCTTAGGTCCTAGAAGAGGGAATATATATTCTATTTAAAGAGCTTATGGAGTTGAAAAGGAGCACATGTCTATCTCTCATAGAAATGTATATAGCTCCACTTCAGCAGCTCATAATCTTTACTATACTCATCCTCACAATACTCCTGTGAGATGGCAAACTGCTGGTATCCTCATTGTACAGAGCCAGAACTGAGACACAGAAATGAAGGGGTAAGGCTACTCTGCACAGTACTAAAAAAGACTCGACTGTTTCTAGATCCAGAACTAGCACTTGCAGAGCTAACATAGGGGATCTCTGAGCAGTACTGCCTTGTGCTGTGTGGACACACCCAGAGAGACCAAGTGACTTGTACAAGATCAACCAGGATGTCTATGACAGAGCAGGAACCAAACCTCAGTCTCCCATGGCCCAGGCCTGCATAGCAACTGTTGGGCCAACTTTCTTAGGAGTGAGAAGGAGAGAAAGGGTTCTGGCTGCAAAGTAAGTTGCAGGATTCCAGTATAACTGAGAGATGCTAAGAGATCACTGCAGCAGAATTGTCTGATCATATCCCCACAGTAGGGTCAAATCCCAGATGCATCTAATTCAAATACATAGGGGCCCACAAAGCTGACGGGACTAAGTAAACTGCCAAGGCTGGCTGCCAGTGGTATCTGTCTCTGAGGCATCATATCTACATTCTCTCTCTGACACTCCTCCTTTAAACCAGCCATTTAAAACCTTTCAGACCCATAACAGGGCTAGCCAGGTAGCTCCTTGTCTGGCTGTTATTACCACTGACTCAAGGAAGAATGTAGGAAAATGCAAAATAATTGCTCACATAGTGTTATACATATAGTTTTGTAGATGTTGCTTGGCCAACTGGAACTGGTGTGAAAACAATAGAAAACGCCACTGCCCCAAGTAAAAATAATGGAGGATGCAAAGTCTTATTAAAGAACTTTGGTTTCTCATTTTTTTTCCTTTATAAAATCATGAGATATATGGAGGCAGACGTTGTTCAGGCTCTGAGATTACATCAGCATCAGTAGGTAGTTCACTACGTTCCAGGAATCTGCACAGACTTCCTTTGCTGTTTCCACCCAACATGAATCAGCTCCAGCAATAACAGGGAGACTAAGTTCTGGCCAGTTCAATGATCTGCCCTGCATACAGTATGTCCATGGCTGGACAAAAGAGAATCTAAGATAAAGTGCGGTGGTTTGGGGGTTCTGTGTGCACTCAGCTCACAACACTTCACACTTCATTTTGAGTGTGAAGTTGGTTTAACTTTATGACATTTTGCTTCTATATTGAGCTAAAATTCACAGGAGACAAACAGGAACAATTATTTCACCTGGCACAGGCCTAATAATGGTCATCCATTCACGACGACGATCCATTCCAATGGAGAAAAAGATGACTACTGCCCAAATAAAGCCTGTTTGTCAAGTGTACAGTCACAGTTCACCTGAGAGGAGTCTTCAGTCTGATAAAGCTGATCAGGAAACCACCTGACAAAGGAGGTTCCCCAGTCAGGAGTCCACCACTCATTTTAGAGGACAAGTGGAAGAGCAAAAAAAGCACTGTCTGCAGATCTCATAAAAAGACGGTGATTCAGAGGACAAGCCACATGCAGGAGAGAGAGGATCCTGGAAAGACTCTGCCATAAACCCAAGGATTGTTCAAGAGTGTTGAGGAAACGGAGGCAGGGAAACACACACAGGCATGTTTTCCATTAATCGAGGTCTGTATATCCCTTGTGCTACACAGAGTAAAGACTGATTGCTTTTTTGAAACACTCCCGCCTGTCTGTTTGCTTCAGCTATCACACACCATTGCAGAAGTGAACTATGAAGCCAGAGTGCCTAGAAGATTGCAGTTCTGGTAAAGGGTGCATCTAAACCACTGGAGAGTTGAGGGCAGAAGGGGGAGGCGGAGAAGCAGAAAGTTAGTTCAAGTCCCGGGGGTCTGGGGCAGCAGGATGCAAGAGGCCATTGCTGAAGGAAAGTGCCACATAGAGAACCTATGCCCAGGAAGTGCGCAAGAGAGGTCATGAAAAGAGCCTGTGCTGCAACCTTGTCAGAACAAAAAGATAGGAACAGACAGGCACAGAGAGGTGGGATCCAGACACAGCAGCAGCAGGGGATGGGTAACACAAGAAACCTCAGGAAAAGTGTTTAGTGCTTCGTAAGACCAAGGAAGCGTCAGAAAAATATAGTATCATTAGCCTGCAGGTGCTTGATTCCAGAGCTACCCAATCTATTTCCTGACCTTACAAGCAGTTTACTTTCTTTTTTTTAACAGCTAATTTCTGTGGGAGAACATCTGTGCTAACATCTGGCAGGTGACACGGAAGTGGTACTTGTAACTGGAATGATGACAACCCTGTGATTAAGCCAAGTGATCCTGATGGAAGATACAGTGTCACATTCAGGTTGCACAGGCTTTATTTTACTTCCTCATTACTAACTCCCCTTGGGACACTCTGCAAGCTGACTATAATCTAAAACAATGGGGCAGCTACACTTCGCATTCACAGAATCTTTAAAAATATTCACATGCAATATATGGTGGGGAATGATTTTCTGTGGCTTTTTTCTTCAGCATTTCTTCCAGTTTTTTGGTTGGGTTTTTTTGTTGTTGTTGTTGCTTTTTTCGGGGGGTGGGGGGCGGGTTAAGACAAGGAAAGTAAAAGGCAAACCCAGACAAACGCATCTGTTCACAAAGCACATTGGCTAACATGGACTCTGCAAAACATTCAACAGGTGTGTCCTCAGACTTCATCTTTCCAGGATAATTTTTGACTTTTCCTTTTCCTGCCTTCAATGTGGATCAAGGGATCCATCTTGCAGTCTCCTGATGGCAAAATGCTGCACACTTTTGAATGAAACTATGGAGCAACTCCACAGAAAACCTCTGGGACCACTGGCAGCTGAATTAGATGCATCTGGGACCTCACATCTCTTTTCCTGTACTAGTCTTCTGTTGACTCCTTTTTATCTATTTGCTACAGTAGTCCCAGCACTATCCTTAGAACCAGAGCCCTACCTCTGGCAGGACACCCATGCAGTTATGGATAACCCAACCTTGCCAGCACATTCAGAACTGAAAGGACTTTGGCTCATTTCAGCTTGTGGGCTGCTGGACTTTGCTTCTTTGGGACTGTGGGACAGCAATGCACTCAACACTTCAGTGTGAACTGATGCAGAATGTGTCAGTCGGTTAGTCCCTCTACAAGGAAAACTGGCAGCAACGCTCATCTCACTGGCATTGCTGTTTAATCATTTCTGCATCATTACACATATCTGTATCTTTTATTCATAAGTAACATTCCATTTATTTATCAATTATTAAACAGTAATAATGTTTTTCAATGTTACATTTGTACACTGAAGTATAGCCTAAATTTTTATTCATAACGTTCTACACCAGGGGCTGAATTTGGGAGGAATGACTAGATAATAACATTTCTGGGTCTTCAGTGCTATTTTGTGACAAACCACATAGTTATACAGCATCAACCAGGAAATGTTCTCTTTTGACACCTCCATCTAATGCAGATATTTAAAGTGCGTACATGCTAAAGAGTATATCCTGTTGTCAGGGAGGGATGCTAGGAAGCGTTCAAGGCATAGATCATGTTCCCCTGGGTGTTTTGCTCAGCACATGACAGAGTAGACCCACTTCTGATTACAGCTTCTGGACACTGCCATTAGTAAGAAAGTCTAGTACCACTACTGTTTTAATAAATGTCACATAATAATGAGCTACCAAGTACACCCCTGAAACATAATAATGAGCAAGCTCATGCAAAGGGGCCGAGGGCCAAGGTTCTATGAACATAACGAATGGCCATATAACTTCTGCCTATTCAGATTCAGATACACTATGAAGCCCAGATCCTCAAAGCACAGTGGAATGAAATCTGATGAATAATTACTGCTGCCGAATGAGGTTACTAGAGTTTGCACCAAATATGTTACAAGAGAGATGGGAGGTTCCTACTTTTCAAATCCCTGAGAAGAGCAGTTGCACATAAAAATGTTTCTACAACTGTATGTTGTTATACATAGAAATTGTGTAATTGTTCATGCAAATGAGCTTTATTAGTTGCATATATTCAGATTTTGAAAATCAGGCCTTCGTTGTATAGTCAAGGAGAAACACTACAGTGAAAACATCAGCTTTGAATTCCCTGGCGCTTATGAATTTAAAACCTCAGTTTTATTTCATATTAAAGCATACAGAGTTTTTTGCACTGATTTAGAATTGTGCTACTCTCCTGAAACCTTTAGTGCTAAAGCAAATAAACTCTCAGCAATAAAATGTGATCAGCCTGGAAAAAAGGAAAGGAAAAAAGAAATTCTAGGCAATGGGAAAAGGAAGAGTTTCTAAAAATACCTCCTTATTTAGCTGGGTTTGATGTGGTTTCTATTGTTCTAACCTCATTCACAAAGGTTTTTCCCACCCCACACAGAACTTTCATACAAGATACACATTGTCATGGTACAGCTACAAACCTTAGAGATTAGGGCTAGCTACGGGGCACGGGAGCGTACAACAGGAAGCTGCAACTGCAGATAGCATTAAGTCATTGTACTCACGAATTTTAAGAAAACATTTCCCAATTCATGCTGAGACTGAGGTTCTGGTTGTAAACAAAATTCCAAGGCAGTAAGGAACTCCTTGTGCACGTCAAGAATGTCTTCAATGTTGGAAAACAAGATCTGAAATATGAAGAGAAATCCAATGTTAACTACAGAAGCAGGTTGAAGTGGTTTATTAAAGGCGTGCCTGAGTAGTTTCTGTCTAGTAGAGCAAGGATGGAGGATGGTGGCTGCATTGTAAAATGCTTATGGGGAATGGCTGATTAGCCACACTCTCGGCCTTCCCCCAGGGGTGCTACTGGCCTATGTAAATGAAAATGAACTTTTTCCAAGTACCTGAGACTCATCAACAACAGCTTCTGACAAAACTATTGGAGGTTCCCCACAAAGTCACAGATGGTAAATGTGGTACACCATAAAGATACAAAGGATACAGGCAAAGAAGTCATTGACCTTCTCACTCATGAGAATCACCTTTCTAAAGAAAGGCACGTCAGGTTATTTGGATATCTGAAATCTTGTGGCTATTAAGGATCTTACAGAGCTTTTCTGCATAAGATGCTGAATTGGTCAGAATTTCATGGACAAATCTGAAATTATTCTTCATATCTTTAAATAAGTGACTACACTTAGCCATCCCATTTCATCTGACCCTGCAATAAGGTGTCCAACTCTCTGCTATCAAACAGCTTGTATTGTCATTCATGCATGTTGTAAAATGTTTCCTAATCAGAATAGTGGCATGTTCGCCCCCAGTTAGTGTTCCCTTTGACTAACATAAATGTCCATAAAAGGTGCAAGGAAATGGCGACTCGGGTCTTTCATTTGCATTTGAACAAGTGAATATGTTGGTGCAAGTTGGGAATGTGTGTCTTCTCATCACTAAATGAGTATTCTCTAGTTGTGAGAACACACTGCGTGTGTGTCTTATGATAGTTGAGTTCAACTGCTCAGGCATCAGCACGTACAGTCAATTTTGGTCTAAAAAGAAAGCCAAAGTTGTCTAGGCAAAAGGTGCTATGCACATGCAAGCTGGTATTGTTTTTGTTTTTATTTGGTTTGTTTAAGTTATTTCCCATATGAAACAGGAAGGAAAACTTCGAAGTGTAAATGTGCACACAGCAGCAGAGAGCACTGTACTAACTGAAAGAGTCCCGACTACAGTGACTCAACTATATTATGGACACTGGCAGCCTCTAGAGAAGCAGTTCCCAATTTTTTTCTATAATGATCCCACTTCCAGCCTTGCAACTTCACTTTGGATCCAAGCCTGACTGCTATAGCTGACTTTTTGCAGGATTCATGACTCACTAAGTGCCACAACCCTATTTGGGGTCACAACCCCAATTTGGAGAGCATGGTATTTTCTCATCCCTTTCCTTTACCCAGACCTGTTTCAAAGGGAAGGTATGCAGTAAAGTCATCGATTTCTCACACTGAAAATGGCCTCCTGGCTTTTGCTCCATCATTAAACAGCACATTTGTATAGTAAATAATGTCAAGGAGCTTGGCCTCAGAGAAATGGCTTCCAGTTTCCTGACATTCACTGAGCAAAATGAAGGAGGCTCAGACCATCCAGCCCTCCCTGCAACGTGTTACTAGTCCAGGTGCACTGTCACACCGCAGTTTAATGCACGGTATTTGACCTGTTGACTGTGATGAGCTGCGTCAGCCTGAGTGCATCTACTCAGGGAAAGAAAAACCTTGAAATTAAGTCCCACTTCTCCACTAATGGGTAGGATGTCTGGTCCCTCATTAAGGCCAATTTATATCTGGATCTCACAAGGATGTGCAAGATTGAGGGTTGAAGGAGCCTTCCTCTCTGGACAAAGGTAAATACAATTCTCTCTCTGGGTTATTCAAGCAGGCACTCCCTTACTTCTATCCACTCTATATGCTCCAGCATAATAAGCTGGATGTGCAGAAGAAAGTATGCTGAGTCTTGCTAAGGCTTTACTTTTGCATGAGGAGATGCAGTGCCCTCAGGGCTACCCCACTGGGACACGGTAGTTTGGCATGATCCCCATTGCAGATTCATGCCTTCGGGTTTCCAACAGACATTCCAGTGCAGTGGATTTGCACTGGTGGGCTTTGAACTCAACAGAAGAAAGAAGAAGAAGGAGCAGAGAAATATTTTTCTCTCCACAGAGGGGCTGTTTGTTTGTTTCCAGAAAATCACCAGTGCAAATCCTAGCAGAACAGAGCACGGTTCCATTGCTCATCCGTGACTCATGTTATATGTTAGCCTCTGTCTGCATGACTGCCATAAGCTGTGCCTGAAGGAGATTAGCAAGGAAGAGGAAAACAGCTGTCAGGCATGACTTTGCCCTTCAGAAGTGGTCTTCATGGGAGTATTTTTGAACCAAGGAATAACTGGTGTGTAATCCACTCTGTTCTGTAATGGCCAGTGGGATTCAGCCTGCAGCCAGCATCTTAGACAGCCAAGGTCATCTGAGGCTAAAGAAGGCAGAGAGACCCTCCCCACTTGTTTGATATGCATTTGCCATTTTCTAGAACTATTCAGGGCACACAAAAAGCTGTGCCAACTTAACTATTTCATCACAGCTATAGTGGTACACCCACCCTAGTCTGCGTGCAGCTACATTGGTGTACAAGTGCTTTATATTGGTAAAGTTACACTCCCATTGGGAAAGGAGAAGGTAAAGTTACACTCCCATCAGGAAAGGAGAACAACTTATACCAATATAAGGCACTTCTGTATCAGTGGAACTATGTCCGAATGAGGAACTGTGCTGATAGAAGCATAATGTTCTACCGGCATAATTATAATTAAAATAATTACACTAGTACAAAAACTATCTAAACCAGGTTTAACACTGGGCTTGGTATGGCCACTCTGGATGTAACACTAGTGCCCCAGGTTCACATGACTGCCCAAGATGTGGTGCTAGTACTTAAGCATTATCCCGGCTGGTTTTAAGATACACTTTTTTCTTCCATCTAGACTAGTGACAGTCAAAACACTCCTGACTTTCCCCTAGACATTCCCACAGCATGAAGAGAGAGAGGAAAAAACAGGCTCAATTCCCCAGGCTGCCAAACCATTGGTACACTCTCAACAGTACCATCCCTCCTGGTGCCAGTTACTTCACAGTTCCCTGGTAACTCAAGATATATAACATAACTGGGCAGAGTGCCCCTACAACATGCCAATGGACAGCACAAGGAAGAAAGAAAGGAAACTTCTGGCTGCAGGAAAGACACTGTAACTGCTTCTGATGGGAACAGAAAGACAGAAAGAATGCTCCTGCTGGTCGGGGAAACTGTACTGCTGTGATCCCATGTAAAGGCACCAGGAATTGACTCTTCCTTTCAGATGGGAAGCTCTGTAACTGCAAGCTGGGTAACGTAACAATGCCCATTAATGACAAAGACTCTCTCAATCTGGACCCTATCCACTCTCTCTCACAAAAGCACCCTGGGCTTTCCAACTCTATTAACCAACTCCAAAATAGCACCTCCCCAGAGAAGCACAAAAGGCCTTTACACACTCATACCTTAAATCAGCATACAAAACAACATGCTCTTTTGGTGGTTGCATTTGATGGGCATAAATTATTACATTTCCATGAGATAGGAATAATACTGGCAATAATAATATTCATTGGCACCTTTGGTTGCTCATGATTTCCTGCAAAAAGAGCTGTGTCGGTTTACTCGTTTTACTCCTGAACTTATTTTGTAGGAATTTTGCAGCATGTTAGGATCTGTAGTTGTTGATCACTGATTATTACTCCCTGAAACACATACTAAACTGGCAGGCCAGGCTAGCTCGTATTGGGGTGCTTGTTAAAGGACTCTAGGTGACCCGCCTTGACACTGTTCAGAACAGCAGCGTCAATGGCCTGTGTGTAAACTTCCCTATAGCCATTTCACCACTTTTTCCTTGGGCTGCCTCTTCACCTGTGGAAAAATTTCCCATTTTGAGACTGTGATGTGATCTCCCAAATTATCCTGTGATGCCTCCTGATCATTTCCAGGAAGTAGTGAAAAGATCAGTGAATAATTTATAGAAGTCAGAGTTTGCCATAGGTCTAAAAGAGACCACCGAGTCATCAGGTTCAGTCCCTCCATATTTTAAGCCACTACATCACATAATCTCATTCAGATCCCCATTAAGCTTTATCTGAACACTAGTTGGGTTACAAACCTTTACTGTAATGCAACTAACTGTTCCAAAACCACATTCTCTCTTCTACTTTTTTGCAAAACCCCATTTGACTAACCCACACCTCCCAAATCACTTGCACCTATTCATTTTTGCTTTCTCCACGCATTCACCTATCTGATGTGTACAGAGTGCGTTCTCTGGAGCAGGGATTGCAGTGGTACTTGACTGTACAGTGACTAGTGACAAGGCCCCTGATGACTGGCCTGGGTCTCTACGTACTATAGTAATACTAATATATAATTGTATTAAAAAAATATGAAAGAAACAACCCTGGTGAAGCCAACCCTGCTCAAGCACTGATAAGAATGCTGTTGCTCTGACATAACTCCATTAGCGCAGGACCCTCTGCTCTGTAATGTCAGCAGCAAAGCTTCTCATGAATTCCGCAAGGTAGGACCAGAACTTAATTCTGTGCACGAGCCTTAGTTCAGCGGCTGTTGCACTACCACTCCCTTTTCTGCCTGATACAAATTTCACTTGTCTATGGCCACATCCAGACAAATGCGGACATTTAGTTCCCAAGGTGTCATGCAGGACACCTTGTACCGCTGCTAGTTATCTCTGGGGGAACACCTGTGAGATGCACCCTTTGGCATATGGCAGGTTACCCCAGGTGGGGTAGGGGAGGCTAGGGCCAGCAACTGTGCTGGCCCCAGCTGCCTAATCTGGGAGCTGGGGAAGCTGCAGCCATGTCACTCCTGCAGCTTGGAGCCTCGCCAGTGGCCAAAGCATGGTTCCAGCTGGCCAGACTCCAGTTTGGGGCAGCACAGTGCTGCCTCCATGTGCACCGCCCCCCTTTTTTTCTGCGCAGGTTTTATTGATCCCTGGATCTCCAGGGGTCAAACCCCGCAATCTCCCCCCAAGGTAGCAGCATGGGAAACACCTGAATGTGCAGTGTATGGTGCTGTAAACGGGTCTGCGATGCCACATACCACACAGCTGCACTCATTTGGACACTGCCTATGTATCCAAAGTTTGTTTTCAACTAAAATGTCTGTAAGCAAACTGTCACTAAAAACAAAAAATGGCTATTTAATTCCTGGTTCACTGAAATGTTCATGAATAATCTTTTTTCCAGGATTGCTTGCCTCCAATTCTGAATTCTTTTCTTTACTAATGCAGTGAGAAAGCTGGAAGGAATACCTTGACATTCTCCTCTGTTATGTGTTTCTCGGCTTTATCCACAGCATTCTGTCTGATTCTGTGCAGAAATGCCTACAAGAAAAGAAAAAAGGGATTATTTTCCAATGGCCTGATGTGATATCAGTTCACAGCTTGAAACTTCTGGCTTCCTGTTAGCATCTAGTCATATGAAGAGGGTGTTATAACCCAAAGGGTTTCCAGACTCTCAGAATTGAACCATGCACCAAATCATTACTTGCGCTCTTAGAATCAGCTCTGCATTTTGAGTACATAGACGGCATTTCCTTAGAGGTGTCTGTTTTTTTTTCCTGGTAACAAGTGTCTTTCCTCAGCAGCTCTGCTGACACTTTTTGACTGAAATATCTGTTACCACCAGCACCAAAGAGAGGAGATGCTTGTTTATTCTCTTGAAGGTTTCTCCTCCCTCCTCTGAAAGGCAGCTGTTCTGTTTTTAGGATGCAACGTGCCTGGCTCCCATCAAGAGAGATGTCAACGAAAATGTGTGCAAGGAACAACAAAGTACATTCGTGCTGCTGAAGCAAAGGCAAGCCTGAGCTAAGTACTGGGGTTACAGACAATCTTAGTCTCAGCACTTGGGGAACTAAGGGAAACAGAAACCTGCAAGCAGGGCCTGCGACACATTTTCATTTCTACTACATTTCATTCTGGCTACTTAAAAAATTCAGGCAAAGCAATCTCGGGACTTTCTGCTCCTGCTGAGACCACCCCCAACTCTGCACACCTTTGACTTTACAAGCCAGCCCAACAAAGAGCTCAGGACTAGACACAAATGGGTAGTGACTCCAATACTAGCCTTTAGATTCCTGCTCAGGCCCAGGCAACTGATAGCGAGAGGCCGTCTGTATATGCAGTGACAGCGATGGCAGTTTGCTTGATCCAGCTGCGATAATTCAGCAGAGCGCGCTGCTGATGGGAAGTTTAAATTCTACATGGTGCTTAGCAGCCATGAGTTAAAAGCTTCTCCTGAAGTGAGGAGAAGGGAATTTTACCCTCCCCCAGGCGTCAGCAGATGGAGACAAGCCCCTGCAGGAGGTGGGGGAGGCTGCCTGAAAGGAGCCCAGCGAGGACAAAATCTGCTGGGATCAATTAAAGTGACCCAGACATAAAACAGGAGAGGGTTTTTCCGGTCTGCCCTTGTTAGTGGTTTCCACGCTTGCTTCTCTTGCATAAGGCCTGGGCCCTGGGGAATATTGTGGGCAGGAAAAAAAAGGGGACTTTTCGTACTCACCTGAGACAAAGCGGGGATGCGTGCAACTCCTTTGTATTTCTAATACAAAGCTGCCTCATTACAGTGTTGTAATGAAGGGCTTGTAAAAGGTGAACAGTTTTAAGCAGTGTCTGTCAGCTGAAGCAAACTCAGCTGCTTTCTGATCCTGCCTGAGGCAAGGCAACTGCTCACCGCAGTACATGGAGCTGTGACCAACCTTGCAGGAGCTGTGAACCAAACCTCCAGCCTTCTCATCACTGAAAGCCTCTCCCCGCTGGCATCTCAGATAGAAGAGCTTGAGCATGATTGACCCATTGTTGGTCCACAACTGGGCCAAAGGGAAAAGAGTATGCAAAGGTGCCTGAATGACAGGCAAACTGCTCTAAGATGGATGGGGAGGTCCAGATACTTCTTCTGGGGGGTGGATTCTCAACCACCGGCTCATGAACAGATGTCAGGGGTCCCAATCACCTCCATCACTCCCTACTGTTGAACAGGATGCTTGAACCCAGACAGACATGAGGAAATTGGAGTGGACTCTCTGGATGGAAAAGTTCAGGAACGGCTATTTTAGGGAGCAGAATGTTTTTTCCTGGTGACTGAGGAGCCATTCTATTAAAAAAAAAAAATCCAGCCTTAGCAGCCAAGGCACTTTACCAGTAATCTTGCCAATGTCTGCTGTGATGTTAATATGCTGCCCAGCTTCCTGGCAGCAGTCAGGGAAGCCTCAGGATTGTGTGAGACAAAGTGTGCAGTGTGATGAGAAATAGCACTAGGATTGACAGGAAAGGGGATGGAGGAGATGATGCCTTCCTGCTCCAATACTGGGCATGATAGCTGAGCACTATTAATCAGGCATCTGATTTACATGTTTTGCTCCTTCATATATAAACCACCAGTTCCAAAGAGATAAGACAAGTGGAGATTTTTCCCTTCCTTTAATACAGACTCAAATCTCTGTTTGAAAATAAATCCAATTGGAATAATTAATTAATCCATGCAATTAGCAGCTCCACTGGTGACTAATATTTACCAGTATATTAGTCCCAGCAATGTGTATTTCTAATAATAGAAATCTGGTAAACAGAAGGTGCAAATCACATTAACTGTTACATCTAGTCAAAAAAGCAGAGCCTGTGTTACCGGTAATTTATAAAACAGCTTTTCTGGGATGCCTGTCTGAGAAAATCACTTTAATATGTGTGCATGTGTGTGAGAAAGAGGGAAAGGAGCTGGCACACCAAAAGAAGCAAGTCTGAAAAACAGACACACAGAGAAAGAAAAGAAAGAGGGAAAGATATACGAGGAGAAAAGGTAAGAGTCAAATTTAGAAACAGATTGTCAGGTCTGATCCAGCCTTCTGATCATCTTGATGTGTGTAAACAACAGTATTTCCAGCGCCACCAAAACAAGACAGTTGTTAAGAGACAAATGTAGTTTCCAACTTTCCGAACTGTTACCATAAAAATCCAAACTAGCTGGATGCAAAACTATTTGTTCCCAGCTTTTAAATCCCCCTCCCTCTGAAATAAAAATCTTTAGTGATGTAATCATTTAAACAGAACAGCGATTCTGCAAGCAAGTCAACCAGCTGAAACCACTTCCTATTCAACTATTGGCACAGGCTCAAGTGTCAGCAGTGCATAGATGTCACCACTGCGCATCTTTTGCACTTAACACCAACAAATGCACAAGATGCATAAAATCATAGAAACATAGAAAATGAGAGTTGGAAGGGAGCTCAGGAGGTCTCCCAGTCCAAGCCCCTTCTCAAAGCAGGACCATCCTCAACTAGATCGTCCTACCCTTTTCTTCATCATCTGCCATTACGTTGCCTCCACCGTTCAGTAAGGGACCCATGCTTTCTCTGATCTTCTCGTTCCTGACATACTTGTAGAAACCCTTCTTGTTACCCTTCACGTTCCTTGCTAGCCGCAACTCCAATTGTGCTTTGGCCTTCCTGATTTCATCCGGCCATGCCTGCATGCCTGAGCAAGACTTTTATACTCCTCCCTGGTCATCTGTCCAACCTTCCTCTTCTTGTAAGCTTCCTTTTTGTCTATGAGCACAGCAGGTCAAGAAGAGGATGGCCCCTAGTTGGTCTCTCCAACACTTGCACTAGGAAGTTGTCTCCAATGCTCTCCAAAATCTTCCTAGATTGGCCGCGCACTGCTGTATTGCCCTCCCAGCAGATGTCAGGGATAAGGAACAGGTAAGTGTGTGAACCTGCACGTTTTCGGCAGCTGGCCCCGGGTTGTGAAAGTCACTCACTGTACACATCTGAATGACCAGGAATTTCACCCATTGAGTATAAAAGACAAAACTCACCCATCTGACTTGTTGTCGCTTTGCAGAAATTATATAAAAAAAAAACCATGGGAGGCCAGAGGGAAAGCATCAGAGCTTAACTCAGACCATGCAAGAAAGTTATAATCAACGGTTACAGTGGTAATGTGCTTGGGTGCCACAGTGATAAGCCTGGGATGGATGGACAGAACAGTTAGGTACCGTTCCCATTCTATCTGCCCACGTACCCTGGGTCTCCTTGAAGGCATAAACTGAGTTTTTTAAAGCAGCCCAAGCTCCGTGATGGATTTCTGCATGCATGACAGAAAAAGAGATTCATGACCCACAACAATCCAGCAGACAGAGGTACAGCCCAGATCAGAGCACTAGGCCAAAAACAGTGTCTCAAAGCAAATGGGAGCTTTTTAGTCAATCGTACCAGCCAGACCAATAGAAATTCCTTCTTCTCGTGCTTCTCTTGAAAGCATGCGTATAAAACTCCATGTCCCCTCTTGTTTGTTTGCATGCTAATCACTAGGAAAAGAGCTCATTGCAGAAAACCAGCTAATGAAGGGTTTGTTTTTGTTTAAAGCCCTACTGGGTGTATCAACCTAATATTTATTTGCACACTGTGACTTGTTGCCGTTAAGGTTTGCAGGCTTTCCAGACAAAGCAGAGCTAGTCTGATATACCACGCACCATACATGTTTGCTCAAGGTGCAGAGCCTTGCAGGATTCGAGCAAACCTAGAGCTACCAAAGAGACTAAGAAGTAAGAAGTGAAATATCACCATGTCACCAATCTGCATCATGCCTGTTTATAGTGATAGGAAAAACAGTCATCTCCATCCTAACACAGACACACATAGATGCACAGAATCTTGAAATATGAAAACAGAAGTGATATACAAATTTTCTTTTTCACCAAGCCTAGGTTTCTGTTTTTATTTTATTTTTAAGGTCTCCTCAAGCTCCATGGCACTCAATGTACTACTCTTCCAACAGTCTGAAATTCAGTTAGCATGAATTATGCAACTCTGAACCCTTACCCTGAATGTAACAGAAATTCTTGCCTTAAACTGAATAAATCAGAGCTGTTCCCAGATCGATAATGATGTTGAATTCCCTCTGACATGGGTTTTGAACAGCTCTTGTTAGTCTTTTAACATTTCCTCTACTGGGAAAAGTGGGTGTTTTACCATCTGTTAGCTGGTATCTGTTAACTAAGATGTAGCAAACATCTTGTGTGGAGAAGGCAAGGTATTCTTAATAAGTGCCAACAGGTCAAGGTAAACATAAATTGGGGTCTAGTTACAGTGTGTCAGTTGACACCTGGTAAAAGTATACCTTTTTGCTGTGTGGACATGGCTTTACACTGGAGTATCTTTCTAGCCTCTTATCTCCCATGGATTGTGTATAAGATTTCAGGGGGGCGCATGCCTGCCTTTGTCTGTTGATGGCGTTGATAAGATGCGTGGGCTTGAGGGAGCGATCCTGGGGTTTTCTTGAGAGATGCGAAAATTAGCCACGGTGCTTTCTCATTTTATTACCATGGAAGCCAAGAGTGTGAAGTGTTAATTACAGAAATCGTATAATTCTTTACAATGCTAAATAGAAAATGTGAGCTCCCTGGGGAAGAATGGCTGTCCTATTTCACTGACAACTTGTACTTTCAACCTTGGGCGCTACTTTACAGTGTCCAGGAATACACACCCCTATTTTATCCCTATGTAAAACAATGACACAGGAAATGTTTCATTACAGAAAGCCCAGACAGGACCTAAACGGGCCGGTTCATGCTTCTAGCCCTCCTGAAGAGGTCACTGCTACCTTCCCATGCCTGTGTCCCTTCAGGTGATCACAGCACCAATGGCTCAGTTATTATCACCACTCCTCTACACAATATACTCAAGCAAGACTCAGCACCAAGATCCTTGCCCAGGAAATCAGTGGGGAAGGGGATTTTATTAATAGGGCAATTTAATATGTATATTATTATTATGCAAGACAGAAAAAGGAAGGCAGAGGAGTTTCTGCAAGGTAAGATTAGATCTTTTTGAAGAACAGCTGCAGAGCAAAATAGGACAACACCTACTACTAATCAAGATAACAAGAGCATTTAGCAACTCATGCTCATTTCAGCCAAATCAGCAAAAACTCTTTCTACACAAACCACTAAGAAGGCTTGTTAAAAATCACACTCCCCTCCTATAGCATATCACCCCCGACCTCAACAATACTGATTTCCAGAGAAAGGATGCTCACAACCACACTCACCAAGGGAGTAATAATGTTCCTACTGGAAGGACAGATCATAAAATACGCAAACTACATTGTGGTAGGTCTTAAAACAGAAGTTTCCTGAAAGTAGTCTACATTGAAAAACATGAAGTAATGCAGGCTATTATCTCAAATCAATGACCGGGAGCTAGATAGAAATAGAAACCAGAAATGGGATAGACACTGGAAAACAAAGAAAGAAGACTCTGTAACCAACACAATGGAGCAGAGACTGAAACAAGATACACACTCAACTTCCCTGCCCAAAATACAAATCAGCACGAGGAGACTTCCTCAAACCTTCAGAAATAGTAATAGGTTTCTGACTAAACAGCTGTGTGTCAGCCAGGGAGAAATGAAAGAGAGAACAGAAACAACCAAACAGCACATGCGGCAACAAGCCACCAGATCTGAAATGGACATTTCTCAAAGCAGGCCACTGTGAACCCAGGAGGGACAGAACTGTATTTTAAATGAAAGTTAAACTTCTGATTTCACCATGTGACTCCTTTCATTGGGGCCCTCATCATAGGCTGACACTTCGTATGCCCTAATGAGGCCCTGCCATTGGGTAAAACTCATTGGGTAAAACTCATCATTCCCATAAAGATTTGAACCAGAATTTGAATACATGATCCCTCTTTTCTCATTGCTTCAGTGAGTACTGCCACTGCCCTTGGATGTTTGACAAAATGTGCTTTGGATCTCCTGGGACTCTGCTATTACGCTGGTATAACTCAATTGTCTTCCATGGGGTTGCTTAGATGCCTTTGGGAATAGGAGATGCATTGAAATAAATGCATGTGATGTATTGGAATATGTGGATGTTTTCTACTAAACGCTTGCTGAAATCTGAAGTTTGAGTGCAGGTGCATCCTTGTTCATTTAGTAATTGCTAGCCCTGATCCTCAGCAGAAGGCTTGTATTCTTTTGGATATTACCATACACACAAGTCAGAACCCAAAGCCCAGCAGAAATTACAGGAAACATGAATATCCTGCATCCTTCAGCCAACAAATGCTATGCGAATTACAGGTCTTGTTTGCAACTGGCGTCTCAAGCACTATCATGAATGATCTCAAGATAATTTTAACAATGACAGGGCAGGAACTATACAAATAATTCAGTATGATATAAGACATTTGTTCACATTAATGTTTTTCAACTCCATGTATAGTCCTAAAGAAAAACAGGCCTTCAGATAGTCCTCTCTCAGTAAATTGGAAACCATCTGAATGATGAATTTTAATGAAACCCTAGTCACTATTCAGTAAAGTATCAAGTAATCTGGGCTGGAGTTGAGATTCTACTTCACTTCCCCAGACCTCACGTCTTCCAGTTTTCTGGGCTGTTAGAAAAAGACTGAGTTTCAACCCGGGCAGACCTGATGTTTAGTAACAGGTGAAGTGGCTCGTATGTAAATATGAGTATTCAGTCTGTAAATATTCTAAATATAAATGTAAATATTCTAATATTTTTCTGGCTGCAAGCCAGTGTATAAATGTAAGATACTGGGCTAAATTTAGATTTGACACATACAGGTTTTACAAGGGTGCAGTTCCGTTTATACCATCAAATCTGGAATAATTCCTGTAGTATCTACAGAATTATACCAGTGTAAAACCAGTGTGAGATCAAACTTATCGTTAATGTTATTAGTTACGATGCCCCTTCTTGTGTTAATTGCAGAATTCCTGAATCCTGATATTTAAGCTCTTACTAGTATAAATTTTAAATGAGCCATTTCTGATGAAGGGAAAAAGGAACCTAGGGATATCTACAGCGTCAATTGAAAATCGTATAAAGAAATTCTTATTTGCAGTATTTGATGTATGGCGCGTATTTTCCTTGATATCCTTGTGAAACAATGAAGAGTTACAGCTAAGAGAAAGAGCAGAGCTGGAAGAGGAGGCTTAGATCTACAGTGACACTATTTCATCTACAAACAGCTGAACAGAGACTAGCTCGGTAGACAGAGGTGTTTAGTGGCAGGAAATAGCCTCAGAGTATTTTACTGCCCTAATTTTGGCATCCTGTTCATTATACTGGTTTCAAAGTTTCATGGTTTGCTGACCATTTATCCATGTACATACACATATACATACTTACATTTTGATCTATCCTCCAAAGAGGAACTGAAATGCTCACTACTCATAAATGATTTAAAAAAACCAAAATGTAAATCACATACAGTACAACTTGTCAAGCAAGCAACCTATAACAGCTGAGTTGCTGCCTGGATTTCTGCACGGTGCCTCTGCATTGCTGTCTTCTCAGCAGAGTATCAGATCAAATTCTCTATATTCAGTTTCCAGATGGGCACTTTTTCTCTAAACATAGAAAGCACCTGTATAATCTTGGTTTATAGGACACGGTGTGATAGGAATTAATTATAATCACCTTGGCTTCAGTATATACCTCTCACTATCTTTTGCAGGCAACTATAAAGATATCTATTATGTCTGCAAGTCTCATAACTACTCAGAAGAAAGTTATTTCTTGCTAACACATGCATGTGCACACACTTTTTTCTTTCTAAGAAGCTATTTTCTTCATTCCAATATCTTTACTTTTTAGGATTCATGATCCATATCACATCGTAAAAATGGATGTTAATGTGACATATGGAACAAACTATCTGCCCTTAAGAAAGGCTTTATAACCATCTTTAAAAGGCATATTCGTGCATTGTGGAACAGGGTGAAGCAGTAGAGGATAGGCCCATCTTCAGTCACAAGCTGCAGAGGTAACACAAGGGAGAGCTTTATTTCCCAGAAGCACTGGAGGTACCACTTCCAAGAATTCTTTTTAGCTGTACAGATAGGTGGGTGATATAACTACTGTAATAATAGCTACCGTATATATATTGCAAAATCAATGCTATGAGAGAAACATGAATTAAGCCTAGACCCAGCTTTTGCTCCCACTTTGTAACATGACAACATATGGTGAATTACATTAAGAACTGAGCAAAATATGGGGAAGTGAACAAAACCTCAGCTGTTTAAAACACTGTTCCGTGTGTGTGTGTGTGTGTGTGTGTGTGTGTGTGTGTGTGTGTGGGCAGACACACAGACACACAAATATAGTGTTTGTATTTTGGAAGTGAGAAGTGGCTGCTGCCTATACAATCCACATTCTTGTGACATGTCCAAAGATCCAATACATTTATCCTAAGCCTTAACTAACCCTGCATTAAAAAAGACTACACATTTATTACTATCCATGTTTGACATATCTAATGTCCATTCTGTCTGTAGGTCCATTGCATATAAAACTGAAGTTGACAAAAGAGGTCTGCAAAATCATTTCAATAGAGCCTGAGGGAGTTAAGCACTAGGGGTGTACGAAATTGGCCATATTCAATTCAGATTCGACCCGAGTCAAGGACAGTGATTTGATTAATTAATTCGGATCACTGTCCCCAATTCGATAAAATTTCATAGATGTTAGGGGCTGGAAGGGACCTCGGAAGATCATCGAGTCCAGCCCCCTGCCCCAAGGGCAGGAAGTCAGCTGGGGTCACAGGATCCCAGCAAGATAAACATCCAATTGACTCTTAAAGGAGTCCAGAGTAGGTGCTTGCACCACCGCTGGAGGCAGTCTGTTCCAGGTCTTGGGGACTCGGACAGTAAAAAAGTCCTTCCTTATGTCCAGACTGAAACGGTCATGGAGGAGTTTGTGACTGTTTGACCTTGTCATCCCTTGGGGCGCTCTGGTGAACAGACGTTCCCCCAGATCCTGATGTACACCCCTTAGGGACTTATACGTGGCCACCAGATCACCCCTGAGCCTGCGCTTTTCCAGGCTGAAGAATCCCATGGCTCTCAGCCTCTCATCATACGGTCTGTTTTCCTGACCTTTGATCATGCGCGTGGCTGTCCTCTGCACTCCCTCTCAAGCTTCTCCGCATCCTCCTTAAATTGTGGAGAATCCAAATCTGAAGATTCGATGCGGATTTGGAGAATCAGCGATTTGGCACTAGACATGATTTAAATGTTTTTTCTACATATCTTGAGGTACCAGGCACGGCTCGTGAGTGCTGTGATGCTGGGGCGGATGGAGCGTCCAACAGGCATTCTCGGGGGTCAACCCAGAAGTGGTCCAGAAGTATTTCCGGTCCACTTCTGGGTCCGCCAGGGAGCACATGGGGGACCCCCCTGTCCCTGCCCCGGCTCATCTATTGGCTGCGGGGGGACCCCGGGTGCTCCCTCCAGACCCAGGAGGCACCAGTTGTCAAGACATGAGGGGCGTTGGGGGGGAGCCCATGCATACCGTGGCAGACCCGGAAGTGGACCAGAAGTACTTCTGGTCCACTTCTGGGTCTGTTGTTGAGCATGCTGGGGAGCCCCCACACTCCTGTGGGATGCTCCATCTGCCCCAGCATCACAGCATTCATGAGCTGCCTGGTACCTTGAAGTATGTAGAAAAAACATTTAAAGCTGTGTCTATGGCCGAATCGCCAAAACTTTCCAAATCTCTCCGAATTGATTTGGAGGGTTCTGATTCAATTTGGAGAGATTAAAAGGTCTCCTGATTTGATTTGGATTTGGAGATTTGGCCACCGAATCGGGCCAAGGGTCTGCTGAATCGAATTGGGGACCAAAGCTTTGCACAGCCCTATTAGGCACCTCAATCTCATTTTGTTCCCTTGAAAGTCTCAGCCAAAAATGTCTAGATTGTGTCACCAGTCCCTTTGAACCACTGCTGATTTACCTTGACAGCACCCTTTTCACAGCTGGTGCAAGAACAGATTTCCAGGGCAACTAAAGAAAGGCAATAAAATTGCTCTGCTCAGGAGCCAATTACTGTCTCTCAGCAGGCATATCTACATTGCACATTAGCACATCATGGCAAAAGCTGTGCTAACGTGCAAATGTGCAGTAGAATTAGTCTGCTGCACACAGTATCACAAAAAAAAAAAAAAGCACCGGCGCTACCACGCAGTACCATCAGTTACTGTGCATTTAGTTAGTACCTGTTATCACAGGTACTAAGATTAATGTACAGTAACCATAGCACGTTAATGGATGTGTAGTTGCGTCCACTATATTCAGATTGCAGGGATTTCACTTGTAGCTGCAAATTGAGAAATCAACATGCTCTTACATGTACAGTCATATGCATACACGTAGTGGTAATCAGCCCAAGTGAATTTTGTGACCTGATTTAGTAAAACTTCTCAGGGGAAAATTATTTACAGAGCTAGCTAGAAAAGGACCTGCTTTGCACCTACATTTCCATTATATTAATGTTTACATCTAAATTCTGCAATAAGGCAGACAAAACCCATTCATGCATTTATAGCAAAGAAAGATGAGACCAATGGGAAGTGAGAATAACGTGTGGCTAGTCTCTCACTCCAGAGAGAGAGAGAGAGAGAGATCCTTTTCTTATAGAAAGTTTGTTTTTGTTTAAATTACAAGACCACTTCTTGAAGTGAAAGACTGGTTTCTGCAAATTGGCCTGTTTCTACTCTTGCCGCACTGCATTAACATCTACTGAAACTCCCCTCCTAGCCAGTACTGTTTCCTGCCTCAACTGTGGCGGATTCCACCTTAGTGGCGTCCCCAAGTCCCCAGTCTGCAAGTTCCAGCTCCTGCAGAATATTGCTGCCCACCTTCTTCAACAGAGAAAGAATGACGACCAGAGTCATCCCACTGTCAAGTGGTTCTGCTGTCCCCCTTTAATCCAGGGTCCTGGTGAAAACTGCACATTTCATGTACTGTGTTCTCCTCAGATGTTAAACTGAAGCAGATAAAACCACTGGAACTTCTTCAGATTACAAAAACATTTTGGGCATCTGGCCTAGACAAAGGGCTGATATTTTTGGGACATTTTTATTATCAAACTATCTTTCTGCTCTTTCACTTTTGAGTGATTCTGTCTTAAATAGCAAAGATTATCAGTGAATGCTGGAAAAGTTTCCAGGTGAAAACCAGCCTCATTGAAATTTTGAACAGTTTGGAAGTTTTAACATAGATTCTAGTGGGGCTAGGACAACACTCTTGCTGTTTCTACAACATTTTATGATTATATCTGATGAAGAGAAACAAATGAACAAGCCAAAGGAAATCCCGCGGAAGGCACAAGAAGGGTTCAGCTGTTCTTGTAGATATTAGCCTGTGGGTCTGCGGACCACCTGACAGTTACTTCAGAGGTGAGCAGAAATTCACAATTTCACTTTCTAGGGAGAGGCTTAAACAAATATGACGCTAGATTCCCAGCTGCTGCAAATCAGTGCAACTCCACTGACATCAATGAACCTTGCAGCTCTTTGCACTTCTGAGGAATCTGATCCCCAGTCTTCAGATTCAATTTGTGCAAGCTTGCCATGTCATTTCAGTTTTCCAGATCTGATGCATTTTCTGAGATAATTGAAACATGTGAGATTCAGCTAATTTCTACCAGTTTTGCAGTCAATTTTACTGAATCTCCATGAAAATCCAGCATGCAAGTCAGGATCCCTCAAAGGTTCATCCTCTTGGATGACACAAGCCTGGTTATGTTTCAAGCATGTTACAAGATCCCAGTTTTATATTTCATTAAGAACACTTTGCTCAGCTCTGTCATGTGGTTAAAGAGTCTAAGAAGTAGCTCAGGACACTTTTACATGTGCTCCAGGGTGGCAGGGTGGGGGGAGACTTTAATTAGAGCGACTCCAAGAGCTGCTTTAATTAAAGGGCCGCCATGTCTCCTGTATCAACATCCCCATGCTTGAAAATGGCAGTGGGGGCACTTGAACTAAAGCTCATCCCCTGGATACCAGTATCAAGGCACAGGTTTCCTGTTAGCAAAACTTTGCTATTGAAATAGCACCGACAATCTCAGAGGTTGTATGTGGACCCTGGATATTTAGAGCTAGTGCTGGAATAAGGCAACAGTTGCTATGAATTTAAGAAAAATAGATGCTGATTTCCAAAAAGGGGTATCAGGGTTAATACAGCAGGTGTTGTGTCCCTTACTATACCTGACCACCCCTCTGCTCCACGTGTGTGCACACGCGCACACACATACACACACACGTATGTGTACACGTGCACATGTGCAGGATTGGATCTATGAGACTTATAGTATGGAGGTAACATTTCTGAACCAGAAGGCTATCCAGACAAAAATTTCTGATGTAACTGCAGCCTCCATAATTATTTCTTCTCTGAAGCTTTTCTTAGTGGCAAAACATCGACGTCAGCTTTCTACCAAAGGTCATAAAAACTTCAGGGGTATTTTAAAGACCTGTTTATGGCTAGGAACCAGAGCTCTGGTACTAAACAGAAATGTTGGATTGGCCTAGTCTCCGGCACTTAAAATTTTCTGCCAGGAAAACTTTGTTAAGTGGCTGTGATAGGAGCTCAGCTTTCTGTGGAGGTAGCAGAAATGGTCTGTGCCGTACTGGGATCCTCGTTCTCATAGCCAAACAAGAGAGACCGTAACACTGAAGCCTGTCAACATTTTCTGAGAAGGGCAACGCTTGACAAAAATCTGTCATTTGGTGATAGGGCTAAAGTGGGAGGAATGCCACAGAGTGCCAATAGGTATGGTGGGACCAGTACTGCCCCAGCCTTTCTATGATGAAGGCAAGTCAGGATGACTGGTTGAATCTGGGAACAACATAAATAAATACCATCAATTCCTTGCCCTTTCATCCAAGGTGCCCTGCACAGTTTGTGGTTAATCAATATGGGGTGGTTTTTTAAAAAGTAAAATGCATGTTGAACTTCCCTGCTGTAGATTCTTGCACCTCATAAAACTAGCAGGCCGTGTCTATTTACCTGTCCACTGTAGAATCAACAACCTCAGGGCAAATGGAAAAGAAACCAAATCCAGAGAAGGACATTTACTCCCCAAATCCCCCAAAAACAAGGAATAGGGAGCCTGATCTTGCTGCCATTTATATCAATAAAGGCATGATCACGGCTCTTATTTGGATATTTATTCTATCACAATGTGTTGGTTATGCCAACTGCTTACATATATTTTCTGAGGAAGAAAAGTGTCTAAATTCAATGCCCTATTCTGAAGTTTGAGAAGAGATACAAACCATTTGTTTGCATTTTATTTGTAATTTATTTTACCTAAAATCAGAACAGAAGGAGTTAAACACAATATTTTTGGCCAAGTCAAACAGCTAGTCAGAAAAAAATTCAATGTACAGTGAAATATTTCTGTCTTATTTGCTTTTTAGTATTTATTTTGCAACCTGCCAGGCCCCATGGCAAGCTTCTCACCTCCCCACCCCAGCATGGAAACTTCATCAGAGGGTTTGTCCACACTGCAGACTGCAGAGTTTTGCAGAAATACCTAGTTCAGACACTGGAAGCAATCTATGACCACCTCTGCTACCCAAAATGACTCATTTAAAGCCAGCTCAGGTGGCTCTCTGCAACACTGCAGACTGTTTGTCAACATGCCCTGTAGCCCTAGGCCCTCTTTCTCTTCAACTTCATGCTCTCTATTTTCCTCCCTTTACGTAAACCTTAACATTCCTCGTCAGTCTGACATTGAGGCTTGGAAACTTTCAGCAGCCTTCAGCCGCTTGTTCTTGTTATAATTGGCACAGCTACTATCACCAGTCCTCACCCACCCAGTACTGCAATCAGTTTTCACCAGTCACTAGAGGTGCAGACAGAAGTTACATTTGTTGTGTGATCAGCAAAGATCCTGATTTTCCGTGATAAAAAATCACAAATTCTGATAAAAAACTGCAAATTCTCTGATAAAAATCCCAAAATCTGTGGTTAAAATGAAATGCCCCCCACATTCCCCCACAGCTGCTTTGGTGTCCCTCACTCCCCACCACAGCCCCCAGGCCTGCTCGTGCCCCTTGGCCCCCCACCCACAGCCTCTTCTGCCCAGCCTTGCTGGAGAGGGCCCCCAACTGCCAGGGCTATGGAGCCAGGGACCCAGGTCTGTAGCCCCTGCCTTGTGCCCCCCAGATCTGTGTAGGAGGTAGGGGCAGGGTGGGTGTGCACTGCCTCCACGTACATAGAGGAAGTGTGGCCAGGGCAGCACGGAGCTTACAGCAGCAGGCACCTTTCATGCATGGCCTTGCTGTGCCCTGCCACACCAGTCGCATACACTGCGCTCTGGAGGGCATGGGGGAGGGTGGCAGGGTGCGGAGCGCAGCGTTTGTGACACAGGGTTTGCAGCTGGTCAGGCACTCCGGTTGGGGGGGTTGCAGTCTCCCCGCTCCCGGATGGAGTGCCTGGCTGGCTGCAAACCCCCTCCCGGCCAGAGAGTGCCCAAGCTGACTGGGGGCTGAGGGAGTGGGGGAGCCTGCAAACCACCCCACCCCCTCCTCCTGCAAACCTCCCCACTCCCTCAGCCCCAAGCCACCTTGGGCACTCCCCGGCTAGGCACTCCAACCAGGAAGGGGGGTTTGCAGCTGGCCAGGAGCAGCGGGGGGTTGCAGCTGGCCGAGCACTCTGGCCGAGAGCAGGCAGGCTGCAAACCCTCCTGGCCGGAATGGCCGGCCAGCTGCAAACCTCACCGCTGCCTCAGCCCCTAGCCAGTTTCCACCCCCCAGCCCTGCCCCACAACCTCCAAGCCCCCCACACCTCCAGCAAGAAGAGCGAGCCTGAGCCTGAAGTAACCTCCAGTAAATGGTTGCAGCTGGCCGAGCACTCTGGCCGAGAGCAGGCAGGCTGCAAACCCTCCTGGCCGGAATGGCCGGCCAGCTGCAAACCTCACCGCTGCCTCAGCCCCTAGCCAGTTTCCACCCCCCAGCCCTGCCCCACAACCTCCAAGCCCCCCACACCTCCAGCAAGAAGAGCGAGCCTGAGCCTGAAGTAACCTCCAGTAAATGTAAGTGTTGGGCCCTGCCCTTCCCCCTCTCCCCTCTGGGCAGGGTTGGGGCTTTCCCGCCCCTTTTGCAAACAGCTCTTGTAGGCAGGAACCCTGCCAGCCTGCAGAGCTCTTTGCAAAAGGGGGAAATCTGCAGGTTTCTCTTCTAAAAGGGAAAAATCCATGTTTTCTCTGATAAAAATTGGAAATCTGTGTTTTTCTCTGTTTTTCTGTGGGAAATGCAAAACCTGGATCCCTGTGATAGGCCCCCTGAAAGTGCTCTACACCCATGCCATGACACATGTGCATGGCTGCAGAGCGCTTCAAAAGTGGCCGATCACATGACAAATTAACTCTTATCAAATGAGGAATCAGATGAAGGCGCTCCACTTTGGAGCACCTTAAGGAACTTCTGTTCCCTAGGGTCAATTTGTCATGCAATTGGGGCTGGGTTGATGGAGCCCAGCCCTACCCCCAATGCTATCTGCAGGAAGGGAGGGGTCAGAGGGGCAGGGGAGTGAGCTTGGGTTTGCCCAGCCTGAGCTGGAGAGTGGAGCGTGTGGATTGGAGACCCCCCCAGCTCAGGCTGGGCAAACCCCAGCCTGTAGCTCATTCCCCCTCCCCTCTCCTCCCTCCCCTCTCCATTGCTGCAGACAGCTGGGGGGAGGTGGGGCAGGGCTGGGGGAAAGAAGCGGCTCCTCTGCTGCAGGCAGGTTCAATCCCACCCTCGACTCAACAGGTAAATGCCTGTGGGGAGGGGGGGGCACTCTAACTCATGGCACTTTATGTAAAGCACCATGAATTAGAGCAGGAGCCTGTACATCTGTCAGCATCCTAAGGGGTACGTGCAAAAATTACATTTAAATTGAACTAACTACAGTTAAATCAATCTAAATGCAGATCCGTGCAGGCACTCAGGGAGATTAAATTGGGCAAAAAATGGCAGGCTTGGCCTAAATTAGTTCACCTGAGAAAGTGAACTAACTTAGATCAGAAACAGGTTCAATTGATCCAGTGAACATACTTGAAGCTCAGCTGTTCACCCCAGCCCCAGGATTATGCTCTTCCTACTCCCACAACTTTGGCTGGGCTATTTTTAGTCCCCTCCAAACCTCCCCCCCCCCCCCCCCACACCCACCCA
>NW_005841865.1:4619863-4648272 GCF_000455745.1 Alligator sinensis
ACCTGCCAACTCTCCCCCCATGGACCTGCTAGCGCCCCTCATCCCACTTTCCCTGCCCCTCTTCCCCAACTTAAAGCAAACTGTGTGCTTGTAGACAAGGTGTGGTGAATGTCTGCACATACCCTAATAAATTATTTTTAAGCTACTTCAGAATATCCTTAACTGATTTGTATAACCTTGCTTCTGTCTAGGAATGTAGACATGTTTACTTGGAATTACCTATATATTTATTCACAATTGTTTCTTTTCCACTAAAGAACATCAGCCCTGAAGCTCTGATAGTCGGGACACTGATATATAATCAGGAGCAAAGGATGGGTATACATAATGAAGTACTTTACAAATATTGACTTTAGTCAGCCCTACAACACTCCTCTGAAGGAAGTATGTTTATCTGCATTTTGTAGATGAGGAAAGAGCTGCAGGGAGCTTAATGCCTTACTCTCAGCCCACATGGAGTCAGAAGCAGACAAGAAGTTTCTGATTTTCTGGCTGGTGATGAGACCAGAAAAATACACCTTCATCTCAAAATAATGTGAAAACCTTATGGGAGTTATCCATGCCCTTTCCCTTCTTCAAAGACTGCTGCTTTGTCATGCCACTTATGCCAGTAAACCCAGAACAAAATCCTGGCCCCACTGAAGTCAATAGGAGTTTTGCCATTAGCTTTCATAGAGCCTGGATTTCACTCCTGGCCTCTATTTTCATTTCCAAAGAATATGAACAAGGACATGCTTCTGTGGTGACTAAAACTCAACTGTCAATATAAGTGGTGTTTCAAGGATTTTTTTAAAAGAAGCATTATCTCTTTATAGAAAAAAAAGGGCTCTTTTCAAAGGTGTATTCCTCATGCATGCAACTCCCAGAGTACACCTGGCAGCAGAGGGATTGTGCATGCAGATCCCGGACCTTGTAAAACAGACCATAGGCTGAACTGCACCTTTCAAAATCTGGCCAAATAAACTTCCTTACATGCAGGTTTCAAAGGGGAATTAGAAGAATGAGCCTCACAAGTAAGTTTTACGTCACAAGTCATTAGCAAGAATAAACAGTGCAGCTGATGAAAAGCTGCCTGACGCAAGTACAGTAGCTGCATTCCTTACTAAGCACAAGGCAGCATTGCCTATGATCTCATCGAAAGGAGAACAGTTTAGCCACTGGGATGCAGGGGGAGACAGCTGTCACAAACGTTCACACCCTTTTTGTCGCACTGGGCACAAGGTCCCTGAGCACAGTGGCAGATGCCCACACACCTGTGCTTCCACCTGAAAGAAGTGCTCAGTGAAGATTAAACTGGACAGACAGGCAAGATAAAAATGTTCCAAGAATAAGCAAGATACCCCCCAAATCCAAACAAAACCATGAATCTTGGGACTGTGAACATCTTTCTGTAAGAGATGATGGACTCTTTCCTTTTCACAGGCCCTCCTGGTTTCCGGACGAAGAACAAGCCACACGTGCTGAGAGACAAGCAGGTCTAGAATTAACTCCAGCCCATAGAGCACATTGGAAATCTCATGGGAGCTACTCCTTGTGAGATTTCCTGCCCAGTCTTACAGGTTTAAGAAATCTGACCTGTTCAGAAACGTGTCTACAATTTAAGGTGCCTACCCAGATCCACAATCTGCACTGTAGCCCAGTGGTTTTCTACCTTTTAGACTCATAGCACCCCTTGGAAAATGCTAGTTCTAAGTTTTCACTCTTTATTCACTATGGAGTCATCATCATCATTTTTCTATTGCAAAGAACTAAAAAAAGGCCACAACGGGTCAGAATTGTTTTTAACACTGTAGCTTCTTCTTTGAAATCTTTGGATTTATCTTGTGAATCATGTTTGTGCACTCAACAGCGCTAACTAACACTGTGTGGCATGCTGCAGCACCCCTGAAAGGATCTCAAGGGCCCCCTAGGGTACCACGGCATCCCAGTTGAGAATCACTGCTGTAGCCACTGCTAACAGGAACCTGTACCACGCCTTCCCAACCAAATGGGAAATCCTGTCATTTTGCCTGATCAGAGCGCTTTAGTCACCACAGACAAGAATGTAATCTAAATATATTTCCTGTCCCACTCCCCAGAGCTGGCCAGAGAGCTGGGTTTCATAGTTCCTTCTACTGCACATTTTTTTTGTCTTGACAGATTAAAGAAAAGCTTATTCTCATTGTGGCATTTCTTCTCTGCACACATGTTCTCACAGAACACAATCATATCACACACAGCCTCCAACACCAGCTTCCTCTGAATCAGGGCAAAGAATCAGACCATTATATTTTATACATAAAGGGGAAGTTGAGGAGGAGAGAAGCTTGCTAGTGTACCCTGAACTGAATGGCTCCAGCAAGTGTGTTGCCCTCCCCAGTATTCCCGTGGCTTCAGACTAGTTTTAAACATTTATGAGGGCAAATTAGATGTGCCCTTGGACTCTATCAGGATATTTTGGATTCCATTTGCCATTACACAGACTACGTGAAGAGCTCACCTCTCTACTGCCCAGGGCTCAAAAGCCCCGTGCTGTGTGCATATAGATAACACAAAGCCTGAGCCACATGGGAAATGCCCCTGAAGTGAATGTATATTCAAATACTTTTCTAACAATTATGTACACTAAAGAGTAAGCGCTACTGAGATATCTGTGAGCACTTTCTTTACCAAGTTATGAAGTGACACAAAGGAGCTGGCCATAATCATTTTGACTATCTTTTTTGATCATAAGCAAAAGCAAAAATCAAACCAAAATGTTCTATTTAGAAAATGTCCAATTTTTAAAGGTTTTTTCAGTTAAAACCACTGAAATGGATTTTGATTTGAATTCATGAATAGCATCCCTCTGCCACAAAAGTAATTTTGGGGTGACTCTACTATTAGCTGAAAGTAAAATTGTCCAGCTCTAAGGGGGTGCTTCCATCCCCTCCATTTCAAAGAGACTTCTCCCCACAACTTCCAGAGAAGCTCGTCGTCCATATTTACATTGTTCTGAAACCTGCCCAAAAATACTTCACTGAAGCTGGAGGACCAGATTTAATGCCACTCACGCCAGTGATGTACAATATCTTTTCTAGCCTTCCTTTAAAGTTGACTGTATTACATCACAGCGAGGTACAAATCAGGTCCTGTATGCTCAGCAAAAGATCCCTTTTCTTTCTGATAGTTTCTTCAGCAGAAGAAATGGCATCCTTGCAGCAATGGTGCAGGCTTCATCCATACCTGTGTTATGAACAGTTCTTGTATCAGCAAATCAAGACACCTACCGCTAAGGCAACCCTCTGGAAATTAGAGCAAATACTCTGAACACCCACAATTTGACCACCCTAGATGATCCCTGGCTTTGGTCCCCAAAGACATCCAGTCTTAAGAATTGCCTGAGCTAAGAAAAGCACATTGAACATGCAGTCTACGTGCCAGTGCACTGACTGGCTGTATTTAGAAGCTCTTTCATTCAGGCTGCCATTTTCTCCTCTCCCTTTTTCCCCCTCAGCTGTCCTTTCATTAGCTCTTGAATAGTAGCACCTAATTTCTGGCCAAGAAATGCACACAAGGAGTTCCCTTTGGAGCTGACACCCTTGCTATTCAGCCTATCTGTCAGTGCAGGCGGTCTCCATCCGAGTCTAATGGCATCCTCCACCACCCCTGGGGCTGCCTGCACTGCATTCCCCACATGCCCCTTCTCTACCAGCCCACAGAACAAACTTCTGAACGTGCTGCCAAACCCCAGGTCTCCTACTGCTCTCCAAGGCCAAGGCAAATAGCTTATTTAACACTTCACCCGCCAAGTTTATGTACTGGATTGAATTTAGCTTTTGCAAGAGTCCTAACCGCATCTGTGAATTCAGCTGAGTGCCAGTCACGGAGGGCTCACATAGAGCAGCGCTTTTATTTGTAATAAAATATTTAGAGTGGAAAAATACCCCAGAATTTAATAAAAGCAACAATCTCAAGTTGCTGGTGACTTGTGGTGCATCCATTGAGATGCTCGGAATTCCCTACATAAATAAAACTGGATTTTCAAGTCCTGCCAGTTAAATAAATGCCAGTTTTAAAACAGTGTTGTATATTAAAACAGTAACCAATTTTAATTGAAAAAGAAAAGCTAACTTTTAAGTGTGAGGTACTGCTTTGTAAGAAATAGCTTCTACTTTTGTAGGTGTATTTGCAGCGTTGTTGTGGCTAAGTAGTTGACTGTTCACAAGAAGTCCAATTTGTGTGTCCACCCAGGGTAACTGCGAAGGCTAATATAAGGGCAAAAATGTACATGCAAAAATGCATGCAGGCCTCCGGCTTCTGGTTATGAAAACCAAAGTGCTGTTTCCCCACTGTATCTTTTTTGAAAATGCCTTATCAAACATGCGGTGGATGAAAACAATAGGGTTTTATGAAAATAAGAATTACTCTTAAAAACCTACAAAAATGAATAGATGACATCTTTACTGACATCTTTACTTTTCATTTTTATTTTATGAAAATAAGAATTACTCTTAAAAACCTACAAAAATGAATAGATGACATCTTTACTGTATTTTTCTTTGGACCATTCTGTACGGTGAGAGAGCAGGAACAGCATGCCGGATGTGCTCCACACCAGCTGTACTGACAAGACCCCTTGAATCAAACAGGACTTTGCCATAATGCCAGGAATGCAGGAAGCGCACCAAACAGATTAGACAGAGTCCTCTGGGTATGCGTCTGCATAACACCTAGCACAATGGTTTCTTCTTTTTACATCCAGTCCCACCCCTCACCCCACCCCAGTCGCACCACAATACAAATAGTTAGGCCAGGGAAATCATTTTCAAAGCAACCATTCCAAAGACAAGGTAGACTAGAAATGGTAGTTGTACAGTAAGAATGCATGCCTGTTCCACATTTCTGCAGCCAACAATAATTATAATATCGATGCTCCTCACAATGTCATATGGGATGCAACTAAATGAGCAGAGCAGAGAGGAAGTTTAGCGCAGAAGGGCATATGAGCCATTTTTAAGTTCTTCAATTATGCCCACAGGGAAACAAAGACACTACTTCTCATTTTCAGCCATTGACTAGGCTCAGCGCTTAGCATACCCAGAGTCTAGCAGCAAGGCAACATCTGGCTCAGCAGGCAGTTTATTAATCAGATCACTCATAACCAACCTCAAATGGGGTTTCCCCGGACTAATGAACAGGAGATTTTTTCCTTGCTTGGTTCACACCCAATGGAGTTTTGCCTGGAGGTCAGAAAACAGTGGAGACACTGCACTCCAGTGACTGTCACACCAAAGGGATACTGAAGGCTGTTTCCAAATCTGTTAGAGTGACATTTCTAGCACTAGATTAATATAAACTGTCCTCATTTCTTTTTTTTTCTGGACAAGGTACTAAGAACTTTAAAGCCCTTTCTACACTAAGCCATAAGTACCAAGTTAAGCAACCGTGTTTCAATGCAATTTCTGCATAACTAGATGGAGATCAAAGCAAAAAGGAGTGAATGCTGGCTACAGCTCTCTCTCTTCTGCTAAAAGCAGCAACAGTTCCCCTTTCCTCTTCTCAACCTCCCTCTCCCTGTTGTCTGGCACGGTAAGAGCCCTCTCTCCTATTTCAACCTACTTCAAGCAATGTGGCATCCAGGCACAGATCTAAGGCACTGTCAACTTAAAGGAAGTGATGCTAGATGGGATTAGTTCTTCTTAGGCCTTCTAACACCCTAGTCAAGACAAAGCAATTCAAATGTAGAACATGTTAAACTAGTTATGCTGAAGCCTGGGGGTGGGAGGGAAGTCTTAACTAAAGTCTTAGAAGATGTTAATTAGACAACATCACACCTTTAAATCCTAGCATAGATAAGGTTAAATGATTTGGCCAACCAGTAAAGGGAAGGGCTGCTGGGATGCAGGAATGACGGTTTTCTGTGCTAGGTTACTGTCCTGAGGACTCACCTTTAGGCTGTGCTGTAAATAGAGAGGCTAAGTGAAAATCCTGTGGCTAAAACCCACTGCTGGTGTGTGGATAAAAAAAGTGTTAATTGTGTGATATAAGTATAGAGCATGGAGGGGAGCTTGGGGAGTTTATGTTATGCCTACAAAATCACTCAGGAAACTTGCTTGAAAACAGCCTTCTGTGTACAACATTCCCTATTCACTACAACACAGCATGAGTTTCCTTCAGTTGAGCTCTGCATGGACTGCTGTGAAAGGGGGCAGCCTCTTTGTTTTTTAAATAATTTTTTAAAGCGCAGTTTAGTGGTTTCACAAACAAGGTGAGAATTTTCCAGAATTTATGACAAATTCTCTTAGTTACTGGGGGCTTTCTCCCTACGTATACAAGAGAGTTCCTGGCTTCTTCCTTATTCTCTCCCACAGCCAATGTTCACTGTGTGGTGATGATATATAATGGCCTTTTGGAATTTGGAAAGAATTTGGAATTTTATCCCTGTGTGAGCTGTGCGCCAGTATACAAAGGGTCAAAAATTCCTGTCTCTCTCATTTAAATATAGAGAAGGTTTGGAGGTATAATTAAAGTGTTATCTACAGTGGTATTGCCTTCTGTTATAACCACAAGTGGGCAGGCACCAGACATCAGCTTGGTTCCACCCAAGTATGCCAGTGGTAGTAAGCCTCAGTCTAGGCTGGTGCACTTTCCTTGCTTTTGTAAGCTGTACGGTTACAAATGGTGGCTTTGGTTCGCCTATACTAAAAATATACACAGGTCTGGCTTTACCAATGGTTGGTCAACAACAGCCATCTCTAGAATAAGTCCCTGATGTACGCTGCTCCTTAGTTTCTGTTTAAAGGCCATGGGCATGGGCTCAACTAGATATAGATTATCCAGTCAGGGTGTTTGATAAAGAAGCTGTGGATCCCTGAGAGGAGAGAAAAGAAGTACAAAACCTAGAAAGCTAAATGAAGCTCTGAAGATGCTGAACCAATCCTTGAAAAAACAATCTGGGCACGCCTACACGAGATGCGTTAATGCGCATTAGCCTAATTTAATGTGCATTACAGGCACATGTCTCAGTACGCATGCCCTTAATGCATGCTGAAAATGGTTAAATTAGGTTAATCGCACCTAAATTTGATATCTGCAAATGCAGTTATCAAATTTAGTCGCAATTAGTTAAAGTGCATTAATGCATGTGTTAGATGTGACCCAGCACCAACTTTATTGCCAGGTCTGCCCAGCCACTAGGGGCACATGGCAGGGCTGTAGGAACTTGGCACTAACTTTAGTGCCAAGTCCCTGCACATGTAGACATCTGCCATAAGCTGCTTAATGTGCATTAATTTTAGTCATGCTTAAATGCACATGTAGATGTGCCCTCTATAGCCCAGTGGGGAAAAAAAGGTCAAAACCAATAGCAAACAAGACCTTTATAGGCCACTACACATAGCAGTCTGATAGCAGACCCTGTTCAAAGTTATACATATAAATAGACGAATACTTATCTGTTACATTATCAGTAACCACACACTAGAAATATAAAACAGGAGAAATTAAGCACAAAGAGAGTAAAAAACAAGAACAGATATGAAATACTATGAAAAATGAGCCAGTAATAGTACAATAGGGAAAGGTTTTTATGATACCAATACCAGCTGCATAACTGAGAGAGGTGTTGGAAAGGCTTTCAAGCACAAAGCACCCTTCTTCAGGTTATTAAAAAGATGTCTCAAAAAAAACCTTGCCCCTCATACAATTCCTGGACCACCATGGCTACAGCACTCAGTAATAGTAAACATTATTAACTCCCCCCCAAAAAACACTGATGCTTGGTACCTGAAAACCTGTCTAACCTCCCCACAACTATACAGTTGGGCCAGTAAAAGATATCACCCACAAAAATCCATGCCTCTTGTACTTTGAGATACTGTGACACACACACTGGAACCATCTCCTTGCTATATTCTCACATCTAAAATTTACTTAGAAGTTTCTCAACGCAGAAAACATCTTCTTTTCCTATTACTTCTGAAAAGTATTGACCACACTTTGGTGCACTGTAAAAATAATAGCTAATAACTAATGTTACAAACGAGAGACTGAAGCTGAAAGAAGACAGTCAACTGGATAACCAGTGTGGAAGAGAGACACTTGTATCAAAAATACAAATTTGAAAAAAGGAAGGGTATGATAAAGAAACTTCCATTAAAAAGCACAGAGGAAAAATGCAAGGAAGAGAAGGAGAGAACAGAAATTGTAATAAGCCACATAATGAACAACCCATGACCGAACCAGCAGCTAAAACAATAAACAGACATAGGGCTGAATATGCCCAAATGTTTTGCTAATCCAAGGACCTAAGCTGACTCACCTATTTCATACATTTGTGTCTAATTCAGAAAACATTTGGGTCTAATTCAGAAAAGCACTTACGCACATGCTTGAATTCCACTGAATTCAGAGGGACTTAAATGACCCCAATTCAGCACATGCTCAGTTTATAGCACATCTTATATGCAGCACCATAAAATGCAAGTGCCAGTGTATAATGCTAATTCTGATAAAACATGCAGAGTTTATCATATCAGTAAAATGCACCTGAACTCAATTGAATTCATAAGAGGCCAACACTACAAACCAATACAACAGCCTGACAAGATGGCTGGGCTTCCCCCCTCCTTCCCAACAAAGGTATGTGCTTTAAAACCTCTTTTGGTTTTCACTAGTACTTGCCCTATACCACCATACTAAACAATGAGTTACTAGAAAGGTCATTCAGTCAATAATTTCTCTTTCAATTTACCAATTAATCCTGTGTCTCTTCTGCTAAGGCATCCAAAGAGTTTACTGGGTTACATTTATTATACTTGGAAGCAAAACATGGTAAAAATGTGACTGCACCCAGAAGTCCATGTGCAACCTCACCAAGACTTTTGCCAACTGGAGCAGAAAGAACAGTTGAAAAAGCAAAGCATTTTTCTACTGTTTGCCAGATGCATAAACATCATATAGTGCTTCTTTATTTATTAAAGACATTTATTTGGGTTTGCAGAGCTATATCCTACTGAACTATCAAAAAGTCAGTTTGGCAGGCTAGATCCTATTAGGTGTCAGCATATAGGGAGATGGACCAAGAAAAATAAATATACTCCTTTTAACTCTGTTTAAAGCCATAGTGCTGGGTGATGGGTGCTAACTGCATGTCTGTGGCATACATACATACATACATACATACATATAGCACCCTTTGAAGAGCAGGGATATCACAGAAGTCTACAGTAGCTATTACTTTGGAAAGACACAACATTCTGGACTGGGTAAAGCAGGGATGCTCAACCCCAGGCTGCGGGCCAAATCTACAAGGCTACCCATGGGTCCAAAAATGTGGTGATGGGGAAGTGATGGCAGCTAATTTCCACCTCCTTCTGCCAAATTTCTGGACACGTGGGGAGTCCTGCAGGACAGAAAACATGGCCCTGCATGCTAGATAGATCATGCAGGGCTCGGGGGGTAGGAGCGGGGCGCGGGCATGGAATCTGATCGGGACACATGGGATCTACCTGCAGGCTGTCCCCACATCACTCATCCGCCTGCAGGGCCGAAAGGTTGGGTACAACTGGAGTAAAGCATCAAAAATAGTAATAATCCAGCTGCACCATCCCAGCTAACTACCCCAACCTATATTTATCACAAAAGACCTACTCCCTATATTACCTCCAAGGTAATCTGTTGCTCTACACTTCTTCGTACTCTGCATTGTGCAATAAATGATCACTCCTTACTTAAATGCACATGGTGAACTAGACTAATTTTAAAGATTTGAAAAATGTTGACCTCAGTCCTGAAGGTGACAGCCTCTTACGTTTTGAGCATTAGTGTTAATTTACACAGCTTTCATCATGTTGCTTCTGTTGCCTTGTCAATTATTGAACATTAGGGCAGATCTCCTTCTTTCTATCTCTTACCGCTAGAGCTGCCAACAATGCTTCTAATTACAAAGGAATTGTCACAAACCAAACTTCATCTTTAGAGCAGAATTTTAAAAAGACAATAAACAGGGAATCAAGGAATGTCAGATTTCTGATGAGAAACAGTAATTAAACTTCCCCTGGTGCTATCTGCAAAAGTTAATGCAGGTGATACATCTAATGCTGACCCTGGTGATTACTTACAGTCCCTCTACCTAGAACCCTGACCTAGCACTGCATTTACTTTTATTAAACAAAATGTTTTTAATCTTTTTCTTAATTAAAAGAAAAGAGACCACATTTCATCTGACAATCTGTGGCACTAACAAATCACCATCTTATATGAAATGTCCTCCTTCCTCCACGGGTGATGCTGCGATATTTCGGTGCCATAAGTGCTTCATCTAATAATCATTTCCATTTAGTTCAGAGGATTCCTTTTTGAGATCTGACTGCTGAAGCCACAAAATAACCACATGGTTATTTCAATAAAACCAGTCTTAAGTGCTTGCTGGGTTTGTTATCTTTCCTGAAAACGCTACATGTCATCCTTAGTGATTTGAAAGAAAAGTGAAAAAGTACTGCAAATGTGACAAGACTGAATTAATTTGAGCAAGCCACATAAACAATGCTAGAATATTTCCAATTTCTACTGTAAAACACATGAAGTAGAATTAATGTTAAGTGGGCTACAGCTAATCCAGTTCTGAACTGTAATTCTGAGAAAAACTTTTACAAGTCTTGACTAAAATGTATGTGTAATTTTTTACCAATAGGTTATAAATCACTGTACCGACAGCTGGAAGAACAAAAGATGTTATAATGGATGTTGAGGCTCACTGCCTCCATCAGAGAGTACCCTGCTAAAATTTTCTTTCTTTGGAGACAACCTCAAGATGCTCTGTCAACAGCTAAGTGTGGGTTAATGCTGCTTGCAGATGTTAAAACAAAAAAAAAACGGCACTTTAAACTTCATGTACCCCCATGCAGAGCCCAGAAAAAAGGCATCGTGTTATCGGACCTGGCTTGCCCAATGTCTGTATAGATTAAATGGGCTGCAACTGATGTGATCTTTTTTTTCCCTGCTTTACAGTAAGGGAAAAGAGTTGTGAGCAACTCCAGTGTCTACTGATGTTAACAAGTCTCTTGATGCATGAGGAAGTCAGGAGGAAATTGCTTTCCTGATGGGAGAGGCTCTCCTCAGGCTTCACTCAGAGAGGATAGAAGCAAACCCCACTCTGGTTCCATGAAATCAGTTCAGGAAGGTCTTTCTGCAGCCAGAGGCGACATTTAATTGCTTTATTCCTTTGCCTTGCATCTCTCCAAGGTACACTTTGAACAACACTGGGCTTCCTCAGAAACCATTTGGAAAAGAAATCTTCATGTTGCATTGTTAAAGTGCCTGTGTTTCTTGTATTTGATGCTCCAGGTGTCTCTTCTCCCTATTGTCATTGCCTCTCAGCTAGAGTCTACTATAGTAGTAATACAGGCAGTCCTCGCACTTACGGCGGGTTATGTTCCTGGAAAAGGTGCTGTAAGTCGAAACGATGCAAGTAGAATCTGATTTTCCCATAGAAACAATGTTATAATAGGGGGCTACATTCTTGACCAAGAGCCCGATGCCCAACTTTTTATAGAAATGACCATAAACACCATATTTAATCAACTATTTAATCAACTATAAATGATATATAATGTACAGTACAAAGCTTTCTAAAGTGTACGGTATATAAATCAATTAAACAGGGCAATACAGTAACTAATCACATAACATTTTATTTAATCAGAAGGTGAAGGAACACCTTCATCAGGGTCGTGGAATTCAGAAGGGCTTCTTCGGGGAGATTTTGGGGAGACTTAGGGCCACTTGATGGGTTTTTGAGAAACTGATCCACGGACGTTTGTTTTGCTGCCCTCTTTTTCTCACCGTACATTTCCCTGTAGTGCTGTAAGTGCGAGGATCCAGTGCAGCGAGTGATAACATAGGTATAAAAGGCGGAGCACCACAAGCGTGGCTCGCCGTAAGTCGAAGCACTGTAAATTGAGGACTGCCCGTAATAGATTTTCTGGAGCCAGAGGGGCAAGTTTAGGTAGGATCCCCTTGCACTCCTCTTTATCCTCAGCACCTCTGGTTCTCTGTTGCTCTTTCACAGCCCTCAGTTTCATATCAGCAAGGCAGGTTTCGATATCGCTTGCTCTGGAGGCCACCTATGCAACTCCTGGAATGACCTAACATTGGTTCATGTGACCAGTGAACATATGGCTTCTTCAGAAATCACCACAGCCCAGCTTGGTTTGATTCAGCTGAATTTCTTTGTAGTTAATTACTGGTAAGAGTTGTAGTAGATGTGTTCAGAAAGAGCCTGGAAAGGCATACTCAGTGCAATCAACAGAAACTCAAAAAGCTGTCGGGGACCATTCTTGTCACACAAGCAAAGATACCTGTGGCTGATATCAAGTGATATATTGCACTGTAACGTACACCCTAATAACATAAATGCACACAAGCTCATGTACAGACACTTGTACAATGTATACAATAATTCTCCGCAGCATCCCACTTTCGTCAGCTGTTAAACAGTTCTGCTTTAGGAAAGGAATTGCACGGGAAATGTCAGGAGACCTCCCTTTCATTTGCCTCTCTCCAGAGTCCTGCTTATTTTTACACTGTGTCTTTTTTGTGTATTGTTTCTACAGACTGTCTCCTCCAGATGCTTAAAACAACATACCCAGCCCACCATAAGGGAATTAATCACCCCCTCTGAGAATGCATAGGATTGTTTAGGGGAAAATATTTTGACTTGATTAGAAATGCATTGTCTTTTGATGTCAAGGGTTAGCTTGTATTGTTCCCTGATCAAAATCTACTTCTTGTTGCTTGGCTTATGCGTTAGAACCTGCTCAGTTTTAATCCCACCATTACACTAGTGCCATTTGAAATAAAAATAAAAAATTGTAAAAGTCCTCCTAGGTAGAAATGAAATTCTATTCTAATTCAAATTCAATTTTTCATTTCTACCTAGGAGAACTTTTACAATCTCTGCTCTCTCCTATGTCTGATGAAGGGTGAGTGTGCCCAAAAGCTTGCATAGAAATAAAATAATTTGTTTGCAAATATCTAGTTGGTCTAATAAAAGATATCACCTCGTCCATGAGTTTTGATTCTTTCTGCCTCTAGACCAACACGGCTACAACCTGACACATTTGAAATAAGATGCTTACTTCTCTGCCTCTGTTTCTCCATCTGTACAATGGAAATAATAACACTGCTCTCTACTCATTTAGAGGGTGGATTAAATCATTTCAAGTGCTAAAAACCAATACACATTGTGAGTGAAATCCTGACCCCACTGATGTCTCGAGGGGTTCTGCCCCTGCCTTTTATAGGACTCAAAGTTCACCTCTGAGAAAGTTTCTAGTGTTCAGACCCTACCACCTTTCTGCAACCAGCTGATATGTTTTATGTTTTTGCTGTGTGTGTGTGTGTGGGTATTTTTCTCCTAATGAATGCATCTGGTTTGAGAAAAAGCCGTCCATTCTGTAAGGTAACAACTAATAAGAAAGAAAACAGAGGTGTTGTGTATAAGCAAAAGGCAATCTAATCTACCTATTTTTACATGAAAAAGGTGGGATAAATGTTATAAGTCACAATGAAAGGGGGCTGACTCAAGGAAACTGCTAGGGGAGAAAGGGTAGTAAGTCGACAGGCCAGCGAAACACAGAAATGGATCTGTCCCCTCGCTGCCAAATGACAGCTGATGAAAACAACCCTCGGGCTTGAGGGTCCTGGGCAAGCGTGGAATTTACTACACATTTTAAACAAAGTAATGTGATTAGCCCTTCTGAAAGCAGATGCCTTCTGAAGAAAACTTCTTATCTGTGACATGAAGAGCAGCTCCTCCCTCCAAAGCTATTCCACCATCGACAGAGGATAAAACTCAGAAAGAGTATTATGTTGCTCTTCCTTTTTTCCACCTGTGAATCAAACTGAGGGGACCAAAAATAATATCAAGAATTAATAATAAATATTAATTTGAATTTCCCTAAAACCTAACACCTAAAGGAAACCTAAGCAGTGCATAATCTGTATGTCTATCAAAATCCTTTAAGATAGGGAAAGTGTTATGCCCCATCATACCACTCCCCTGCTTCCACATCCCACAGACATAGAGGAAATTGCATGGAAGTCTGCTTTGGAGAGAGGACAGGCTGTGTTTATTCGGTGGTTGCAGGGTGTAGTATTGTTGTTTTTATTATGTTCCATTCCAGTAGCCTCAGGCTGGGAAGCAAAGTTCATAGGAAGAAAAAGAAACTTGGCAGATTGGCTCAAAAATCAGAACAAAGCACCAATTTGCTCGTCGCTTGGAACATGCAGGGAAATGCCCTCTTCTTAAACAGGAACAACTGGTGACTTCTCTGGTTCCCAGACCTAGGGTAACACTTGTGATGCATTCCCTGTTTGCCACTTCTTGCCGGGACCAGAACCATTTACATTCCAGTAGGGGAAGAAAAAGATACCCAGCCCCACCCACTGACTTCAGTTTAAAAGGCTTCATGACAAAAGATTAAACAGACTCACAGATTCTTCTGCGTAGCGTAAAGGACATAATAATTCATTTTGTCCAGTCCTCCATCAGACAGGCCATAGAAAAAAATAGTCCCAAGCTATTAATGCCCTTTGTCCTAAAACTAGCTACGTTGACAGTGAGGATAAGCATGTTTATGCCAGGCAATGCCAATCCATTCCTGCCTGGGGCACTTCAGTTACTCAGACTCCCATTGCACAAATCTTTGACCATTTTGACTAAAGAGGTTCCCTAAACAACGCTCTGTGTGGCTGGCTGCAGGTATGACAAACCAGGCATTTTACCACTGCCCCTAGTCTGAGAGTCAATCTCCCTAATGCTTTTAGTAGGCACTGCTTGGCAACTGGCACTTATGAATCACCCCCCAACAGGGAAAGCTGGAGCCTTACTTCTGAGCTGGCTGCACTGACAGGGACTTGGCAAGCAGCTCTGCATTCCAGGAATAGGAAAAAAAATATCTAGACAATGTCACTGAAGATGGCAGAAATGTATGGCTCTTCTCGCCATGTGAAGCAGACGCTCCTAAAATCACTGGTTTCTTATTCACCCTCTAGTCCACCAAATAGATTAGAAAGCTCAGCATCTTGATGGCTGCCAGAGCAAGCCAACTGCTGCTTCTCCTGCTTACAGGTCATCGGTAGGAAGATAATCTCCTACCAAATTCATTTCACATCCCATTACACTGTAACGAAGATGAAAATATCTTCTCTACTGTCTAGATGGACAGTGGGGTGGATAAAAGTAGGTATTATGACTCAGAGGTCACGCTGTGTTCCCCAAGCTGAGACTTCTGGAATGGGTTGTAAATTCAGTGGGAGTGCAAAGAATAACTAACTAAATCAGCTTATATCTTTTACCATAAGATTTCAAAAATCTACTTTTACAAAAAATGTAATTAAATCTCCCCACACCGCTACGTTTTTACAGTTCCCAGCCCTTGTATGTCACTCCTAGGCACTAATAATATAATCCTATTGAATTTAGGCACAGAAAGTTTAAGCAATTTGCCCAAATGTACACCCTAAAGTCATTAGCAGAGATAACCACTGAATCCTCATGTGCTGATCCCTCCCTGTTAAAGAAGACTCCTTGTAACACATCCTACAAATACTGGGCAGGCTGCGATAATATGAATGATTCCAAAAATCTTTGAAATCCTGGGCTCAAACCTCCTAGCCTGCACAGCTGCAAAGCACAGTTGTTCAGTATCTCAGTGTTGTCTAAGTTATTGACTATTCCGAGAGCCGATGATCACTTATTCTACCTGGTGATGGGGGATAGCCAGAGGCAACCATGAGCTAAATCAGGTCTGTAATAGATACATGGGGACTTTATTCCACTGTGGAAATTCTCCCTTTTATAACATCTTGGGAGGTAGGATGTATGAGCCACTGTGCTATTCTGAGTGTGGAGGGGGTTTTCGACAAGAAACAGGCTTTCTGCTGCTTGATAAACTTACAACACCCATTCTGAAGTTGGGCTGCTCATATTATATTCTGGTTTCTTATCTGTTCACTTCCCTGTTTCTGGGCTCTCACTAAAAAATCTGTGTTTCTTTTCAAAAGTGGAAAAAACTGAGGAAATAGGGATGGAGTCAACCATTGAAACTTGTTTCTCTTCCATTATCGAGTGTGGCAGGGAAGGGTGGATGTGTGCGTGTGAGCCTCCACATTTCCCTTGATTTCATTTATAGAGGGAACGCTCACACGGTGCCGTCAGCTGTCAGCTTCCAAAACTGACAGCTGCCCAGCCAGTTAGTCACCCTATAATCCACAAGGAGCTCCTTACTTGGACTGGCAAGCAAAAATTAAAGCAGCAGCAAAAGTACAACTGAAAACTGTTCACCGATCTTCTTCACAGATGAAAGCAATGAACAACTTACCTGTAGGGTTGATTTGAAGTCCAACAACTCACCTGGTGGGTTGATGGACAAAATAGATCCCAGGAGTATTAAACTTTCCAAAAAGTGCCTGCTTTTGGCAACAACAAATATTTTATAGGCTTTATAAAGGATCTTTTTTCTTTCTAGTGCTCTTTTGGAACAGCTTAGTGAGAAACATTTAAAGATTTACAGTCCCTTTGATGAGTCCAGAAGAGTCTGATTTAATTTTAATAATCCCAAGAAGAGACCAGCATGCCAGGAAAGCAAACTTAGCTGACAACTGCACCTTTGCAAAATATTAGCCACAGCTACAGAAGAGATTTCTCAGAAACAAAGCAGAGAAACAAGAGACTGATAAAATGAAAACCACCCCCCCCAATCCAAAGCTTTGGACAAAGTCTGAGCTGAAACTTTGTGTGACTGGATAAAGCTTGGTGGGGGAGGTGATCGCCTTACTTTTTCATGTTCACACATCTCTCTACTCCAGGGTACAAAAAGGAAGTGAAGGGATGTGACAATACCACAAGAAAAGACAGTTTCGTGCAATTTCCAGCCAAATGAAGATGTTCAAAAAGCTTTCACTGAAAAACTGAACCCACAGGTTCCTACCCAATGGTTAGCTTCCTGAGTGTTATTAGGGGTCATCTAATAAAAAATGGGCACCAGGACAATTAAACTGGTCCAAACTTTTATGTGGACACTTATTTTAAGAGTGTCCTGTTTCAGTTTTGGGTTAACAAACTCCTAACTGATTTAATGAACCTGGGTTGATCTGACAAGCAATGCCTCAATACACTCTGTTTTGGAATTGGTGTATCTAGGCAATTATTTAGGGGTCCAAATAATTATACCAGCCTGCCTGGTTTGGATGCAGTTATATTGACTTAAAGGTGCTTTATACCATTACAATATATTTATCTGCATTTCTAGGAAAAGCAAAATGGGTATGAATAAATTTATGCTGGCATACCTGTGTTCACACTAGCTAGAGCAGGGGTGGGCAATTATTTTGGGCAGAGGGCTGCTTACTGAGTTTCAGCAAGCCATCGAGGGCCGCATGACAGGCAGCTCAGGGCAAATTAATATTAATTTTCTAAATTTTTTAGGGACCCCGCAGGCCGGATAGAATGGCCTGGTGGGCCACATCTGGCCCCCGGGCCGCATTTTGCCCACCCCTGAGCTAGAGTGTTGTATTGCTTCAAGTATGGGCATTTTGGCCTTGAAGATTAGTAGGAGAAAGAGTCCAGTTTTTCAAATGAGGACAGAGAAATAGACAATGTTTGGCCTTCTCAATACAGAAAAGTTGTACTATTTCAGGCTGAAAATGTCCATTTAAACCGATTTAGTTAAACAGGTGGAAACTTCTATGGGGACAGTCTGATTTCAGCAAAAAAGTGCCTTATTTCATGTTACTTTAAACCCATTCCCAATTGAACTTAGCTAAACTCCAGTCAGCCTCTCTCAAAGTTAACCAAAAGTTTTTGCAAGTTGGTTTACACTAGTGTTAATAAATTCATTTTGAATCCACTTCCAAAGTTAAATCAACACATCTGGTTGTGTGGCATGGATAAGTGACAGTGTGCAAGGAGGACAGCAGGGGGTCAAAGGTGATGTAGACACTTTGAGCAAGAAGAAGGCTGGAGAAACAACTGAAGAGGGAAGCTGATACAAGTTTCATGCAGGGCTACATGAACGCGCATGCCTCCAGCTCATCCCGTCAGTCTCTGCTCCACGCCAGCTCCTTCAAACCTTTGTCGGGCTCCCTCCTACTTGCATAACATTACCTACAGCTCTTTTGATTCAGGATCCTGCTTTAGGCCCAGTCTCAATGCTTGTGTTAACCTGTTCTCCTATGCTGCTTGAACCGACACTGGCTCCTGAAGGGCACGGACTCAAGATGAACTCGTTCTGTGCATGGCTTGAAATCTGGGAAGGTATTTATGGGGTATGTTATTTTATTGCTCCGGTGTCACGTCAATGTCAATGTAGCATAGCAACACCGTGATGGATTAAAGCCTTCAGTCTCGCCTAGCAACCACCATAATTGATGCTACCTATAAACCCTCTCATAGAAAACACAATTATGATCCCCCATTGTTCCAAAGCCCTTTTGTTATTCATTTAGGGCCACGTTTTTAGTTGCTGCAGAAGGAGAAAGTAACACTTACTCCAGCTGAGGATCTATTCAAGAAAAATAAAGTGCAAGTCAGTTCAAGTCCCTCATTGGCAGCATACTCGGTGCTTTCTCGCCATTCATTTAACTAACAGAATGATAGTGTTAAGAGAAACAGGATTCAGCTCTGGGCTTTTATCTGGAATCAAAGTTTCCAAATATGTCTCAAGAGGGGGTCTGTCAGTGTAGATGTTCTTAAAAACTCTCTCTTCCTGTAGCTAGAGAAATGATGACATGACCGGCCTGTAACTGGGATTTCTGATAGCCTCCAAAGAAGTTGCTGCATTAAACAATGCTATCAGAACTTGCTTCCCCACTGCTCTCCTGGGAAGTATTCACCAGCAGTTGTAAGTCTCCTTCACAAAGAAAGAAAGGCTCTATTACCAAAGTGTCACATAGCAACATTAGTCTTCCCTGACCCAGAAGCATCAATTTTACATTACAGTAACGATAGACCGCCAAGGAAAATCTCCTAGCACAAGAGCTATTCCTAGCAGGATGTCTCTTCTGCACACACTACATTTCTCTTCTGATAGCTCACATTTCTCTCTTTATTCTTGAAGTCAGCTCAACCAAAATTTACAAGTAGATCAGTCCTCAATATAAAAGCTGCAGGAAGCCTGACAGTGAAATGCAAACAAAGTTAGCAGCAGTTCAGGGCAGTCAAAAAAAGCAGAAGCGAGTATTATTCATATTTCATTTTAAATAGGACCAGAAGTTGAAGAGCGCAGATGTCACAAGGAAATGAACTCCACTTTCAAGAAGTATGGTTATAACTGGTCCCACAAAATAATTTAGTGGTTTTAATCATAATACACGGGAAGGTGCATCAGATGACAAGATGTCTGTCAGATGCATACGAGGCTCTTAAGCACTGCAGTGTAATTAAAAGAACCTTGAAAGCAATATGAAATATTGCAGGCAGCTGAGGTAAAGATTTCGGAACTGGAATGATCAAGGCCTTCGTGTTCCTAAGGAAACCAGCCCCTCACCCCCTTCCTTTCATTAACGTCTCCCTTAGAAATGTCAGTCCTGAATCCTCCCCAAAGCATTCAGTAACACTCAGGCACTGGAAGCTTGCCTAGAAAGTTGTACCCTGACCTAGCAGGGAGGGACTCTTCTCCAGGGCATTCAAATTGCCTTGGCTGTAAGAAACTCCATCACAATGCTTGGAGTCCAGAAGATACCAGGGGGTGAGTCAGAGGAATTGTACCACCCCTTTTTACAACACGCAAAAAAGCTGAGACCCTCTGACCCAAAAAGATGGTGTAATAAATACATACTTTATACATTCCCTTTTGCACTATTTCCAGTACTGCATATGCACTGTTTGTTTCTGCAATTTGGTTATCCTAGTTACTTGGTATGCATGAAAATGTATTCATATCATGCACTGATTACCTATAGTAATAGACCTGGTTTTGCAAAAAAACCCCAAAAAACAAAAACGTTTTAAAAAGTGACTATGCTCTAATACACCAACAAAGAATTATGGTGCAAAAACCATACTGTCTCAGAGCCAGTGTCCCAAAGAGTCCTGAATTTAGGGACTCCATCTTCCCACTGAGCCAGAAGGGATTCTGACTTGCTATAGCAATTCGATCCCAAATTTCCGTTTCCCTTATGATCAGCAGGATGAACATTTCCTGGAAAATACTGACTCAATAAAATAGAAGCATTTCACAGGAACATACTAATTTTGTCTAAATTTTCACTGAAAAAAATATCAACTTTTTTGTTTCAATATGGCTGGGTTTTTTTTACTTTATCATACATAACAGAGTACCAAAAATAATAAAAATGATAAAGTAGATACAAGTCCTTTGACATTACTGAAAGGAAATGATCTTGTGTGGTCATTTTGATATTTTCTAAACATTTTTTTAAGAAATTGTATTTCATGGGAAATTCTGAATTTTTGCCAGTTTAGTTTAAGATGAAACACTGGAAATGTTTAGGGTGAAAAATTTAGGATGACACGTTTTGGATGAAATTCTGGAATTTTCCCATAGAATGGAAGTTCTGCATTTCAACCACTTCTACTAGTACATTTTTCAGTCCTCACAACCTCAGTAGGCTATAACACATTTGTAGACTACTGAGCAATACACAAATTCACAGAGACACAGCTTTCTCAGATTTGGTCATTTAGTTACAGAAACCTATGAAGCTGTTTAATACAGAATTTGTCAAGACATGAAATCCTACCACTCAATAGCGCAGCCTAATTGAGTTTACTATCCAAGTGATACAAATCTCTGCTAAAAATATACCTATTGAATAAAACTTGCAGCAGCTCTTTGGGTAAATTCACACTGGCTACATATTACTGCTGCACTTGGAAAGAGATTTAGATTGATTTATAATTGTAATCAGGCGTTCTATTAAGGGCTATGTATTGATGCTAGCAATGACAGGTTCTTGTAATAAGCAAATGCAGCTGCCCTTGACAATGGCCAGACAGGTCTCTGTGGGAGAAGAGAGGATTGCATAATGAAGTTAATGAGGTTAGTCTAGAGTGAAACTTGAATTCTGTAAAACAAGCAAAGGAAGACACGCTGTCTTGTAGAGGCTCCGCGTGAATGCACATGCAGTCCATCGCTCATCTCACAATAAACACCAGGAAGGCTTTCACAATGAAAGACACATTGCCAGGTTCCTAAACCAGCAGAATTTTTTCCACGGTGTATTTTTAATTTCATTTAAAATATTTTTTTCTATGCCAGTACCAGACTGGAAAGAAATGAAACCCCAGTGTGGAAATATTTATTTAGTTACAAAAAGCATGAGCGGCGAGGAAGTTAAATCCACTGTGCTGAAACCTCACTATTCAAAACCTCACTTCCAAAATGAGGGAAATGCAAAAAACCAAACAAGCCATATGGATGATAAAAAGTATATTAGTATTATTGTTATTGTTGCTATTGTTATTACTGTTGTTGTTATTAAGTTTCCTTAAATTTTAAGGCGTACTTGAACAATAACTGAGGAAATAATAATGAACCTCAGAGGGAAAGAAAATGAAGCCAAGGGCCGTGTCTAGATGTGTAGTGTGTGCACTTGCAGCAGCATAAATAATGCGCTGCTACTTTGTGCCACAGCGCATGACCCTGCACATGCACTTTAGTGAGGAACAAACTGTCCCACTTCGAGCAAACTGCCCTTTCCTTATTCCTCCCGGCTCCTGGCTCCTACTAGTAGAGGCACCCTCTGGCTAGCAGTATTTTGTCTCAGAGTATTTTTTTGCTACCAAGAAATCCTGGTAGCAAACTTTGCCCTCGCACTGCAAATTTGTAGTGCAGGCATGTTTTAAGGTTCTGAGCATGAAGTTTGTGGCACCGCAAACCTCTCTGCGATGCCACAAGCCACACATGCCTCCATGTCTGGACATGGCCAAGTGTTTAAAAAATAGAAAGCCTAACCTTGAGGTTGCTAAGTCCATATTTAGATACCTTCAGAAATGCTGAATGCCCAGCATCTCACTTAATTCAATAGTACCTGACAGATGCCAGGCACTTCCAAAAACCAGGCAGTTACCTGATAATGGATTTCTGCATCTTGGCTCCAGGCTCTCTGCAGACTCAGGAATGTAAGTTTAGCTCTCAGTAGCAGTCTAGCCACGATGGGCATTTATACGCATACTTCTTTTCCTGTGACGCACCGGAGATCTGCCACTTCAGAGCAGGCTCAATTAATCGATTAACCGAGTCTGCTTCACACGCGAGCTGAGGCGAACTGCTCTGCGCCGTGCGCAGTTGTATAAGCGGCGAAATGCGCAGCCGCGCGCAGAAAATGGTGGCGGTGCACTTTTGAACTGCACACCACTGCCATTTTTTCAGCGCTGACATGCATTTAACCGCTTATACAACTGCAAGCGTCACAGCACCGGACGCTTTTCAAAGCGCCTTGCAATGCAGCGCTTACATGTGTAAAAATGCTCGTTAGCACAGAGCTCAGCATGAGCTTACTTACCTTGCTTTTCAGCTCCACTGATACCGCTGCATCGGTTACACTTGGCTCTTACACTCTGAGGGTTCATTACTACCATGACGGTGTGGGACTGACTGTTTAAAAAAAAAGTTGAAAGCTAAGATTCTGCAAAACAGGTCAGCGCTTGGCGAGTGTAACAGTGCACCCCGAGCTCTGGTGTCTGTTCCTGACATAGAGGGCTAAGTTCTGGGCTCCTGTACACCCAGGAAATCCTCAGACTCCAATCAAATTTAACTTCAGGCAGAAATTGTTGATTTTGCTGCATATCTTTCCTGTTAGACTGATATATATTCAGGTCACTATTCTGGCCCAAATGCGGGGGTTACTGGAGTCCAGGTGATCTGCTCTGTGAGTCCTGATTCAACCAACTTAAATATGTGTTTTTTGTCATTAGTATAATGATTTTTTTCTGTATTTTTGCAACTGTTGTGGCCTCCAAAACACAGTTCCAAGATCCCCAATACAAAAAAACCAAGGCTTCAGGATCTGCAAGTAATTAAGAAAGTGAACTCTCCTTTGAAGCACGAGAAAAGCGCGTGTTCATTTATCATTTTGCTTTGTTCGTGTTGTGCATGTACAAAAGCCCCCATTCAAATCACTGCCCGTTGTAAACATTCTGCATGAACAAAATGCAGCTCCGCTCATGGGAGCAGATTTCCAGAGGAAACCAGAGAGCATCAGAAACCCGCTGAGGATAAAATGCAGTTTCACGGGAAGGGCCCACCTCATCCTATCTCGGGCATAATCACATTTGAAAGGCCCGTGCACAGAGAATTGCTCAGCTGTGCTTCACGCTCCCACGAACACATGCCTTCTGTATCAGCCAGGAGGCACTGCAAGGTTACAAGGAGATAAGGGAGCATACAGGAGGTGAGCCTCGTTTAGAAGCAGCATTCTGCAAACAAGCAGACCACAATGAATGCACGGTGAAGTACAGAACAGTCTCTCTCTCAGATGAGCAAGCAAAAAGTCATATCCATTCTCATCCATAGTCCAAAAAACCAAGGGGTCTGATCCCTGCCTGCGTCACTACAATTCACCCCTGTGCAGCTCCACTGAGCCCAAAGAAACCGCATCCAGTGGTCCGTCACATCCACCGTGCGTGCGCTCCCCACGCAGGCAGTGATCGCTGAGATCGCTGATTTAGCACAGAAACAAACAAATGGCAGCTGTTGCTCTGTTAGAAACGGAGTAAGAGAAAATCCTTCCAGGTCGTCCTCAGTACAGAGATGGAAGGCCACCCGCAAAAACAAGACAACACCAGATTGATCTTTTGAGCCAAAATCAAACGATTTTGCCTACGCTGGCGAGAAAATCTGAAGCAAGCAGCAAATCTGAATGAAGTCAGCAGGGCTCTTCTGGATTTTCAGTCCGACAGCAGAGAAATGAAACAGCCTCTTTAACGTTCACCCTCTATTGCAGCGGTTCCCAAACTCCAACAGAGTGTGCACCACCAATTTAAAATGATACATTAAGTACCACCAGCAAATTTCTGAAATATAAAGTAATTATAATAAATCTGTTGATGCATACCACTGACAGGTTGTCTGCGTACCACTGGTGGTACCCGTACCAGAGTTTGGGAACCAGTGCTTTATTGCAAAAAAGTAAAGAGTTGGTTAACCCTCCCACTTTTCAAATAGATCAGGCAGTTGTGCAGTCAGATCATCCTCCTGAATCACATCTTCCCTTACTCCTCTCTTGAGAGGTTTACCTAGACTCAGGCCCACTCATCAAAGTCTTTTTAACATCCCTCCTCTCCTGAGGGTAAAGTTGACCAATGTTTCTTCCACTCTGTTAAATTTTTTTTTTTTAATTTGCATCTGTGGCCAAACTAGCCAAAACTAATTCCAAATCCAAGTGTCCAGAACCATAAGTGGCCCTACTCCTGGCAAGCATCTTCCACCCACAGCTTCAGATGGTTCCAAAACCTTTGGTGGGTGTCCTACTTGCAAGCCCAAGCCCAGAGGCTTGGGGTTCAGATGCCCCCGAGTTTTGCTTGCCCTCAGCCATACGGCCCTCGCAGTAAGCACGGGAGGAGACTCGCATTTCCATAAACTGGGCTTAAAGCCGCTGCACCTCGGCAGGTACCGAACCAGGCCAGAAGAGCAGTTCTCCTGAGGTGCGGTTCAAGAAAATTGCCTTCCTAGACACAGATACATGGTATTTCCCCTGCCAAGTTAAGAAGCTGCAACGCTTGTCCTGAGCCTTTTACTCAAGCACAACAGACTACCCCAGCAATGCCAGGGTTAATCAATCAAGTATGTGCTATGGGATGTCTCCCTTTCCCTCCTGTACTCTCTACCCATGGGAACAGCTATGCAGCCCTTAAGAACCGCACCCCTAAATTAGGGTTAGCTTCCTAGGATGTTCTGGCATCCAAACCTCTTCTATTTATACCATGGCTTGTGATGTGGCATTAAATATGTGCGTCCAAAGTGCTGGCACTTGGAGGACAGCACCACCCACAGCATCTGCTTTGGCAATTATGCCACTCTGGACTGCTTTACAGGGTATAAAGCAAAAGCAGCAAAGGTGCTGTGTTGTTTCACGGGCAACCGTGGGTATCCCCTCTGTCCCACTCCTGCCTCTACCCCCTCTTTAACTCTGAACTAGGAGGCGCAGTGGGAAGTCTGCAGTACCACAAGGAGCCACATATCTACTGCAGCCAGTTTCCAGGGACTTTAGGTTTATCAGCAGAGGTGAGATGAGGAGTGAAAAATCCTGTGGGAAGAGAGACTGCCAGACACTGCTGAGCAGTGACTCTAGTACAGAGACAGCTCTGCCTCTTGTACATCACAATTAGACCCAGTTGTTCAGCATTTTCAGGCACAGGAGAGGCACAAAACCCATAGGACTACTGTGGGCTCAGTTGTGTTTCAGGGCCAATTGTTTTCATTTGAACTTAACTGCTGGGTGCAAATAGACAAAAGAAGAGACTCTATCTCCCTGGCTCCAACAGTGCAACGAGGCCCCTGAGAAATTGATTTTTAACTCTCCTCTAGCTACAATGTTCACATTGTTTAACACAGCCTTACCAAAGGGGTGAGCGGTGGAAGAAATGTGTGACCACAGCAAGGATCCTGTTAAGATCCCTCTGTCTGAACAATTATGTCCTGGGTCAGTGGTGGCAAAGAAGAGTCCAGAGGAGGCGGCAGCGGCAGCAGCAACTCCTGATCAAAATGGAAGAGCCGAACACTGCTCAGTGCTCCAAGCCAATGGTGCCCAACCTTCTGGCTCCATGGGCTTGAATGAGTGATGCAGGGTCAGTCCACGGGTCCAATCCTGTTCAGGTTGGTCTCTGGGCTCGATACCATACTAATCCAGCCATGCGTCCAGATCTGACCACACTCTGGCCTGATCCTGCACACCCAAATCTGGCAGTGTGCTAGTGCGATCTAGCACTCAACGTCATGTTCTACAGCTTGTGGGGCTCCCCATGGATCCCAAAATGTTGAAGTAGGACAGTGGCAATTAATACTGCCTCCAATCCCCCACCGCCAAATTTCTGGACCTGTGGGGAACCCTACAGGCCCGATGACGTGGCTCTGCAGGCTGGATGTGGCCTTGCAGGACAAAGGTTGAACACCCCTGGTAAGCCATGTCTGGAGGCTTCTAAAAGAAAATCATCAGACAGTCAAACAGACAGTCATCCAGTTCCCTTTAGTAAGAAGGGAGGAATTAAAAAGCAAAACAGGAGGGAACAAGCATTTAGCTAAAATGGGTTTAACACTGAGAGCTATAGAATTATCCGTTTGCATGTGAATACTGCTTTTCATCATAGCAATGCAAAAGACTTTCATCTAGACACAGTGATTAATTAATGCCCATATGCTCCTTCAAAGGTAGGTATTATCAGCTTCTTTAGATGGAAGAGGAAACACAGATGGATAGTGACTTACCTAAGTTACATGGTAACCCCTTGGTAAAACTGAGAACAGAAGCCAAGAAGTCTATATCCCAGTGTTGCTACAGAGGATGACACCAATGGGAATGACCTACCCTTATCCGTTTCCCACTCTCCCAGCCACTTCAGCAGTAAGCTACTAAAGAATATGTCTGAATTATTTCTACCATCAGTAGAAAATAGCTAATGAAAGTGCTGATTAATGGATTAATAAATTGGATTAATGAACATAGACAAAGTGAAGGGAGAAGACAGAAGAGGACTTTCTAGTATGTGGGTAGCCTCCAATTTATCAGGGCTTTTGTTGGACCCTACTCAAAGGAAAAGGATAGCTATATAAGTGATCTTCCATGATTTGAGGGGGTTGAGAGAAACAAAACTATGATTTCCCATTCTCTCAAACTGAAAGCAGTTTTCAAAATATAAAATCAAAGAGGATTCAGAAGGAGATCATACCTTCTGAAAAAAACCAACCTGTTAGATTGGTGGTGTGTCCACCTGTCAGTTCATTCTCATTTGTTTATCATGTGCAATGCCACTTTAGCCAAATACAGAAGTAATAAAACTCCTGACATATATGAGGAGTTAAAATTTCCCTACTGCTATGTATTCTTGATGGGTTTGCAACAAACCACCTCCCAGGGGAGAATCTGATTCTTTTAGAAACTCCTCTCTCCAATGGTCCCAGGTGAGGAGAACTTACTGTCAAACCCCTGCTACCTTGTGAAGTCTTGCCTTTTATTCCAGTGAATGTCTATAAAACCATCTCCACTTGGCTGCCTCTGAATAACACATGACAACAGATGAGCAACACTGGGTGCCAGGGGAGCTCCATCTGACTGACTGAATGAGACCGCTTGTCTTGCTTTAGCTTTCAGAAACGGATTTGAGGTATTAGAACTGCACAGATAACATGAAAGGCTCAGATCATTTAAAAAAATGTATGTGCTATAAAAACACGGACCATCATGTGACTCAGTCAGGACTGGAACAGTACTCAGTGAACCAGCCAAATTCTGCTCCGAGCTTTCCCATCAGAAATTCAATGAAATATACTGATTGCAGGATCTGGACCAGTCCTTCTAAGTGACTCACCTGCCAGCACAACCACCCTGAGCTCACTCTAACTGCCTCAGTTACTTATTACCTTATAAAAACAGCTATTGGATCAGGGACAGGCAATTATTTTGGGCAGAGGGCTGCTTACTGAGTTTTAGCAAGCCATCAAGGACCACATGACAGGCAGCCCAGGGCAGATTAATATTAATTTTCTAAATTTTTTAGGGGCCCCGCGTGCCGGATAGAACGGCTTGGCGGCTCGCATCCAGCCCACAGGCCGCATTTTGCCCACCCTTGTGCTAGATGGACAGTTACTTTTCAGCTCTGCAGAGTAAGTCTCCTGTTTGTCCATGTATAATCTGGGCAGTATCCACTACTTTGCATCTTTCCTGCATATGCATACACATGCGTGTGCACACACACACACATGCACACATGCACGGACGTGCACATGCACGCACACACCCCTGCCAATACACAACAAACCTAATGAAAATTTGGATTTTTCTATGTCTGCCTTCCTGGTGCACCTATCAACATGTGAATCAATTTTGTTTTTGGAGATGGAAATGGAGTAAGGGCATGCACCTCTTCACAGACACTGAACTAAGCCACATAAGCTGCTAAGCAGGCATCCTATAGTGACAATCTTCCACCACTACTGACCTGGGCTACTATAGTTCATTGCCATATCTTGCTTATACGTGGTTTGATCTTGTTTCTAACCCAAATGGGTGAAAAAGAGAAAGCAAGTGAGATCTGTTGGGTAGAAAATGCATAAAACACAGACTTGTATTTCCACTGAACCCCAAAAAATCCACATCTGAGCTATGTGCAAAGTCTAGTACACAACTCTTTCTGTCTCTGCGATACCCAGTCCCAAGGAGGTTAGAGTATCCCTTATGCCATGTTCAGTAAATAAGTAGCATGTCCT
>NW_005841865.1:4648303-4653734 GCF_000455745.1 Alligator sinensis
CAATCCTTCGGCATCTTGTTGAGCCAGGTATCTCCATTCATATGCCACATGCTGTGTATGGTTTCCACTACATGACTAAGCTCAGTAGAACTTGTTCCCTCCTGACATCTGTGGGCCAGATAGTCATCTGTCTCCGATGAATCCAAGAGAGAAATGAGATGCCAACTTACACCAGCTGACGATCTGGCCCCGTACTAACTCATCCCTCCCAATTTGAAATCCTCCCCGCAACCTTCTCTAAGATACTGGCCCATATTAATCAGCATTCCTCTCCATCTTGTCTCTCCCTTTTACAAACTGCACCCACTCACACACATTTGCTTTAATCTATTAGTGCTTTCAATGGGAAGCATTTTGTTCAGTGCTTGTGACACTGCATTTATTTGAATTCTGTGCTATAAACTCCAATGCCCTTTGGCAAGGAGCTGCTAATATGCAGCAAGTTGTTATTGTGTAATTATTTCCACTAAATCCTTACCAGCTAAGTGTTCTACAAACACATCGACCAAAGCCAGAAGACCCATCTCCACTTCCCTGTATTTCAAAACCTTAATAATATGTGAATAAGAGGGGGAAGAGGTATCTGGCTGCACTGCTGGGGGAAGAAGATGAGAGCCCGGTTGAAGGAAGGGACAGCTGGAGTATATCTGACATGTCCCTCCTCTTTGGTGTTACCATATGGCTGCTGGTGTGGGGTAGCCACAAAGGTGGCCTTTGATGCATGTCAATTCCAGCTGTTAACATGCAATCAATCTTGCTAGGAACAAAAATGTGTATTTCCCCTGCTCCTGCTTCATTCCCATGTGAATCTAAAGCTTCATTCCTCCGGTTCCACATCAACACACTGCACATATCCCAAGTGGTTATCAGTTTATGCCATAGTAAGAGCACAATAAAGCACAACCTGGACATTGTCCCCATGACCGAGTAAGTGAATATTCACCCTGCTTATTTTGTGTTTTCCAGTCATCTTTCAGGATCTGCAAAGAAAAGTTCCAAGGGCAGGGGGTGGAAGACTTGTTTTATTAAGCACCAATTGTTCCAACAGGATCTACAAACTAAACAAGATAATTATCACTTTGACTCAGAGCAGCCTTTGCCAGCAGGGGTAATGCTGCCATCACAGACTTCAGTGACAGCAACTTCACCTAAGGCAGGATGATTCCTACCAGCTCAGTCAAAGCCCTTTGAATAAGGATGACTACTGGATCCAGAAGAATTTCCTAATTGCAAAAAACCTACTAATAAACACTCAAACCACTAATCCATTAAACACATGAGTGATGCAAAGTCCAATTAGCAGTTTCTAAACTAAAAACCACCAGCGAAGGTAACATGATAGCATCTTTGCTCCTGAAGTTTCACAGCCACCTGTCACCGTCTGGACACGTTCAGCCAAATTCACCCCCTCTAAAACTCTGCCAACTTCAAAGAAGTTGCACCAGGGTTGAATTTTGCCCAGGCTTAAAAAAATGTTTTCAAAAGCTAGGAATAAAGAGTGCAAGCTATAGGCCGTAAAGGAAGAAGAGAAGATGGATTCACTGCATACCGTGAATTGGGAAAAAGAGGCCTAGTTCTTCCCTGTGTGGTCAAGGGACTGAGGAGGCATCGGGATACTTGGTTTCTGAGGGCAAAATGACAAGCTGTGAGAAACTGCATTTCAATTTAACATTAGCAAAGCATAACCTGTGAATAAGTAGGGACCAAATCCTGAACCTTCCCTCCCCCCCACCACATCCCTCTATAGCCACTGAGTGTTACCCTCAGGATATGTCTCTCACTTAAGATAAAAATCAACTCAGGTAACAGCCACAAAAAGCAGAAAAGCCATGTAAAGTGTTAAAAGGCCACCCAGTGAGAAATGGGAATTAAAGAAAACCGGGTCCTAGCAACGAACAGGATGTGGAGAGCCCCTCCCCTGACAGCAAGGAGGCTTAGGATGAGTTATAGCCAAGGCTTGGGGCCACTTAAAGGACTTCACTGGTAATAATTCCAGTTTGGGGCTCAACCAGCTATAATGTAGGTGTTTCCCCTAAAAAGCAAAGAGAACTCAGTTGGAGCGGGGAGCTGCTAGGAAGAGACTGTCTCCCATGACGAGCCCTAAGGGAGAGGGAGGCAGGAGATTAGGTGTCTCCTATGGCAGACAGCAGCAAAGGCAGACTGCCTGGAGGTAGACAGGGAAGGACTCCAGGAAGAAAGTGTGGCCAGTCAGCACTTTGAGAGAACCAAGGAAGGATAGCCCCAGCAAGGGTGGAAGACCTTTCTGTTTTGTTTCCTCTGGGATGAACATCTAAATTTATTTCAGGTACTTCAGCAGGTGGTAAGAGGAAAGGCTTCCTATCAGAGCCTCCCTTGGAGGCAAGGCTGGCTTGAGACAGAAGGTCCTGATACAAGGAGAACTAAAGTCCCTGGGGAAACTGGGAAAGAATGAGTAATGCCATGACATGCCCCAAGAGGGATGTGGAAAGGCCAACCCTGCCCACACTATCACACTGAGAGAAAAGAGCAAGAAGTAAATGGAGCCATTGTTTGCAGAAATGATGTCTGAAACACTGGAGCAACTTCTAAAGGTGTTTACTGAGTACTGTCGGCCCAGAGGGAATACCGCACAGAGATACTGCTCTGTTACCTCCCATCAGAGAATGGAGCTGGGAACACGGGTGTTCACACAAAACTAGAGACAGCATCAGTTGTGGAATGCATTATCCAGATGACAAGAGAAATTGTTCAGAGAAACATTTAATCCTATAAAAATGCTTCTGAATAGCAAGGGCTGCTAAGCAGTTCATGAAAAAGATCCAAATAATAAATGTAGTTACTGCAGAAGTACACAGGCTTAAGATGAAGGAACCCAGAACCCAGGACAAACAGATCGATCGAGAATTTGGGAATCATGGTCCGGCATATCAGTAGATATATAGAGGAATGCAGCATAAACGGTAGCCAGAAAAAATATTAGTTATAGGCAACGGCATGAGGGATGTTGGAAACAGAATAGCTGTGTGTCCCATTGCTGCAGTTATCTCCAGTGTTAAAAAGCAGCTGCACATGCAGTCATTGAGAGAACACAAGACTTCAAAGGAAGGGAGGGATGCCTACTTGCAGTGAGACCATAGCAGATCCAAATGCTTGCGGTGCATGTGCAGTGGAGACGATGGCTGCCAGCCATTTTGCTGCCATGTTTGCAGCTGTGCTATTGAATCAACAATCAGTTTGATTCCAGTTAAATTGTTCAGCCAGCTGCAAAGTAACCTGAGCACCAGTGATAACCAAGACATTTACACTGGAGAAACGTGAGCAAGTGCTGGTGGTGTACAATAATACCGTTCTGAGGCCACTGGACAAATGCAGGCTGTTGGTAAGAAAACCACAAAACAGGAGATGACATCGTCTACATGCAATGGAAGATGATACACACAGGAAGACCATCTGCTCCAGGGCAACAGGGGAGTGCAAGCCCTGGATTTGATTGCAGTAAAATATCAAGAATATACTCAAGATGTAGGGCGGGGGAGAGTCATCATGAGTCCTGCCAGCTTTCTAACAGAATACAAGGTCATCTTTCTAAAAGGGGGATATCTGTAGGTAAGGATCTACTTAAATTGCAGTAAGACTAAACAATTTTCGCGGGTTGATCTCAGCATAAAGAGCAAATTCTGTGGATATTTCCCGGATGTGCTCTGCTGGCCAGGCCCCCGGCGTTGACTAGCAGAGAGGCCCTGGTGGAGGAAGACAGACAAAAGGGTGGCCGCCATCTGGTATGCCTGCCCTTCATGTGGCCCCGCCCCTTGTTGCTGATTGGTGGAGAGGCCCCAGTAGGGAGAGGAGAGACGAGGGGGTGGCCGCCATCTTGTCTGCTGCCCTATATGTCACCCTGTGAAATCAACTTAAAAATAGCTTTAAAAAACCATTGACTTCACAGTCAATCCCAGCTGTGAAACTGCAAAATCCACAAAATCGTAAATTGAGTAGACCCCTACCAATAGGGCAGCTGAACTTAGAAATATTCCATTCTATGCGGCCAATTAGACTACTTACACAGAGAATTAGCCCTGGGGAGCCACTGAAGAAGAAACTGGAAGGCCTCCAAAGTAGAGGTACTATTACACTTACTGACATTTAGTGCAGAGTGAATCTGTATCCTGCTAGCAGCGAGAAAACCTTCAGGTGAACTGCATTGATCCAAAACCACTTAACAGACCACAGGAAAAGAAGTCAGTGCCCATTACCATTGGTACAAGACCTGCTATCTTATCTGTCAAAGGCAAAAGACTTCCCTGTGATGTTCAAGAATGGGTTCTGGCGCACAGAGCTAGCTGAACCAGCCACTCATCTTGCAACCTATACCACACCTTTTGGCAAGCACATACAAATACCCATGGATTTCAGGCCAGCCTAGAAAGCCTTCTGTGGTAAACTGAGCCAGGAGCTATAACTAAAGGGACATTTAGACTGACACTGATGAAATTCTTGTTGTAGGAGGCAATCTAAACAGCAGCCACTCCTAAGCAGGTAATTGGAAGTGAGATACTAGGCTCAACATAGACAAGCTGAAAGAGGAGAATTAAGCTTCTCTGCACTGGACATGAGTGTTGGAAGTTTTGACCAGGTCCCAGAAAAAAAGAGAGCGTTTAAAGACATACTCAAAGAAAAATTAAAAGAATTCAGCAATTGATAGGGATGGTCGATTTTTTCTGATTTTGTGCCCACTTAGGTGTTTAACGTGTGACACCACAAAAATAAGCATTTGAAACATTAAGCATAAGCAAGACACCAGTCCTAATGTCTTGGGGAGAAGCCAGAGCTAGCGTGTGATACCTCAGAAAGACGCTGAGCAGAAACACTGATGCAAAATCAGGAGCTCATAGAATTTATTCATAGAGTCCTGACTGACATGGGGAGGTGGTACATTTGGATAAAAACTGAGCTGCCGGCTGTGTCCTTTGGAATTAAATCAGTCCAGAACTGGACATAATGCAGATTCACAAGCCATTAGAAAGCATCATAAGGAGGCTACTGCTGAGTGCGCCCAAGTAACTACAATCCATTGTTGGGGGTGCAGTGCTGTAAGACGCAGATAAGATGGTAGAGACAATGAGCAGGATACACCTTTGTGGGACAGGAGACAGGCTATCAACATCCTGCAATGCCTTTGCATTTCCAAGGGAAGGCTCCAGGCAATGCACCAAGCAGCAAACAGACTGGGATGCTATGGGCAGTTATATAATTCACAGTCAGGATGGCCAGATCACAAGAAGCAAGTTCCACAGGAGTTTGTCCCCTACAGTTACATAAATCCACTGGGATTACTGCACACACAGCACATTGCTTAAATGCTGATATAGTGGGTGGAATACAGGCTTCACACCTGGATATAAAGGAAAGTCTAAGAGGTCAAGTCAAGGAGTCGGCTTACTAGTCGGCCAGGAAT
>NW_005841865.1:4653765-4660604 GCF_000455745.1 Alligator sinensis
ACTGAGAGCATCCATGGAGCACAGCAAGGTGTATAAAAACACAGCAACTGGCAACAGAATAAACCTATAACTCCCAGCCTGATCCTGGTAAAAAGTCAAATTGACAAGCTCAACCTTGACAAGAACAACATGGTTGCAGTAGATTACTGCTCCAGTGTCTAGGGCGAGAGACAGAAGTTATACATAAACCGGTTTAAGTGATCAGAAACTGGTTTAAACCTATAACAGAACAGACGTTCAGTGCACATAAACCAGTTTCAAAACGGTGAAAACTAATTTAAGTGGCCCTGCAGGCATGTGTCTGCATTTCTGCAATCAAAAATGAATTTCTATTCACTTGCTTCTTGGTCCAATCTATGCAGGTTAGACTAACCTGAAAAGACTGAATCAATCTAGGCTTCAGCTTTTTGAACGTCTGTACTTAGCCCAGGAGATGGATGCACTGGAGCACACTCAGAAAAGGATGTAATCAGGTACCTGAAGACGCATTTTGCAAGGCGCAGCATACCTGTTGCACTGTACTCAGACAACTGCCCACAGAGTGCACTGAAATGATTTAGCACTGAGTAGTAATTTGAGCACAGGATGCCTTCCCCTCAGCACTCACAAAGCAACAGGAAAGGTGAGCCATCAATAAAGGCAGCCAAGAGAGGAACGGCAAGGGCAAACAGGGAAGGAAGGATCCTGACCTGGCAGTGTTGGACTATCATAATATACCCTCACAGGGATTAGATAGTAGCCTAGAAAGCAGACTGATGAGCTGGAGAACCAAAGGCAACAGCTCAGGAGGTGCCTCTCCTCCAGCCTTGCAGAAGAGTGACAGACAATGGATAAAAGCAATTCAGACAATGCCAAACTCAGAGGCAGCCTGCTACAACAAAAGAGCCGGGGACCTGAGGTTACCACGCAGGGGAGAGCAAGTCTGGGTACAGCTAACAGATAGGAGGACAAGGAGTGGCAAAGGCTATAGTTAAAGGCAATAATTGCAGAACACAAAACAGATGAGGTAGCGACAGTCTCAGGACAGTGGAGGGGGAATGCAGAATGATAGTACAAAGCACTGGTAGGTGACCAACACATCCAGACAGGCAGAAGAACCAAGAACAGGACGAGGAGAGCGCTGAAAGCCTCAGCTCTTACTTGGTTTCATGTAAGAAAGTCAGAAGCCAGGGACACAAACAGTATAGAAGAGGAACAGAGCCCCACCGAACAGAAGGAAGGCAACCACAGGGTGGGAAGGAGTCTTGTATCAATGATAATACCAACAAGGAATAAAAGACTGATTCAAAGATCAGAACAATTGGAGGCCGTAGAAGCCACAATGGGCTGATAATAAAGGTAATGTCTCTATGGCCAGCTATGTACTGGAACAGTGGTCCCAGCGAGTCAGCAAATGTTTATACAAAAGGCACAACAAAAGAAATATTAAATGGAAAGATGTAGGGACTTGTGTGGGGTTTGGAGAGGAGCACACAGGTTACAAGAGGTAAAAGTTTGGAGGAGATGCCAGGAATGAGTCTGTAAGCATGGGTTTGAATGCCAGTTGACACTGTCCTATCTGTCTGTAATAGCTCTTAGTGGCAAAAGAGTTCAGTTCTGTAGGCAGAGTCCTCTGACATTTGTACGCAACATATAGTTCATGAACCAGTGGGGAAGGGGGGTGCAGAGCCCTACCATGGCAATGGAGCTCTGGGAAGCACCAGACCTCAAAAGTGCAAAGTGCCTAGTTGGAGTGGGGATTAAATGCCTGCTCCCCAACTCCTTAAAGGGGAACATGTGCTCCTTTTCCTGGCTAGACAGCCATTTCAGCCTTCATGTGACTTCCTCCTCACTCCAGTTAGGCTGGTAGCCTTGTGAAATCCTAGTTCATGGGCACTGCAAGGGCATTCAACCCCTCCCCCCCTGGAGGTGGAGTGGAAAGAGAGAAGTTCTTTGTGCCCTCTCTGCACCACCAGCCCTCGGGTAGCCACGCAGAGGCCAGGCCCAGTCTGGTTCTAATCATGGCTCTGCTGTTTATCAGGGAAACTGCAAATGAGACCTGAGGTTGTTTAGCAAAGAATGGAGCTTGCCCTCCTCCACACACAAACACAAAAGCAACAGAATGACAGGTCTGGAGCCCTGATGCTCCTGCCTCTTAACACATGAGCACTGGGCCTGGGTGCTTAAAGAAACAAGGATCAAACAGCTGCATGCCACAGGGTACTAATCTATTCCAGCAGTTCATTTTAGGCTGCAAAGACAATTTGTGCTGCAGCCTGAAAGGCCTCACAAGATAAAAGGTTTACGCAGGCAGATCACAACACAGTCCCAGTATTTTGTGATTAAGTCATAAAGAAGACTGCACACAACAAACCCTATTGCACACTACTTCCAAACACATGGAACAAACTGTCCTCATAAACACAGAAGAAAAAAGTAACAAATATTACAAACAGAAAGGGTTTTTTTTCCTTTGTGCGGCCTGCTTTGCATGAGACCAGATACCGGCCAGTGACAGCAGAGAAGCGGTCTGACCAGCAAAAAGGCGACCTGCTTTGGTTAAAACGCCCAAACACAATCACTTCACTTTTGGAGGCTGTTTTATTTTCTAGTCCCACTGAGGTCCCTGATGTTGATTACAGGCAGCAAAATACCCTGAAATAAGCTTTCCCTAGGGCATTTCAGATGCATCCTAGTCTCAAGAGACTGCCACCCTGGGTTTTTTGGTTGGTATTTTTTTGCAAACCTAAGTTCAGAGAATACTGACAGGGCTTTTCTAAATGAAAGCAAATTTCCCAACCTCCTGACACTCACTCAGAATGAAATCTTAGCCCTTCCCAGCCAATTCTTGCCTCAACCTGCTGAAGCTGTACAGGGGATGGCACTAGAACTATTTAACCAGTACCAGCCACTTTCCCTCATGCAAACCCAAGGAACACAGAGCAGGATTAGGCCCTTATTCATGCAATAGCCATCCACCCCACTGCAGAGATCAGTGATCCAAATCTGTGTCTAGGGCAACCAAATAGCCCAAGAGTGTTTAAAACCAATCCAAGTTGGCGCGGCTCCACCGTAACTGAACCTTACCCCTCACATATCCCGTGGGTCAATTCCACCTTTGCAGTAGCATCACTAAGCCCCTAAAATGAACCATCAGGTACAAAGCTGCACTTCCAAAGGCCAGGATATCAATTCCCAAAGAGCCCCATTGGTGTGCAAAGTCGTGGTTCTGGTTAGACCCAAAGGGTTAAAAAAAAATCATGGATCATCATCATGCCAAAACATGGCACTATTTTAATGATGAAACCTGGGCTCTTTTTGTTCCTGAAAGTCAGCAAGACTGGCAGGTCACCAAGCCAGAGAAAGTCGGCAGTTTAGGGTGACTGTTCACCAGACAACAGTGTGTGCACATGGGATCTTCTCATTAAAGACCATGTTGGGCGTTGTCTGTTTCCCAGACTTCCAAGCAGTCCAGGATCAGTGATCAAAGAACAGCCTTCTGTTGACAGAGGTCAGATTTCCACCCAGCTTCCCCAAATGTCTGCAAAATTTATGGGTGGGCACAGTGGGCAAAGATGCTGTCTGATGTTTTGGGGTGCAAGGTTTGAGACCCATTTAAAAGCCAGCTTTCATGTCTTTTTCTAACCATTAGGAATGTTTGGTTTGCTGGTGATTGCAGCAGTAAGTGAACCAGAACTTGTATAATTGACTTTGTTGTAAATCACAAATACAACTGAGAATTATTTAACAGCTACATTTACATTGTGGAGATAACTTGCAGACAATTGTTATTAGGCAGCTAAATGTCTCCTTTACAATGATGACTAATCCATGCAGGGCTGTAACAACAAAAAACTATTGGCTTTGCATCAGTTTCTGGGTCTCCTCCCTGCCAAATGATAGCAGGAAAGGCTGTTTGTTGTCCCTGCCGCAGCAGCAAAGCACAGCTCATTCCCTGAGCTCCAGCTCCATTTTACATACAGAAGAAATAAAGTAGTCTCTAAATTACAAAGAAACTAAGAAAGAAATCAGGTCAGGGAGATGACTAATGGGAACTGGGAGCATCTAATCAGTTTAACAGCAAAGAGGCTACTGGTTTAGTCCTCCTCTTCCCTTACTTCCATCAAAATTATTTCAGATGTCACAGCAGCCGGGTGTTGAACTGCAGGAATGTGGACAACCCTGGACAACTGATTTTCACTCACTTTTCACAGCAACCTGGGCACATGCTAGCCCCTTTTATTAAAGGATATATGTCAGTTTAAATAAACGTGCCCTTATTGGAAATCTCATTCTGCCCTAGCAGTCATAGCAAAAATTAAAAAGTGAATGCAACAATTTTAATGCACGGTATGTCTCCAACTCTCAAACTAGAATCAGGCCCATAGTTTCTACACAGTCCTTCACCTAATTTTAGCTATTAATTTCAGTAAATATGCTTGTGTAAAGACTGGCAGTCTGGGAGAAAATCCCTGCTTTTGGCTTGCCAGATAGTCCCAAGTTTTAGTGCTGTGGATTAGAACACGATAGATTTTGGAATGGATCCGAAGGAACTGGCCTTCAACTTCCACAGGCCCCTACAAAACTAACAGGTGTGCCAAAATACAGTGCAATTACATCTGACAAGACAGCGAGCATTCAGGCACCTACAGAGTCCCCAAAGTGCATCATGCCTGTTCAGCTAGTGTGTTGCTGTCCATAAATTGGGTTGTGACATGCACCGATATGAAAGGCACAGCGTGATATGTCTTTCACCAAAGCAACTTTTTTATTTGCGCTATGCTGATAAATTCCATTCTGATAGAGCTTCTTTGTGTAGACAAGCTGTAAATAAAGACAGGATAAGGTTTACAGTGGTAAAGGTGTAGGGCTACAGAGAGACAGAGAAAAGTGGCATTCAGGTCCAACTGCAATGCAGCGGTGAGGATGTTTCAAACAGGACTCGAGGCTCCACTCTAACCAACAGACCACAATGCTGCTCTTGACTCACACTTTCACCAAAACGGGGGCCCCATGGCTTGGGCAAAAACATATGCATGACAGCACCTCTAATTTGCAACTGCACTTGCCGCAGCATCACATGCAAATAGTGGTCACTCCCCTTGCAAATGATCACAGTTATCAAGGGAAATGGGTAAGGCGTGGGGGGGACCCTCAGTTGCCATACCTAGATGTCAAGTCATTCTCTAGTTTTCAGGAAAACTGAATGATCTGCTATGTGGCAACTTTCATTCTAAAGAATTTCAAATACTTCACAGGCTTTTAGCTGATGCTCAAAGGATGACCGCCCTGGCTGGCTTGAGACAGGGTGGTGGGTGGGACAGAAAGGAGTGGGTGGGGATTTTCTTCTCACCAGGCAGCAGAGGTTACTATGGACACATGCAATTATGAGCAGACAGTCACTAGGAGAGAGGCTGAACTTTCACCCTGCAACCTGAACAAAAAGGATGACACTCCAGGAACCTTGTGGCAAACCCACAAAGCAGCAGCCTGATCCCTTCACAATGTCTCTGTCCTGGAAAATACATTCAGGGAAAAAACCTTGGTGGGCACATGCACTTTTCCAGAGCAGAATAGGAACCAACTGAGGGTTATCTAGGCAAAAGATCAAGAAAAATTCAAGCAGCAAACAACATACTTCCAAGCCAAACAACAATCGAGGTTCACAGAGCCTCACTTGCAAAGCTCTCCGAGAGCCTGGCCTGGGGAAAAAACTCTTCTCCCGCCAGAAAGGGGCCTGTCGGCTCGGCACCGTGAAATCGAATAAAACCTCCCTTTGTGGCAGCGTCCAGCAGAGAGGGACAAAGGGCCCCTGCCACAGCGGCATTTCTGAATGACAGAGGCCTCCAACACCTCCCGCACCCCTCCCTCCCCCCAGCAGCAAATCCCGGGAAACTGAGTGCTTATTCATGACTTGGGCTCCATCCATTTTCTGAGTTTCTCCCTGCATCCTCCAACGCTGAGCGTTTAACAATATCTTCTTTTAGCCCGTCTCTTGTCTCCCACTTCCGCATTTAATTGCAAGTTCATGGGTATTAAGTGGCCTGCACAGCTGAACTAAGTCATCTTGATTTGAAGGCTCCCTTTCCTCAAAAAGGGAAACAGTCCTTCCTCTGTTCTCTCTCCTTCTTTCTCTTCTTCCCCTTGGTTCTCTTGCTCTGATCATTTCCCTCTTCCTCTCTCCCATTCTTTCTCTCGGTCCCTATCCTTTCTCCCGTTCTCCCCTTCTTCCTTTGCCTCTCTCTGCAAATCATGCTGCTCAAGCAGCAGCTGATTTTGCAAGCGATGTCTGCAGGAAAAGTAGTGATGTGGCTCTCAGGACACCGACCACCTGTCTCCAAAATTGCACATTCCCTGGCTTCTGCTGGAATTCCCAATATGTCAGTGTTTGTAGCAAAACAAAACTCGACTTCTGCATAGACTCAATCTGTGTGGAGGCTGGTTTAGTTTAATAGGTATGAATGGCTGGATGCAATGTAACTGAGCCCATCCAGAGGTATAACATCCCTTCATAAAAGTAGGCTAAATTCTACACCGCATAGCCCTCAAAGGAAGATGTGTGGACTTAGATGTGATTTCCATGATGGTTTTCTTTAGCTGATCTTCAGAGAAGTAGCAACAGCAATAGAAGTAGCAAGGAAGATTTTCATACACAGTTTCATAGTGCTTAGGGTCAGAAGGGACCTAAACAGATCATCAGGTCTGACCTGCCCTGGGCAGGAACGAGTGCTGGGGTCATAACACCCCAACCAAATATCTATCCAGCCTCCTCTTGAAGACCCCCAAGGTAGTTTCATAGTAGTTTCATAGTAGCTAGGGTCAGGAGGGACCTGATCAGATCATCTAGCCTGACCCCCTGC
>NW_005841865.1:4660646-4666835 GCF_000455745.1 Alligator sinensis
CTAACCTCTTTTTGAATTTGCCCAAGGTAGGGGCGAGGACCACTTCCCTGGGAAGTTGGTTCCAGATTCTGGCCACCCTAACTGTAAAATATTGCCTTCTGATCTCTAACCTAAACCTATTCTCCATCAGTTTATTACCATTGTTCCTCGTCACCCCAGGTGGTGCTGGGGAGAAAAGGGCTCTGCCTATTTGCCGTTGATCTCCCCTGATGAGTTTGAAGGCAGCCACCAGGTCCCCCCTCAGCCTCCTCTTGCCAAGGCTGAATAGCCTCTTGACGAGGCTGAGTATGTCCCCCAGTCTCTCCTCATAGGGCCTGTCCTGCTGCCCTCTCACCAAGCAGATGGCCCTCCTCTGAACCCTCTCCAGGCTGGCCACATCCTTTTTAAAGTGCGGAGCCCAGTACTGGACGCAGTACTCCAACTGTGGCCTGACCGATGTCGCATAGAGGGGGAGTATCACCTCTCTGGACTGGCTTGAGATACACCTTTGGATGCATGACAAGGTATGGCTGGCCTTGCTGGCAATGGTAGCTCATGTTCATCTTGGAGTCAATAATAACTCCAAGATCCCTTTCCGCCTCTGTGCTTTCAAGAGGGGAACTCCCCAGCCTGTATGTATGCTGTGGATTCCTTCTTCCAAGGTGCAGCACCCTGCACTTATCCACATTGAACCCCATCCTATTCTCATCTGCCCACTTTTGTAGTCTGTCTAAATTTATTTGCAGCCTCTCTCTCCCTTCAAGTGTGTCCACCTCACCCCACATCTTAGTGTCATCAGCAAACTTGGACAGCGTGCTTTCCACCCCCTCGTTCCAAGTCGCTGATGAAGATGTTAAGCAGTGCTGGCCCGAAGACCGAGCCCTGAGATACCCCACTGCTCACATCTCACCAGGTTGAGTACGACCCATCCACCACTACCCTCTGGGTGTGCCCCATCAGCCAATTTTTTACCCATCCAACTGTGCAGGCATCAATGCCACAGTCGCCTAATTTTTTTATGAGAATGGGGTGAGAGACAGTGTCAAAGGCCTTTTTAAAGTCTAGAAAGACTACATCCATGGCGACACCATCATCCAAGGATTTATTTACTTGGTCAGAAAAGGCAATCAGGTTGGTCTGGCAGGACTTGCCTTTGGTGAACCCATGCTGATTGCCCCTGAGCATGATCTCCCCTGCCGGCCCCCACAGATGTGCTCCTTGATGATTCTCTCCAAGATCTTCCCGAGCACCAAGGTGAGGCTTACAGGCCTATAGTTACTTGGGTCCTCCTTCCTCCCTTTCTTAAAAATAGGGACCACATTAGCTAGTTTCCAATCCTTCAGCACTTGGTCAGATGACCACGAATGCTCATACAGCCGGGCTAAGGGCTCCGCGATGACCCCTGCCAGCTCCCTCAACACCCTTGGGTGGAGGGCATATGCACCTGCAGATTTAAAAATGTCCAGCCCTTCCAGAAGATCCCCAACTACATCTGCACTGACGAAGGCCTGACAGAGCTATCCCCAGGATTGTCCCTACCTCTGGCAGCAGGGATGTCTCAGTCCCTGTTCAAGAAAACAGAGGCAAAGAAACTGTTAAAAATATCAGCTTTCTCGTCTGGCGTAGCCACAAGATTACCATTTGAGTCTTACAGGGGCCCTACATTGCCTGGTGCCCGCTTCTTGCTCCCAGTGTACTTGAAAAAGGACTTTTTGTTGTCCTTAATCTTGGACACTAGCCTGAGCTCCATCTGTGCCTTGGCCTTCCTAACAGCCCTCCTACACTCCCGGGCAGAGGAGGAGTACTCCTCCTTGGTGATAGCTCCTCCCTTCCACTGGCTGTACTCCCCACTTTTAGTCCTCAGGCATTCCCGAATGCCCTTGCTGAGCCAAGGGGGGTTTCTGAGCACTCTTACCCCCCTTGCTTCTCTCAGGGACCCTTACCCTTTGGGCCTGGAGGATCGCCCCCTTAAGGTACGACCATCCCTCGTGGACTCCCATCTCTTCTACCTTCTGGGCCCTCAGTGTCTCCCCCACTAATCTCTGAAGCTCATTGAAGTTGGCCCTTCTGAAGTCAAGGGCTTTAGTCTTGCTGTAAGCCCTTGACATCCTGCGCTGGATAGTGAATTCCAGCAGGTGATGATCGCTTTTGCCCAGGTGGTCAAGGACCTGCAGTCCCCTCACCAGGTCATCCTCTGTGGCCAGGAGAGAGCACCTCCTCCCTTGGGAGTCCATTCCAGATCCTGGCAGCCCTAACTGTAAAGTAATGTCTCCTGATGTCCAGCCTGAACCTGCTCTCTAACAATTTGTGGCCGTTATTCCTAGTAACCCCTGGTGGTGCCGCGGGGACAGAGTCTATACACACACACACACACACACACACACACACACACACACACACACAAACACCCTCCAAATGATCTTAAGCATTCAAGCCTACACCCCACTCAATTCCCCCAGCACAGCCCTAATTCTGGCCACTGTAAACCAAAGGAACAAACACAGCAACAGGTGCGGGTTGGAAGGACCTTTGGGTGTGTGCTGCATTCAACATACATCAGCTACTTATCAAAAAGGATAAAGCAAAGAACTAGTGCCAGAACCAAAAGCCACAGTAAAACTGAAGCCTGGAGGAACTTGACACCTGGGTATAAAACCCAAATTGCGACATATGTTAACCCAAAACTTCACATCTATCTTCCTTTTTGCTCCTGTGCAGTCACCCATGGAGCCAGGATTATGTTTGGGAAATACAGGGAAATGTGTTGCAAGAAAAAAAGAGTCTAAGCTCCCAGGCACATGTTCAATTTTAGGCGTGATATAAATATGTCACAAAATTATATGTGGAATAACTGTGGCTCACTTCATTATCACACCTTAAATTGAGTTGCGTGTGTGGCTGGTTACTATTTAAGGCATGAATAACCTGTTAATCGCATCTTAAATGTAATGAGTGTCAGCCTAACAAACTAAAAGGCTAATGTATCAAGTTACTGATACACTTACTGCCTGTTTGACTTGCATTCTGTACCTGATGAGTCCTGATCACTGTATTCCTATGTTGCTTGCTAATGTGACTATCATGCTAACAGGACCTCCAGTAATTTCCAAGGTTAGCAAAGTATTTTGCCAAGAAGAATGAATTACACTTCATTCTATCTGTGAAGACACAGAGAGGTAAACTGCCTTGTCCAAGTCCTACAATGACTCATTGAGAGGGTTGGGAACAGAACCTTACAGTGATACTCTCACCCTAATAAAATGAATGGCAAAACTCCCTTTAATTTCTACAGCATGAGGATTTCCCCCCATTTAGCCTGAAATTCCAGTTCCCCTCTCCAGCCAATTAACAATGCTACAAAGCTAGGTTAAGAAATAATAATAAACCCTCTTAAGTAATCCCCCTGTTACTGCCAGAGACAACTGCTCAAGGTATCACAGAAAAATGGATACAATTTTTGGACCAAATAATTTTTCATTGGACAATATGGTTTTCTTGAAGTCAAAACGTTCCACAAGAAAAATATTAATTTGAAGTATAGAAGTGTTTTTTAAATTATTTCCTGACTGGAACTATGAAAATAATTATTTTGAAGCAACAGTTTGAAGTTACGCCTATACAAAACCCTATATTTTGAAAGGTGAATATTTTCATACAGGAGATTTTTCCTGCAAATTTTTTTGCAGGGAGATTCTGCATGTTCCAATCAACCTTTAAATGTCAGATGTTTTAGTGATGATAAACTTGATTTCAGCTGCTTTGCTCAAAGACACCAATATAAGGTGGCACTAGATGGAGGGATATTTGGAAAAGACATGTCTGTATATTTAAAAGGTGAGGAAATTAACACTATTTCTTTACCGTCTGATGCTGCAACTGCAGAGGGGTTTCAAAAGCATTTATATTACTGGTTTTAGGTAGATTAAACCAGCTGAAGCATCAAGATTAAATAATATGCACCGTCTATTGATTGCCATTTGCAGACCCCCACCATTTAAACCAGTGGTTACCAACCAGTGGATCTCGATCCACCAGTAGATCTTGGAGCCTCTTGTAGTAGATCTCAGAGCCTCTTGGAATTGATCCAATGCTGGGTGGGGGGCTGAATGCCCACGTGCATGCACGCGAGTACCCCAGCCCAGCAAGTCAGTCCGTGGGGGAGGGAAGGGGCAGGGGCTAGATCAAGGCCTCCCCGGTGAGGGACAGTGCCGCAGAGGCAAGAGTAGGGTTAAGCTGAGTGGGCCCCAGCCAGGTGGGACTTACCTGCTGGGGAGGTGCGCCTCCAAATAATTTTTTTCCCTTCTGCCATGATCTGCCTCCCACCCCCCTCACCCCCCACAGACTTACCTGCTGGGCGGGGGGAGGTGGCGGCACATGGCAGATCTTGGGTTGCTTTTAAATACCAAAGGTGATCTCCTACTTAAAAAGGCTGGAGACCACTGATTTAAACCAAAGCTTGGCCCTTCACTGTAATGGGCTAGCAGAGAGGGTATCTGTCACATTTGGAAATCAGTGATGTCTTCCACAATGACAACAGTGAAAAACCAAGAGAGGTGTAGTGAGTCTTAACTGTTTGGCTAATGAACTGAATTTGACATGTAAGGTAAAAAACAGTGTTTCTTAAATCACACTTACTTATTTAGATTATGAAAAATCAAATCACTGGCCGTATATTGTGAGGGTGGATCTTTTTTGTTCGAGAGCCACAATTAATATGAAGTCAGGCAACTTTCACCAATTCTGGAAATCTAAAGTCTGAAGGCCTGAAACAATAATGTTCCTCTCAAAAGATTTGCACTAATAAATCAGCAGTGTTACATTGACATGCACTCACAAGAAGGAGCCCAGGGAAATATTCTGAACTTGCCCCCTTACCATTCCACTAAACCAGAGGTGGCCAACCTGGCGCAAGTGCCACAAGTGACATGGGCAGCCTCTTTGTGTGGCACGCAGCACAGTGGCAGATAGCGGAGGGAGCAGAAAGCAGACCAGCAGACTGAGTACAGCAGTGTTTCACAACCAGTGGGTTGTGACTCAAAAGTGGGTCACAAGAATATATGAAAGGGTCACAAACAAACTTTAAAAATGGATTCTCCTTTAAGGAGGAAAAAGTGGGGAAACCGTGGTTTTTCCCTTGCGGGCGGGCAGAGTTCCAGCCTGCGAGGGGCAGCTTGGGACCCCCTGCCCCAGACACCTACCCCTGCCCCACACACTGGGGGTGGGGGCCAGCAGGTCAGGAGTGAAGGGCACTGGGTCAGGACTGGCCATTGATGTTTATAAATGGGTCCTGCTACAATAAAGGTTGAGACCCACTGGAATGGAGAACACAGGGCAGGGAAAAGAAAGCGGAGCAGATCGGGCAGGGGATCAGAGTGGCGCTCGGGGAGGATGTAGGGCTTAATTTGTGGCACACCTGTGAAAAACATTGGTCCCCAATTCACTAAACCAAAAAATGCATCCAGAACAATAATAATGGATCACATACAGAACTACAGTCATAGGAAGAAAATCTAATCTATCTTGCTGCTTTTTCTGCAATTCTTCTGTATCTCTAGACTAGAAATACTCAGGATGTACATTTGGTTCCTCACAGCTCAGCATGTAACTCAATTCTCTTACTTGAGTCAGTCCACACAAAGGCCATTTACAACAAATACAGACATGGGGATGCACACACAAAGGTATATATGGAGACAGGACAATAACTAAGCTAAACTCTTCTGGTAACAGTGTGAACTTCTTGTCTCATCCTGACTATGTTGTGATCTTTATTCCACTCCTTTGATCAGCGAATTCGCACCAACTTGTTAAACACGTTGCTGCGGTCTAATCAAAGGTTGTGATTTACAGTAGGACTCTATGGCCCTGTCACAGCCATGGCCCTACACCGACCTACTCAAGTAACTGATCTATGAGCTGTGATTCAAAAATGACAAGTGATTTTGATAAAGGTGAGGTATATTTGCATCTTACAGACTAACTAAATCAGAGATGTATAGTGTCACAACCCAAAGTTGTGGTTTTTTTGTTTGTGTGTGCTTCAGCATTGCTAAATCATGTTCCCGCCAAAATTGCAGCTCTTTTGCATGGTGGAGTGTTCTGTTACAACAGAGGACCCGCGTGCAGGAGCTTTTCCCGCCAGTTCTGTAGCCTTCTTTGCATAGTGCATTTCTTTTGCATTATAGTGATGCACGATGCAAAGGAGTTCCC
>NW_005841865.1:4667002-4668280 GCF_000455745.1 Alligator sinensis
AGGCAACTAACCTCTAGCCTCTCCCTGTCGCCGATTGCAGCCCAGACGTATCCCTGTCCTACGGACCCCATTGTCAAACCCACGGAGTCTTAACAGCTCCGGGGGACCTGGGAACCGAGTAACACTCACGGAGATACAGCTGCTCCGTGGGAACGAATTCTTGAACCCACGGAGCCTGATTCACTCCGGGGTCAAGGAACCGAGTCTATTAGAGTCCTCCACCGAGAACTCAAGCGGAGCTGTGCCTGGAAAGCTGACCAGCCTACACCGCGACCACCTTGGGTGTAAGTAAATAATCTTTTCAATCAACCATTACGCCTCCGTGACTGATTCTAGCTTGAGCATACTATACCGCACCGCGGTTTTCTCCAGCCCCGTGTGCCCGGGCTGCCGGCCACAGCCTGTGTGCACAAAAGATGGGCCTCCGGCTCACCCCGGCTCGCACATGGCGACCCAGATGGGATCGGGAGAGAGCTCGCACATAGTGATCCAGGCGGGATCGGGAGAGGGCCCGCACATATAGCATAAGCTTTTGTGAGCCCAAGCTCACTTCATCAGATGCTGTGTTATTTTGATAACTTGAGAAGACTGAGAAGATCTGTGTAAATCTTCAGCTTGGAGCAAATGAGTAAAGAGAAGTTATGCATGTGTTAGAAGTGGCCAAAGGATGCTGTTCTAGCAGAATGCAGCAGAATTTCTCTTGCTCTTTGCCTATGCTAATCAGCTCAGCCTCCTATCTGCCCACCCTCCTTCTTCCCAAGACACCTAACAAAGTATGAAGGTTTTGTAAGCACTGAAGCAGGGAAGCCGAATCGCCTAGATGTACAGCACATCAAAGCCTGTTTCTGTTCAGCAGATGTAAATAGCATCTGGGAGTTCCCTGGAAAAGCAAGACGTTCAGCAGCCTGTCATCCACTGTTTTGTGCAGCTTGGTGCAGATGGTCAAAGCCAGCTTTTGCTGAGGTCTCCACCCTGAATTTGGAAGACCAAGAAATATAAAAAAAGGGACATTATATTTCTGTGGGGTTTTTTTCTTTATAAAGAGCCTTGGAAATGTACCCAGTGCCAAGTGAACACTAGGAATGAAGGCCTCTCAGACATTTTTCCTGATGATCACCAGTTATTTATTCTCCTTGCAGCCATCCATGTCTAGACTTAAGGTCTGGGCAAACAATACCTGGTCTTTGGAAAGACTTGGGAATACTTCAAGTTTCTGAGGGCAATGCCACCTGACCCAGTCCCAGTGTTGATGGCAGTGGGACACCTCACATTTTTCCT
>NW_005841865.1:4668311-4670141 GCF_000455745.1 Alligator sinensis
CTGACCTCTGGCAATACACTGGCATATGAAGGTCAGTGTGGTACAGTGGACTAAGCAAGGGGCTTGAGCATATTTCAAAGAAGTATCCAGTGAAGCCATTCTAATATAAGAGCCTGACATGGCAATCCTGGTGGGCAGGGATCTTTGCAGGTAGAGGACAGATCTTTTTGCAAAAACACTTTACAGACACACCAAAAATCCTGTGGCTGGGCCTTCTGTAGAGTTTTCATACTAATGGATTAAAAAAAACCCAGCCATTTATTTAAACCAGTTTTTTTGGCAGGGGTACTATTTTTTTTTTCTGGTTCCTGAGTCCTTAGGATAAGCTCCTTTCACAACAGATTACAGGTCTAGGAAAAAAGTATGAAAACCAGCCGTGCAGATGTACTCGTCCAGTTCAGAGACTGGAAAGAATGGGAAGAAAGGAGGAAGCAGTGTGGAGAAAACAGAGGGTGAGAAGAGATGGGATATGACAAGAGGTTGTCATGGGAGCCTGAAATCAAAATGACGTGAGCTGAGTGCAGGTACTGAGCACCATGAGCACAACTTTTCCAGCACGTGCATTGTTAAATAAATGTAAATGTCTTTTTTCTGTGGCTGGCATACTAATGGCCACAAATTCTGAGAAACCACATCCCCTGTGTGTCTCTGGCCAGCACTAGAATCCAATGCTTCTTGATGCAAAGCAAGCTGTTATTATTAATGGATTTGCTAATTGTTATTTTATTATTTATCATTAAAAAAACATGTTATTCTTATTAAGATAAAAGACTTGAGAGTGGCCTGGAAATGATTATGTGTAGTACGTCATCAGCAGAACACTTTCTAAAAAAAAACACACTTGGGTCTGGGCAGCTTTTGGACACTGCCTGACCTGCTGTGGCAAACAAAATGAATTCAATCCCACCAACTCCGGACATTTAAGGAAGGGTGATTTTAATACTGCACAATTAACCATGAAACCTGAAATGAGATCTCCTGAAAGCAGCCGATCAGGCATATGCTGAGGCAGATCGTATCTTGCAAACAGATTTCAGAAGCAGACTTTAGAAAACAGCACCATCTGGATCAAATTTGCAACTCTGTTCATAAATAAGGAGGGGTGGCTTATGGCACCACTGCAAGTGTATTTATAAAGTGTGGGAGTATCAGGCCAAGGAAGGAGAGCATTCATGAAAAAAGTGTGGTTTACAAGAGTTAAAAATGCAGCTGTACCACAGAGGAGACAGTGCCTGGAAGCCACTTCTAAAGAGTAGTGACACTTAGTAGTAGGTCAATCTAGTCCAACCCCCTGCTCAAAAAAGGATCATCCACAACTAGAACATCCTAGTCAAGGCTTTGTCTAGCCGGGTCTTAAAAACCTCCCAAGATGCAGAGTCCACAACCTGGGTAACTTGTTCCGGTGTTTTAGTACCCTCTTAGTGAGAATTTTTTTCCTAATATCTAATCTAAACTTTCTGGACTAAAACAGAGATACTAACGATGTGATACCTAATCTGCACAGCAAAGTCTACTCTAATATGTTGGCATCGTTACAAATTCCAGTGATCCAGGAAAGCCGGGAGAGCAGAATAATACAGCCCAACACAACTGCGAGGATCTACAAATGTTGAGGTACAACTGACAGTGTTCCAGCGATCTGGAGCTCCAAGAATTCAGGCAGACAAAACATCCCACTGCCTCTTTTGACTCCAGCGATTACCAAAAATTCATGAGCTTGCAAATTATTCCAGTTAGGAGAAAAAACTGCTGATGGACTCCACTGTTTTCTTTGATATGATCCCATTCCTTTTCAAATAATGTAGAGTCCTGCTTCCCCGACTACAGCAG
>NW_005841865.1:4670151-4680078 GCF_000455745.1 Alligator sinensis
GACAGTGCTCCTGCTCATTATTCCAAGCCTCTTTTCCAGTCAGCACTGAGCCAAAATACTCTCTACCTTAGCTTTTGTCGGGATCACATTTCTGGTGCTTGTTGTGACAGTGACCTTGGCTTTTCTACACCCATTCATATGATTTTCTCTTGCTTATCTCTCTGCTTCTCATCTCTCTTTCACAGATAATCAAACATTCGCAAAGCAACAGCCAGTGAAACTCCTCTGCCTACATATGACATGCATGTGTCCTTGTCTTGGAAGATAATATGGGGTGGAGGCTCCTATTTTTTTAGCTGATGCCATAAAAAAACTTAACTCTTTTGTTATAAAAATCTTAAATGAAGTAGGAGAATAACCACACAAAACAATACAGGATAGTGAATTAAACTGTGCAAAGTGCACTTAAAGAGGATTTTAACCTTGGCAAAAAGGCTGCTGAATGAATCAACCAAAAAATACCATGTAACTCAAGCATGTTTCCAGCCTCAGAGGTAGACTTCATTGCCCTACTGCCTGATGTAAAAATCTCTGAGCAGGTAACTATTTACCAAATTACAGTTGCCACTTGTGCCAGCTTTTCTGAGATTGTCCCAATCCTGAGAGGACACTTCCACTATCTTTATGGGCCTGTTTCCTGGTCTAGTACAATGATGTCATATCACTGTACAAAACCTTAAATGTGGCAAATCCCCACCTCAAGGCATTTATAATCTAAAACACATTTTCATATTTACTGAAAATTCTTTAGAATCACAGACAGTCAAGCCAGGACCTGCCTTGGATCTCACCTAGTCTGAGCCTCATTAAATTAAACCAGACTTTCACTTCCAGCAGTCCCCTCAATAGTTATCTAATCTTCCCCTGACTCCTGTGATGGTGCTTCCCTCTCTGGAGCCCTGGTTCCAGATGCTGCTTCACCCTTCAGCAACAAATTGAATTGGTCTCAAATAGCCTCTGATAACCTAGGGAAACTGTTGGAAAAGCTTTCTTCTATTGTTTTATCTCTACCAGGGTCTCCACCCGACCTAGATGTTGAAACTAACTGAATGATAAATACTCAGAAGAGTGGATGGGTGGAAGGATGAATGTCAGAGGCAAGCAGGAGTCGTTAACCTTCCTAGAACTCCAGTAAGAAGTAATGATAGTCAAAAACTGGCTTACACCAATCTTCAGATCCTTCTTTAAAACCATTCGTATTCTCTACGGGAATGATTCTACCACAGTTGTTCACACCAAGTAGCCTCTTCCTCTGTAAGTGGTCTCATTTTCTTTACTAAGATTTCTTGCAAGGTGCATTGAGGCTTTGCATAACTGCAGCAGACTGGCTGCAGATTAGTGTAGTTTTCATGAAAGATCCGAGATTGGAGCAACTCCCCTGCTTGTGCATAAGACAATAAAAAGTTGACAGGAGCAATGCAAATACCCGCTATGCACCAGGAGCCAGTTAGCACTAAGAATAATGGAGACCCACTAGGTGTATCTACACATTAATTAATGTGCTTTTGTTACTGTGCATTAAATTTAGTACCTCTGGATGCCTATACACAAGCAAGAAGGCTGCTCTAACACGCTGAAAATCCAGTGTGTCGGACCAGACTTGATTAAATGAGTCTGCTGGAGTGTGGCAATTACCACGCTCCAGCAGCCTCCCACATCTCATGTATCAAGAGTCCCCGCACTTCAAAATGGTGGTACAGGTGCTTTATCTAAAGCTCACTTGAGTCTAGGGTTACCATACATCTGGGTTTTCCTAGATATGTCCTCTTTTTTGGCCCCCTGTCCTCCTGTCTGGGCAGGTTTTTAAAATGCAAGCAAATGTCTGACTTTTTGCTCTGCCCCTGCTTTTCCTGGGCAGTTCCAGTTTGGCTGCTTGGGGCTGGAAGCAGTGATGCAGCGTGACTGGCTGTCAGGGAATCACATGCTCTGCATGTGGATCCTGGCAAGCTGCTGGCAGGTAAGAGAGACACAGAGAGTGTGCACGTGCGAGCTGCATGGGCAGCAGGACTGGGGTGGGGCAGGGGACTGCGGGTGGGAAGTGAGGGGCACCAGCAGGGCTGGGGAGGCAGGGGGCTGCGGTTCAGGAGTGAGGGGCACTGGCAAGGTCGGGTAGATGGGGGCTGCGGTTCAGGAGTGAGGGGCACTGGCAGGGCTGTGGGGGCAGGGTATAGTGGGTCAGGAGCGAGAGGCAGCAGCAGGGCTAGGGGGGCTGTAGCTTAGGAGTAAGGGGCAGAGGCAGGGCATGGGCATATCACTCCCCCACATCATACACCTCTTTCCCCTCTCCTCCTCCTTCTTCCTGCCCTCCCCCACAGGTGTCCTCTTTTTTGATACTGGAAATCTAGTAACCCTACTGATTTGACAAGCTTTAGATAAAGCACCCTTGCTGCCATTTGAAGTGCGGGGACACTGATATGCAAGACCAGTCAGGAGCCTTAATGAGAACGGCTCTTGGAGCTGCTCTAATTAAAGCAGCCCTCCCCCACTTCCAGAGTACATGTATAAGCACCCTCTAATGTAGGGGTGGGCAAAATGCAGCCTGCGAGCCGGATGTGGCCCACCAGGCCATTCTATCCGGCCCACGGGACCCCTACAAAATTTAGAAAATTAATATTTATCTGCTCCTGGCTGCCTGTATTGTGGCCCTCAATGGCTTGCCAAAACTCAGTAAGCGGCCCTCCACCCAAAATAATTGCCTACCCCTGCTCTAATGTGAGGTACTAACTAAATGCAAATTAGGCTGCCCTAATGCGCAGTAGCAAAAGTGCATGCTTTTTCAGTGATGTTTAATGCGCAGTAACCTAATTTTACTGCATATTAGCATAGTTTTTGCTGTGACGCTCTAATGCAAAGTAAAATAGGCTACTGCACATTAAAGTGCACATGTAGATGCACCCACTGTCAAATAATTAGACAGCACCAGAAACACCACACAGTTTGGGACAATTTGAAAATTCATTGGCATCACTAGAAAACTCTTTGCCAGAAAAGTCACTGCTCTTGAGAAGTCTAGGCCTACAGTAGGAAAGGAAATCAGAGGGGATGAAAGTGGGCTAAATGTACTGCCTAAGCTAAGAGAGACAGGACTAGTAAGGGGGGAACAACAGCTGAGGACTGACATACATTAGTTTAGCTGGGGGGGGGGAAGGGCAGAACAGGTGTCCCAACATTTTCTTAAATGTTCTCATTTAAAAAAAAAAAATCCCAGTAACAATTAGTGCTTGCTAAATTTGTCTAAGAAACAAAATTTACCAAGCCCCATTGGCTTCACATAGACATAACTAATGAATAATGAAGGCACAGTATTTGCAGGAAATACCTGTGGTCAATGCACCTTATCTACCTGGGTAGCAGGACTGGTAAAAAGAATTTCCCTAGCAGAAAGTCCTCCCTTTTAAAGAAACTTTAAGCAATATATTTACCTAGTTAATCTCCTCAAGATGTAGAACTATCTAGCCTTCCAGTACTGCGGCACGTGACATGCAATTCTATTTTCACACCTGTGACTGCTGATATTTTTAAAGCTGAATTCCAGGATCTAACACATACCCTAAAGCAAGTCTCTAATTAAAAGGTTGCCTTCATTTCACTTAGTTTTCCCACAAAATATACTGTAAGTGTCTCTAAATTGGCAAGTTTATTCTGTATTTGCTTTTTCAGATTTCACCTTTGAAGAAGTCTGGGAAAACTTCAGAGTGACTCAAGAAGCTAAACTCTACCTTCTAAATTTAGACATGTAGCATGCTAAGTCCCACTGGGTGCGTCTACATGTGATACTATGTCACCATAGCAATGCGCTATGGCAATGTAGCATCTGCGGACAAAAACCGTGACACCATAGTGACACTCTCTCAGTATAATGCACCACTACAGCGATACAGCAGCCAAAAATAACCATGCGCTGTGTGTATGACACAGTACAGGTTGTTATTGCGCCATCATTTAGTACTTCCTCCAAAAGGAAGTACTAAATGGTGTCTCCTTCCCGCACTGTTGTTACTGCACCATCATTTAGTACTTCCTTTTGGAGGAAGTGCTAAATCAGGGGTGGACAATTATTTCGGGTGGAGGGCCGCTTACCAAGTTTTGGCAAGCCATCAAGGGCTGCATGGCAGGCAGACAGGGGCAGATAAATATTAATTTTCTAAATTTTTAGGGGCGACGTGGGCCGAACAGAATGGCCTGGCAGGCTGCATCTGGCCCCTGGGCCACATTTTGCCCATCCCTGCGCTAAATGATGGTGCACTAACAACAGTGCCGTAGGGGTATATGTAGACGTGCCCACTGAATATTAATGAGACTGAGGGATGGAGAGATAAAAAATAAAATAAAATAACCAGAAAGGGAAGTTGCCAGGAAATCAACTGATCTTTTTCTACTGTCCATACTGAATTAAATATATAAACCAAGAGCTTCAATGATGAAATGTAAATCAGACACTAAGAATCCTTTCAGCTTTCAAAAATGTATGAGCTACACAGTTAAGAAAATTTATTTTATTAATGGTATCTGATTTTAACCTGGTAGTGTCCCATTAACTCATAGGAGCTTTTATAATTTAATTATTCTTATTTTATAGCCTACATGTCTTTTCCTCACACCTCTGTACTGTCTCCCTGCAGACTTCTTTAGCCACATTGTCTTCTTATGGGCTGATTCTTAAAAAACAGACTGAGCTGGGATGATCTAGGTGGGGCTGGTCCTGCTTTGAGCAGGGGGTTGGACTAGATGTGACCTCCTGAGGTCCTTTCCAATCCTAAATTTCTGTGATCCACCTGTTCATTCAACATAACACTGCACATACTCCAGAGTATCTCCTTTATGACTCCTCCAAGAAAAAAAGAGAATCACATTCACCTCCGCACGGCCCCAAATAAAGCCGTTCAGACAAGAAGCCTAGAGGGAAGTCTGGGTTTGCCAGTGTTCAAGGCAGGGTCAGCAGTGGGGTGGAGCAGAGGAATATGTGTTCGCCAACTGGCATTTCTTATGCAGTTGCACAAGATGCAGGCTGCTCTGTGATTATTTGCCTTCTCTAAAAAAGTGAATCTCAATCCTTGCTTCCTCGGATTGAAAGCGTTAGTCTTCTTCACTCTCTTTTTAACTCCTTATTCCCATTTTCTGTCAGGGCTGAGGGCTCTGCTGCAGGACACACGAGTTGGTTATTCAAAAATTATGAGAGGTTCTTCTGTGTCCTTCCTCTGAACCCAGGCCCTGTCCTACAGCCGTCTTCCAGTTATATCTGCCTCCTCAGTGTCACTGCCTCAGCCTCCACCACTGCACTTGTAACTTGAATTTTTCCTCCATAAAATACAAATAAGACTCCCTTACCAGTATTACCCCAGGTTAGTTTTAAATAGTAAGTAGGAAAAAGCTTAATTTGACTTCTTAGAGAGAAAAGGAGAACAGCAGCAATAATTTATGTCCCTCTGACATCTTATTAAGTAAAACAAAATAGTACTGTAAAACAGTCTCAAATTTATTTATTTTTGTCTAAAAATCAGCTCCTAAAAGCAAAGAGCCAGGAATGTAGGAAGCACAAATGAACTGCTGGGCCAGGGCAGCATCATATAATATTTAACTTCCTGCGCTGTGTATGCATGAAAGCCCTTCATAGCTCTCCCCAGACTCTGCCTAGATTTGCAGCTGATGCATGCCTTAACAGTTGGTGCCACACATCAATAGATTATGAATTTGAAGCTAGGAATGCTATGTAAACCCATCAGGGCTCTACATTAATCTTCAGTAATATCCAACTATTTGCTGCCCAGAATGATGAATGCCAAAATTCTCACTGCCTCAATCTTAAAGGTAGAAAAAATATTCAATTATATACTAGAATATATTTATAGAGAGAAAGCAGATCTATAAAAAGTAGAAAGAGAAATGCAAAAAAAAAAAAATGATGCGGTGTGGCATGGAGAGTTTAAACTGCATAAAAATGAAATGAATAAATCACACCCAACTCCCTCCTGGCTTCAGAGACATACCTATACTAGCACCTGTTTGCTGATCCCCTCACTGACTCAGCTCTGCTGACTTAAGTGTTCAGGTGAAGAAGAACCTAAAATCCACTCGGTCCTGGAAGGAGAGATTACCCTTCCAGGATACAGCACCCCTTACTCAAGTGTAGGTGGACCCAATATCAAGGTGGCCAGGCAGGAGTTGAAGGAGGATACATACTCTTCTTTGCTGCTGCAGAGCACCCAAGTCAAATTCTAGCCCCCAAAGCCTTTATCCCTCTTGTGCATTCAACATATGCCACTGATTACACAACAGCCCCATTTCAGAAATGTACCGCCTCTACTTTTGCATCCTGTCTGCCTTGTTTTAGTTTGCACACACATATCCTCCACCTAAACCAGAGCTGCAGCCTTGTAAAACCATTAGGAAATCATTCTTATTCAAATCTGCTCTCTCCCCAGGTCCTTAACAGTATGCCTGCACCAGGTCCCTGATGCTTTTGGGGAAAGGATGCTCTCAGGCACTCCCATCCACATGTTTCTGCCTGCATGTGCAAAACCTAGAAGTGCAGCAGTGAAGCCAGCTCCAGGGACATCCCCTAGGCCACTCTTGCAGCCTCTTTCTCTGGTGTACCGGAGAGCAGCCAAGCAGCTGTGCAGTCATGTACAGGTTGGGCACGTGCAAGTTAGAGAGAGATCAGCAGAACTGGTCTCTGAATGGGCTGTTTTGGGGAGTGCAACGTAGATCTTTGAACTGTTTACTGGCATCAATCTCTGCCTCCATGACAACTTCCCTGCTCTATAAAAGTGATGGCCTATGAGCTGCAATAGCTCCATGGCTTTATATCTTATATTAAACCCTAAAACTCCCCTACAATGAGATACAAAACATGGAAAAATGATGTTTTCCAGCTTTCAAAGTCTCTCTCTTCCCTGAAATATGTTCTGCCTGAAACCAATGAGAACCTCTTTGGTGGGTTTGGAAGTCTGGGATGTAGGAAGTCGCACACCTACTGTAGATCCCATTTCAGTGCTGATTAAAGAAAGATGTGGAGAGAGAGCTTGCTATACAGTTTCACTCGGTGTCACAACTTAGGGCCCACATTTGAAATCAGTTTGAAACTGATATGGAGCTTTTCCTGCCTCAAAGGAAAACAGCCCTGCAAACAGGGACAAGACCAGTGGAAAAAACGTTAATGATTCATCATGCCAGAACAACTAGAACCACCGTGTTTAGGGGAAAATTATGTTAAGAAAGTCTGTATATTATTTTCAACCTTTTTCTTCCAGGCCCCGTAAATTCAGCCATCCATTTGCTAATGACCCCAAGACTCCCGGCAGCTCCAACAAGGCTTCAAATGAGCTGTGGTCTGACAATGGTATCCGGGCTCCCTGGGTTCAAGCGTCCCTTGAAGCGTCTAGGTCAAGGGACGCTCTCAAATGTTATTGTGCAATCTACCCCAAAATCTCAAAGGCATTGTCAGCTCTCCCACAGGGAAAAGACTGAGGGGAGGGTAACATCAAGAGAGGTAACAGGATTAGGAGAAATGGGTAAGACTCAAGGCATTGGTTGACGGGTAAAACGCTGGGAGAAAGGCCTCTTTCGGTGTGCACAAGACCTTTTCCTTAAAAACAAAGTAGAAATGCAAAAGACAGCTTTAGACTAAAAGGAGTGTAGTTAGAAATAATTCATTTCACCAATATTTCACTTTAATGCATATTAAAATGACTGGGTTGTAAATCCCTAAATAAGAAGCTTTGCACTGAAAAGACCAAGGGACTGCTATCTCTACTGCTGGCGCTTGTATGCCAGCAGGGTCATAAAAGGAATATGCCCACACCCAAATCCTCCTTTACATTTAAACACCCTCCAGCTTTTGTTCCAGCTTCTTGTTAAAGCCTTAATCTTTCTGACCACATTTTGTCAGCTCAGCTGGGACTGCTATTGACACAGCAAACATAACAAATGTCATCACAAGCCCAGAAAAAGTAGTAAACTGAGGCAGTCGCAGTTTCTCTCTCATTGTTTTTCTAACTTCACCTACTGCGAATTTTTCACTCAAATATCTTCTGCACTTAACATTAAAATAAAAATTAAAACCTAAAGGAGACTATTGCTTGGCTCCAAAAAGAAAGTCTGTATTTGGGATATGCCTTCACTACAACAGCAACTTCTGCCCTGAATCTGAATATGTGGGTTAGGGCCAAGTGGGTGTGAACAACCACAGAGCACAGCCCTATATCCAAGGCAGGGTTCTCACCCGTACTGCACATACTAAGGCCTCCTGTGGGCTTCCCAGGGTTTTTTGTGCTGCAGTAAGCTGAACTGCTCTCCAGTGAATTCTGGAGGAACCTGTCTATCCTTCTGGGTAGAGGTGGGAAATTGTAGGAAAGCGCAGAAGAAATAACAATACTTGAACCTGTGTTCTGCAAAAGAGGCAGCCCAAGTGAAAGCAATACCCAAGCTCTAGCCTGAGCTACTAGTCCAGGGTTGAAGCACCCATAAACTCATGCGAGAGGATTTTGTTTGTGGACAGAAGTGGGGTTTGGGACCTCAAATAATAGCCCATAGTAAACTCTACAGTAAAGACATACCCTTGCAACACAGATGACAGAACTATAATAGAGACCAAGGTTGGACTACATTTCCACTTCTCATCCCAAATTTCACTCTGGATTGGAAATCTGTTAAGCAGCAGCTTTCTTTTTCTAGTATCTCCATATTTCCATAACCGGCCAAAACCAAGAAGTGCCAAAGAAACTGCACAAATGTAACAGTGAACACAGACGTCAGCAGCAGAAGTCCAGACAGGTCAAGCCACAAGACACGTGCCCTTTGTTTCTGTCTGTTACAACCTCACAACTGGCATTGCACAAGTCAGACTTGGTTCTGCACCTCAAGGCTGGGCTCATCTCCTGAGAAGTGTATTATTCACTGGTGTTGATGAGTCCCTTTCAGTACCTCACACGCATGCACTGTATGCAAACAGGCAGACTGCCAGAAATCTGGGTATGCATTTGATGAGCTGCATTATACTGCAGCTCATCAAATGTTGCATGACTGCCAATATTCAAATGTTGCATAACTGCCATCAAATGTGCATGACTCCAATAAGCAACACTACACTTCTTACTTTCACTTGTATCATTCATATAAGACGGGAAAGATTCTGGCTGAAGAATGAAGGAACCCAGCAAGTACCGCAGGGCTGCAGCAGAGAAAGCTTTTCCAACACACACTGTTCTAGCAGTGAGCTTCACGTGCGACCAGAAGAGCTTCTTCCTTGGAGTGAGAAAGTAGTTAATCTCCTTGACCCCCTCAATTCTTAGCCTGTCTGCTGAGAATGTCAATAAGGATGCCACTTAAGGCCAACTGTGTTGTGGACACTTGTCCTCTGGGAACTGGGCTGAGACCACCAACTCATTGTGCCTGGGCTGCCAAAGACTTGTCAGATGGTTGTCAGAAGGGTGAATTAAAGAATTAGAGCTCCTTTTGCACCCATTTTCACTAAAGGGGTTTATAGTTTGTGTGCTGCCATTTTTCTGCGTATTCTCTTATAAAGGAGCAAAGGATGGGAATCAGGAGACTTGGCTTCTGTTCCCAGCTCTGCTACTGGCATCCTGTGTGATCCTTGGGCAACTCATTTCACCTCTCAGTGCCTCAGTTTCTCCATTTGCCAAACACAGCTGCCCTACCAGAAAGTACAGGTTGAAAAATACTGCATAAATGCAAAGCAGTGTTATTTCATCTTTATTTTTAATCCACTTCAAAGCAAACTGTTTCTTCTCTCAGTCAAACGACTTTTCCAGGATTTTCTTCCATTGAGTTAAGCTGTTTCCTGATACCACGCTGCCCCGGCAGCTCACCCAGAACCACATTAAAGGAGAACTAACATCACAAAGCGCTGCCTCCAAACACACACCACCTGGACACAGCAACTGTGGCCACTGCAGTATAATTCCTGCT
>NW_005841865.1:4680109-4696344 GCF_000455745.1 Alligator sinensis
CAGTTCCTCTGGTTATGTGCAATAACATTTTGATTCATACTTACTTTCCAAATACTGCGGCCGCTCTTAGGCAATTGGTTGGGAAAGATGCAGCCGCCTCTGTTGTGCAAAAAGAGCCCGTGACACATACTTCTACAATGTAACAGGCAAAGTCAGTCCAATGGCTGTTCCTTCTGGTCTTGTTTTATGTCAAAATGCTTATTAAGCTGTTTTCAAATAAGGAAGGTAAAAGATGTCAGGGCAAAATGCTCTGGATGTGTCTTGCAGATCATGCTTCTTATATTCAACACACATCCTAATCTTACAAGTGGCTGGGCAGCTGCTGCAAGGGTGCCTTGAAGCCAATGATTCCAGCACCATGAAGGATTAAAACCACTGGGAGTGCAGCATATTGGAGTTAAGCCCCTGCCCTGCAGAATTCAGGGGAGAATTGTGGCCTATATATTGTTCCCTTTTTTTTTCTTGCTCTCAACGTGACCTCTGAAATTTGCTGAGAACCTTCATTCCAAATAACTTTCCCCACAAGGCAAAGCTTTCTCAGCCTGAACTGCTCATCAGGTCAAAAACAAGACACAATGGATTACATTAATTATTTAAAGAGGGACAATCTTAAAAAGAACAGCAAAATTTTTCTTTCTTCAGGGAATATTTTCTTCACTGAGTAAATACACAGGGATTTTTAGTGTGTTTGGCTAAAATAAAATAATATAAAAGAACCATGTGCAACTTCTAGCATTACAAAAACTGCAGTCACTCACATCCAAAGTTTTAGAGAATAGTAACACATTTTTTAAATCCTTCTATACCCTCCATGGACTCAGTCCAGCCAATCTTATGGATCTCTTCTCTTCCCTTCCTGCTCCTATTATTCATCCACAATGAATCCTCTCTCTGGCTACTTCTCCTAAACTGCATCTTATCATCAGTTGTTCATGTTCTCCCTCTCTCTCTCTCAAAGATGGTCCCTTAAGCAAATCCTGCTTCAGTGAGAAATGCATGAAGGTGAGCTTTCAGAGCTCACGCAAGGACTTAACAGAAGTCATGGGCCAGCCCAGAGTTTGGAGCTAACAAAGCCAGTTGCTTTTCAAAACCAGATGCAGAGGACACTAAAATATGAATTGGGTTTTGTCTCGTGTAATGTGGTATCAGCACAGTTTGCAGTGACCAACCCCCACTTGTTGCTTGCTTTCTCACTTTCGTTTAATCAAAACATGCTGGCACAGAATGAGAACCACCAGTGGCGGATTAAGATTTATTGGGGTCCTGGGCAAACAGAAAATAGGAGGCCCCCCCCCACAGGTAAGCGCAGGTTCCCTCTGCGCCTGCCAGGAGGCTGTGGCTAGACCCGCCTGGCCTCCTCAGCGTGTCCAGGGTGAGCCAAGCAGTGTGAGCGCTGCTGAGCTGAAGGTGCCCCTGGCCTCTCTGCCCAGCGGGTGTTGCATAGCTGGGGCTGCAGTCCCCTAGCAGTGTGGGATGGGCCGCAGCCAGCTTGCAGGGGGGGGAGAGTGGGGCATGAGTGCCGCCCCCAGCTGCCCGTCTGCCCCTCTTCCAGCTTGGGTGGGGTGGGATGGGGCTGCCCCATCCTGTCCCAGCAAGTCGCTCACAGACAGCAGGGAGTGGGAGTGGGAGCAGGGCCTCCTGGCAGCAGATGGCCCCGGGAAGCCACTGCCGCCTGCAGGGAGCCCTGTGCCCGCCCCTGGCCCTGGCCCAGCTAGAGGGGAGGAGGTACACATTGCTCACCCCAGATGCCCACAGCCGGGATGCCTGCCTGGGCCGTGTTGCCCCTAGCACCCCAGCAGGGTGCCCCTGACTAGCAGGGGCCCCTGGGCCCGGGGCCGATTCATTAATCCACCCCTGGAGCCACGCACATGCAACAGGAATATTTGCACGTGCAGAGCCTGTCCAGAGCCAGCAGAAGGGCCAAGTGCTCTCCAAGCCTCTGCTCTTTTCTTCTGTAAGGAATCAAACCCCCATCAACAGAATGCTTACAGCAAATTCAGCGCTGCATCTTCCTTTTCCCTACCTGTCCTTCCCTTTTTGTTTTTTGCCTTGTCAACACCCACAGTTATACCTAATCTGACCCTCCCTATTTCTGAGCACAGAAGGCTGGTGAGGTGACAGAGAACAGGGTAAATTTGCATCTTATAAACTAACTAAATAATACAGAGAAACAGCATGCACAGGCTTTCATAAACTCAAGTCCACTTCATCAGATGTACCCCATTCCAGCATGCAGCAAGAAGTCATAGAGACAACGCGTGAATGCCTATTCATAGCCCTTGATCTTCCTTGATGAAAAGGGGAGTAACACAGAAATAGCCGGGCAGAATTCAGTCTAAAGGACCCCCACGTACTGCCTGGGCTATCCTGGTTCACACTCGTAATGGCACTTAGAATTAGCCAACCCTGTGTGATGCTGGAGTCTGTCTGTACTCTCTGGCTGCCTCTTCCTCAGTTCTGATCTAGTCCTAACCATATTACCCGTATTCCCTTCCATCTACTCTCATCAAGACACATAGAGAAGAGGCATGAGGTTCAGATGAAGAACAAGGGGAGAGAGAGCAGAGGTATGAGATTCAAAGGAAAAATTGGGGAGGGACAGAAATTGGCTAGGGAAGGCTGGCAAAACCTACTTAAACCTTCCTCGTCCGGAGCCAGCCTTTCCATGTGACAACTCAGCTATGGAAATAATCCCAGCCCTGCTAGCCCCTACACAGGAAGAGGCCAGGACTAGTGATGGAAATTGTTTGACACAGCAATCCCAGTTCTGCTAGTCACATGTGAGCAAGGCACCCTAGGGTGGGGAATGGAACTCAAGTCTCTCACCCAGTGATAGAGAGTATTAACCACTAATATATAACACAAGATCAGAGAAACAATTCTCTTTCTGCCTTCATGGATCATAATCCTTCTCCTCTGTGACCTAGAGATTAAATGGTAAGGGCCCATTGATTAGTATCTACACAGGGCTTGTTCATTGTGTCCACAGTGACCAGGACTCTATTTAAGAGTCAGGTTTCAGTGAGCCCAGAATTGTACTAGGTCAAAAGTTTTATAACCTTCTGTTACTGCACCTTCAAAGGAAAGGAGGGGGGCTTCCTCCACCACCCACGACAATCTTAGGAGCAAATGGCTCCTGTGAGGTGATGAATTCAACATAATTGTCAGATTAGGCAGCAAATCCCCCAGGGACCAGGGGCTCTGTGGCTAAAACCAAAGGACCTAGCCTAAGATAAGAACACAGTAAAATACAGACCCCTTATTATCACTCCATTCTCAAGTCTCTGTGCTCTCCCTACTACTTAGCTGACTTCTACTATCAGAGAAAGCCTCACATTATCAGTGGTATAGGTCTAAGGACATAGGCAGGCAAGATTCTTTGGGTAAATCTGATATTTTTCATTAGACCAACTCAAATAATTGGAAAAATTCTTCTTTGCAAGCTTTCAGGTACAAATACCTTTCATCAGGCTGAGGAAGCATCTGCCACAAAGGAAGCCTTAGACTGGTTTATTGAGGACAATTTGATATCTTAGGAGATTTAGTGTCTCTCCCCTCTATATCAAATCCAGCCCTGTTCCACAGTGTCCAAAAATGGGCCCCTATGCAAAAAGAGTTTTGCAAGTCCCAGACTGCTTCAAAATGTATAAGAGCCCACATCCCAAAAAAACATTATCACTTGGTGGCCATTTAACTAGCAGCCTCAGCAGTAAGGCTCCACGGACATTAAGACTGTAAAAGACTGCAGAAATGGTCCCTCCAGGGCACGGCTACAATATACTGGCAGAACGATCAGTAACAGCACTCATGACAGACACGTGTAGAATATAACATCAGGAAGCAGGTCGGCCGGTATTACCAAATCTTTGTAGCCCGGCCATATCAGACATTTCCTCCAACACCCTGGATGCTGTGAGCAAAATACTGACACGAACTCAACTGCACACACAAATCAGACAGCTGAACCCCTGACGTGGGCTTTAGAGAGCCTAGGAAAACTTGGTTCTAAATGTTAGAACTAAAAGCTATACAACAGACAGCCTACAGGACAATGGTCCAATTGTCTGGATGTCAAGAGTATTTGCACCTCTATTCAATGAATGCAAATTTTATGGGCCCGCTGAACACCAACTAGCCTCTGATTTTATATGAATGATAGTGCCTGCCAAAAGGGGCATGCAGTTATTTTACACAGGCAAACTAAATGGTTACAGAAAAAAACAGCCCAACCTGTCTGCACAAAATTGGGACCTGCGATTGCTAAACTAAGAGTGCAAAACCAGAGACTAGCATAAGACTGGCTGAAAGCTGACCTCACAGGCCAGTGAAATCAATGGAGTCGCAGCAGAGATGAATTAGACTCCTTTGTCTCACTGATGCGGTCCCATAATAATGACATTCTGGAGGAAGTTGATAAGGTCCAGTAATCAGTAAAAGACCTTAGATGAACTAAATGGCTGTACGGATCAACCCTGTGTGCCCTCTCCATTACTTTGGGAAACCCAGCCTTGTTCTAAAATAACTGAGGGGCAGAAACCTTTCCCTCTTTCAAAATCATAAACCCTCTGCTGTTTTTTGGGGGATCAGGCTATCAATCAATTCAAGATAAATCTGTGAACTCCAATTGTGTTAAATGGAAGCATGGTTAGGATTTTATCCACAGGCTACATGAAGCCCAGAATCATCAGGCCCTACCTATCTTCTGCCATCAAGCTTCCAGTGACCCGTCAAAGCTGCTATTCACCTGCAGACATTCACTATCTCCAGGCCTGACATCTATCTCCTGGCCTGCTATCAGCTGTTTAAATGGGAGGGTATCCTTCTAATGAGTGGGGTTCTGCATCCCCCAGTGGAACAGCCCCCATAGGACTGTTCTTTTCCTCTGGCCTTGGGATCTACCATTCCAATGGCCTCAACGAGCTTTTACCTAGAGGTAGGAGGAGGAAACGATGAACAATGCAGCGTTTTAGACAATGTAACCACCCTGGGGTTCTCTCCCAATTCAGTTCTGCCACCATACGTGTTGTCCACTGCATCATGACTTGCTCACACAGGCAAGAGACACCACTTACGGAGCAATTAGGCCTTTGATCTGCAACTAGATGTAAGGTCAGGATTCTGCTCAGGTCTTTACCGCAAAGATAGATGCAGACCGAAAACCAGGCCTCAACTTATGGTCCAGCCAACAACAGGAGTGCTGAAGAGGCAGCGCCTACACACAGAGAATTCCCTTGCATTGCTTTGTGACTAAGAACCGACACTTCAATGTTCTCAGGGAGGGGCTGAGAACACTACACTTGCCCCAAAGTGTGCTTCAGAAACTAAATTGCAGTCTTTCCAAATTAGTCACAAGTTAATAAGGGAACCCAAGGTGGGAATCATACTCTCATTCCATCCTCTGTGAACACAAGGATGGTAGCCTCCCCAAGGGCTAGACCATGTGATGTGAAATACAGAAAACAGCTATAAATTACTTGAGAGCGGTAATTAGCTAGGTGAATGGTTAGCTACCCTACCCTCAGGGGAAGAAAGCAAAAGCCAAAAAATTGAGATGCCTCTGTTCCTCACCTTTTAGCTTTTTAATTCAACTGGCCTTCATGCAGCATGGAGGGCAACCTCCTTGTTGATTGTATATTAATATAAAGGGATCGTCCTTCAATTTAGGGCTTGTAGCAGAAATACCGCTATGTAAATATGGATTAAGTGTCCCACCACAATACAAAAAGGATGGGAATAAGCTGCAGCACTAATGAACTGCACATTCCTTCCTGTCATCCAAAGTACAAAATAAAAGGTTCTGGCTTTTCCACAGCTGAAAAGCGACTGCAGAGGAACCTTATCATCTAGTCAGAGGCAGGAAAAGACAAAACAGTTTATGAAGATTACAGAGATCTCACTGACAAGACAGATTTTTCCCGTCAAGGGAACTGCTACTAGCAAATCAAAAATATCCCCAAAATAGCTAAATCAATGGGTACTTAATCTCTAAAGGGCTCTCAAACAGGGAGCTAAAAGGATCTTAGAAGTGAAATGCCATAGCAAAGGGCTTGGGCAGACAAGAACTCAGAGTCAAATCAGGTCTTTCCAAAAGACTGCTGCCAAGGAAAGACCATGCTCAAACAAAATATCTGGCTCACGGGATGAAGCAATAAAACCCAAGAGACCAGGAATTCTAGGCCTGGAAGGAGCATGGAACAAACAATCCAGGGTTTTATTTTCCCCTTCTTTTTTCTTGCAACTGTCTGAACAGAAATAACAGGCAAGCAACAGAAATGATTAATTTCTAGCTGCTACTCTCATGGGCTTCTCCTGTCACTCAGACATAATGGCTCAATGCAGGCACTTGGGAGCACTCTGTTCAAAGCTTCAGATACTGCCTCAGGATTGGACACATTTGATTCTGAATACAGTAATGTGAACCACATGTAATAAAGGCAAGTGCAGAGCTACGGCCAGATTCTGAAAAGGAGACCCAGTTTTTACAGGTGTGATTTCCCAGTCACATACAATTGTGAGTACCAAGGCCATTATTTCAAAATGAGGACTCCCTGCCCGCTTTGGCCCCTTGATAGCACACAGAGAATTGGAATGACATAAATAGGCCCTAAAAGTGAAAGATTTCTTCAAGTGCTACAAAGGACAGCCATGCCATCTCAGGACATGCTTGCAAAATCTGGTGCAGAGGGCCACCCTAGGTTTTGGCTGGAAGAACCACAGTACTGCAGAGGTTGCTGGCAGGGAGGCAGCTTAGAAGGCAGCCCCAGGAAGCTACTGCAATTCAGACTGGACACCAAGGCTCTCCAATTTACAACACAGGTCTCAGGCTTCTGAAATGGCTCAGGATAAGGAGGAAACCAAGGTGACTTAATAAAAGTCCCCATAGGTCCTTCCTACTGGGCTGTGTGTTTCATGCCGTATCGCAGACACAGCAGGGAATCTCACCCTAGGTATCTACGTGCTAGAACACTCCTGAAAATCATCCGTTCCTATGTCTAAAGGTTAGCACTGGCACAAAACACAAACTGGCTTAAAATTATTGGAACGAATCCAGTGTCTTTCTTTTAAGGCATGGGATGAATTACGGAATCATTTAACCTACCCATGAAATACAGCCATTTGTGCTCACACCATGCAGCAATAATAATTTAGAAGTGATGAGAAACAAATGGATCTCTCGCTATAAAATATTCTCAGTGGATAACAACTAGTTCCTCTTCATACACAGCTTGGAGTTGGGTGTCCCCTGCCTTCAAGTCATACAGGGGAATGTTCTCTCTATTAATCTTCCATAGGTGGGAGCCAGAGACACCCTCACTTTTAGTGATAGTTGTTTTGTTTTTCTTTCTGTGAGTCCGTAAAGTCAGAGCCCAGGGTCTCTGCCCCTCCTCTGCACGCACCCAGCTGCTGGTCTGTTTCTGCAAGGGAGATTAGCTACAGAGGCACCAGAGTGGCTGGGGAAAATCACTGAGCAGCCACCAGCCCCCTGCCCTCTTTATAGATAATGACACATGGTCAGACAACTGGCACCCTTGAAGTGGCGGAGGGAAGAGCCAAATGGCAAATGGGCAGACTGGTGGTATTACTGCCACTAAATTCTGGTCTTCACGGCAGGCAGCAGAACTATATTTCAGGTTAGATGCCTTGACCTGGGGGAAGTGACAAGTACAAAAGACAGTAAATTAAAAGGAGTGGCCAGTAAAGTGCTGGGCTGGAATTAACCAAAGAGAATAAGAGAAAAGACAGGTTACACCCCTTCTTTCTGGTAGTGGCTGGTGAAAGTAGGCATGAGGACCAATACGATTAGTTCAAGGCTGTTTTTAAATGAACAGGCAATGAGCTAACTGGAGTTGAGCTATCCTAGGGATTCCACTTCTCATCTTCTAAATTGTGTTCGTACAGGAGTAGGCAGTGCCTTAAAACAAGTGTGCACATCCCCTTGTAAAAAGTCATCCCAACTGTCGGGCCTGCTGTGGTTGGTCACCCAGATTATCTTCACGGGTGCTTCTTTCACCTTGAGTACAAGTGGATTTCTGAATGCTCCAAACCAGACCTGAGAAAAATTTTGTTCTTTATAAAAAAACATAAGAGCTTTCCAAGCTACATTCTACAAAATAGTCCTCTAAGCCACACGCAAAAAAAAAAGCCACGGTTTAAACCTTTTTTTCTGACTTTGTGGTTCCTTACAGGACTTAATGTGGGGTTTCCAGCCCCACGGTAAGCAGCCTGAGATCAATTTCTGACCAGACTTTTGTGAGACATGTGGGATATGTTATCTGGCCAAACTGTGCACTATTTTATTTTCTGAGACTATCCTGTACTATTACGGCTATGCAATTATGAAGACTTTATTCAACGACAGCAATAACGCATGGTAACTATGCAGTTCTCTTCAAGCAAGAAACCTGCAGTACTTCTTTGCACCTTAATTAAAAACCTCACAACACCCTAAGGGATAGTTATTTTTCACACCTCATTTTTCAAATGAAGAAACCCTTGCTAAAGTCTCAAAACAAATCATTCACAGAGTTAAGCATATAACTTTGTAATCCTGATTCTCAAATCTTAGCTCTAGCCCCTTAGACAGGTCCCTGTTGGCTTCTGATTTACACTGTGAGGGGAGGGCAAGAGATTGCCAGCTAGAAAACATCAGAAACCTGTAGGGCTTCCTCTAGGTCACCATTCATGTGGAGGTCACTGTCATCAACATCAAGAGTCAACCCTGCGGCGCTCTGAGCTACAAAAGGTGAGTTCCATAGGAGGCATCAGAAACATCAGAAACAAGCATGAAGTTACCACGGGAAGTAGGCAATCTGTTCTGCGTTCTTCCACCACTATTTTAGAATTAAACTTCCAAAGGTTTTCAACTTTTTTCATTTGCAAATTCCTAAAAAACTTCAAACGGAGGTGCAAACCCTTTTGAATTGTAGGTGTTGGGTGTTCATAGGTTGTAGACATATTGGTCTAGAGGTAAAGGCAATCAGGACTAATAGTACAGATGATATATTAGACCAACAAGACTTTTGCAAAAAAAATTAAAGAAGAAATTAAAGGATTTCTTTTTTGCAAAAATCTTGGTCTAATAAAAGATATCATCTCTACTACAAGTCCTGATTGGGTATTCATATTGACTCATCATAGTCATATTTCACAACCCCCTTAGACCAATGCTTTCCAAACATTTCCTCAGCATGACCCCATTTATGACCCCATTTCCTCACTCCCAACCTGCAGCGCACGCCACCCCAGGTGCCCCTCACTCTTGACCCACAAACCCCTGGCCCTGCTGGTGCCACTCATTCCCGATGCACAGCCCCCTGAAACACATTGGCCCACAGCCCCCTCATTCCTTGCCAGTGCCCCTCACTCTCAACCCGCAGTCCCCCACCCCCCAGGCGCCCCAGCCCCAGAACCCCAGCTGCTGCCAGTGGGAAGCGGCAGCTGCCGTGGTACAGAGCCCAGCTTCCCTCCCACCACCCCATCCTCCCCCGGCAAGCAGCACAGTGGGAGCAGAGCCCATGGTGGGAAGGGGAGGGGTGCAGGCTGCCTGCTGCAGGCTCGGGGCTCCCTGCCTTGCTGCTTTCCCCCCGGGGCCCTGCAACCCAACAAGCAGGATCTGGCATAGGAGGGAGTGCCAGACTACTATGGCCACCAAGCTGAGGCACACCCAGCCTGCCCGGGCACAGCTCTGCACCACCACCACGCCTCACCTTCACGGTAATGGCAGGCGCGGCGTTCCCTCCTGTGCTGGGTCTTTCCTACTGGGCCGCAGAAGTGGCTCCTGCCTGGAGCTGGTCCAGCCCAGCTGCAGCCTTGCGACCCTATCCACTGATGTTGCGACCCCATTTGGGGTCATGACCCACGGTTTGGGAATCACGGCTTTAGACATAGTCTGTGGACCCCCAGGGATCCATGGACCACAAGTTGAAAACCACTGCTTTAGAAGAACACCTCTTTTTTGTCTCATAGAGTAACTCAGCATGTAGGAGAGAGAGAGAAATATTTTATTGTATCTATTTCTTTTAATAACCCTTGCATTTCTGACGGAATACTATCCACTGACTACTCAACTGCAGAAAACTGATGTTGCCCCACTGGCTTCAGTGGAGCTGCACTGACTTAAACCAGCTGCAGTTCTAGCCATTCGAATTTACCAAAGGAGACACAGATATATCCGATATATATTTTTTTCTTTTTTTAATTGCCTGCTTGTTTCAGTTTCTATATTCTGGGGATTATCTGCAGTAGGAAACATGAACTGCCTTCTACCAGTCCCTTTCACCAAAAACTTGTGACAAGTGTACACAAATCATACAGGCCTTCTTCCAGGAGGCAAAGGTTATCTGTGGTTAGTGAGCCTGAACTAGGGCAGGAAAGGAAACCAGCCACACCTCTGAGATAGCTATCTGAACATCCAATCTTGAATGCAAACAAGACTGTGAAATATTTTTTAAAAACCCAAAACCTAATAACTGCTACCTATCATATTTCAAGCCGGGTGGAGTACAGCATTCAGAGATCAGATTGACTATAACTACAAAGCAAGCAACAGAAAACGCAGTAGGGTTCAGAACAAAAATATTTTGAGTCTATAGGATGTGGTCTAGTTTATTGGCTGGCATGTGTCCTAACATCATAGTTTAAAAAATGGTAAGCTGAAGGAAAACTTCTAGGGTCTATTAAAAAAGGATTGCATCATGCTCTAATTAATGAGTTGGCAACCTATGGCCCATGGGCTAGGTCTCACTTGCAAAACCCATGGACATGGGGCTCTGGTGGTTTTCGGGGGTAGGGGGTTTCAATAACTGCTGCAAGGAGAAGCCATAGCTGTCACAGCTTCCTTCATGCTGCCATGGAGAGAAGAAGCAGCAGTAGCAACAGGCAGCTCAGCCCATTTATCCTGGCTCTGACCTGAACTGGGTCATTCTGGCCCAAAGCCTGAAAAGTTGCCAACTGCTACTCTGACCTAAAAATAGGCAGCATGTAATTACTTCTCCTATATGATACCTGTGTTTGATATGGACAGTTTATGTCGAAAAAATTCTCATACCTGCATAGTATGCACACTGGTTGCTCACACTGACAAGTTTATTCTGTCATTTTGATATTAAAATGGTGTAAGTTGGTGACTTGATTTTGGAAAGGTGTAACCTATCATACAAGTAGAACCCAATTTGGCCATATGTGTTTGCCATTACATGATTTTATAGCATGGTTATGGCACTAAATTATACATGCAGCTGCCACAAGTTCAGTGAGGTCAAGGGTCTGCCCAAAATGCATAGCTAGTACAGTATCCACGTCTGCAATGGTATATCCAGTAAATGAAGTCATTTGTGTGTACATCAGATGATTAAAGATTGGATTGGGTTGGACATATACCTCTATATAATTATGTCTAACTAGTGTATGCCAGTATTTAATCTACTCATGTTGCCACAAGAAATGAATGCATCAGATGCATAGTAAACAATATATGGTAGCTTTCATATCTCCTTTACTGGAAATCTAGCCCCTAATCACTACAATAACAAAAACTACAGTTTTGATTAGGGGTACTTTGAAATAAGTATGCACATCTCTGACAAATCATGAGCTTCTCTTCTTTGAATTTTAAAATAAATGTTAGTACTACTGAAGGGTCACAGATGGACAAGACAAGAGACTGTATCTCAGAATAGATACTGCATGAGTGGTAGCCAGGCAGGCCTCCCTGCACTATGCCAGTGTGTTTCAGTCCTCAGTAATCTATTCCTAGCGACCTGCTTGGTCCTTGGCCTTTCCAGAGGCATCCGCTGGGCATGCCAGCAAGGCTGCCATGATGCCAGAAGAGATGGTGGTTTTGGAATGCACCAGACAGCCCATGCATTGGGATTATCACTTCATTTCATTTCAAGCTGAACACAGCTTCTCATTTTGTCACACTAAGCAAAGAGGCTAGGGAAATTGTTTAAAATCCCAGTAAAATGTAAAAAGTTCTGCAAACTGATATAATGAAGAGAGTTAATGTAAGCAGCAGTGAAACAAAGAATTCACTGAATCTTGAGGTTCTGGGGATACTGAAAGTCCTTTTATGGTCTATGATCTCACCAGAAACCCACAATAGAATTACCTCCTTTCTCTCTAAAGCTTTATTTCATCAGTAATTTTCAGTAAAGTTCCACTAGTCTTTGACATGTTTTCCACCTTATTTCCTGCTTGATCAATATCCCTATAACTATGGCAACAGCATATTTCCACCATCTCGCTCTAATTCCTCACTGATTGCTTAAAGAGCTGCTGATGTGTAATGGAAAATTTTGGTTATATTCACACCAGGAATGGCTTCAATGGAGCTATAATTGTATGAGTAAAGTTACTCCCATGCATTACTATTTGCATGGCTGGGACTTCATCTCAAGTCTTTACACTTACACAGCATTTCTCCAGCAGGATTTTGTATAATATCTACTTGCAAGAATAGCACTGGCTGGCAAATAAAAGGTGGAACAACATGTGTGTCCACACTCATGATGAAATCAACAGCCACAGCTGTGAAATCATAGCTCTAGTGATGAATTGCCCATACTTTGCCTTCTTACAGTGTGGCAGACCTTAAATTCAAGGAAATCATAGATTTCCCATGCTCAATAGAATGCAAAAAATCAACTTGATACATCAAGTTAATATAAAATCTAGACTTTGTTTAAAAATTCACAATGTTAACTGAAATGAAGGTGAATGGGAGAATTTGTGTACAATTTTAGAAAAAATGCAATGAAAAGCTGTTGTTTTTGTGGAATGTTTCTACAATATGGTGCTACAATGTAGCATGATGCGATTCCAGAAACAAAACAAGACAGGAATAAAATGAGCTAGCAATTCCTTTCATTGTTCGACACACAATGAAATGCAGAAAGTTAAACAGCATAAATGGAAGAAAGTTAATTGTCCTTATTAAATTCAGAGGGAATACTCTTAAAGTATTAATAGTAATACGGTACACCAACACTAAATAAATATATGATTATCTCGGTTGGAGTTCCTTTCCAAACAAAATATGGTATTTTATTTAGAAAGGCAAACAGTTGGGACTTGACAGCTTTGATCAAATGCCTTTTCCATTTGTGTAACTTCTTATTTCTCAGGAGGAAAAAAAAACAGTTTTTCATGGTGATTGTCACAGTTTTTGTTAGGAACCTAGAGTACGCTCTGTTCTGTAACTTTCATGATGTCCACTTTACTGAGCCATGGAAGCAAAATAAAAGCCATGGAATCTTTTATGCAGAGCAAATAAAAGCTGGGCCTCTGTGTGTATAGGGACCCCCACCTAGCTTAGGCGAGTGAGGTCTCTAAGGAGGAAGAAAAAAAAAGCTTTCCTTAACTGCTACATGACCACGACATATTAGCTTTTCTAAAAGAGATAAAAACACTCTTAGTTACTTTGATTTATTGGCATCCTCATAACATCAAATACTTAGGAGATTCCTTTACGTTACTGGAGAAGACAAGGAGGTTACTGGTAGAAGGTTGCTTCAATATTATGAACAAACCCATAGAATTTTGTCATTTGTTTTTTTAAATGTTTATTGAGAAATGAGAATACTAGGGCTTGAATGGCAGCTGCTTAGTAAGAAGCATGCACTCCCTCCCCTGGCTCATGCCAAATCATGCCATCCTTGTTTACGCAAAAAACTCTCCCTGAGGATTGTGCTGGGTAAAGACAGCAGCATTTAATCTTCTTGTATTTTATTAAACTGATATTTAAGTTTTATAACCAAGGAAATCTTCATTCCTCATCAGGATTGTATATCTCATCTGCGAATGGGAACAAATTTGCACACGAGCTGGAAAATCAGCTTCTGAGGTCTTGCACAGTGAGATACTGCAAATATGTTTTCCTGTGATTGGGCCAATGAGTCTATTGCATCCAGAAATCCAGTCAATGCCAGTAAAATTCACACCATAAAGTGAAGGTGAACATATTCCACAACAGTGCTTGAATTTTACACTGACTTTGCATGGAGGTAAATAACTTGTTGCACAAGGTATAAGAATCAGGACTATGGATGGCAAGTAACAGTTTTTAGGCAATAGCATCACAGCATCGAGAAAAAACCAAATAAATAAGTATCATTGACCGAGGCATTCACAAGATCCAGACAGATTTTTCATTTTAAGAACACAGTGCCAGCTCTTATTTTTATTACTGTCATAGAGCACTATCCTTGCCCTACACCTAATGCAAGCCTACTCAAGTCCATTGATCAACCTGCCCTATAAAGATGGAAAATACCTATTACATCACCAGCCATCCCTTGAGAACCACTGCAGGACCACTATCTGCAGTACACATCCTAGTGCTTCTGGGCAGTCTAGTTTAAAGACAAAATCATGGGACTTCCACAACTTTCCTGGTGAGGATATTCCACAGGCTAATAAAACTCCTTCCTACATTCATCCTAAATTTTACCTTTCTAAATTTTACCCCATTAATCCTAGTTGTATCATCATAATGCCATACTAAATCATTCCCTTCCTTTCAAAACACCTACACCACTCAGTTGGTAAGGGATGAAGAAAGTCCTGGCACAATTTGGCTCAGAGTAACTGGGATCATTATTCAGGACAGCACATTAGCACTTCAGCACTTGCTTAAAGTTAAGTACATATTAAGTGGTGTCCGGCCTAAAGATGGATGTTTGGTCATCTTGTCTATTCCCCAATCCTGTATTCAAATATAATTACTGAAACCTGAACTCTTCAGTGGGGTAAGATTACAAAGTAATAACCAGACCTCTCCCTGTAACAGTGGAACCAATCAACACCTAGTACCAAAGTGACTGAAAGATTTAACTGCACGGAAATTGAATTAGGTGCATTGTGTCAGGATTCCCAACCATTACGTAAGGCATATTAATCAACACCACTCTCTTGAAAACTGTCAGCTTAACCAACATAAATATATGAAAAGCAAGATTTATTTGTAAAAAAATGAAAATCCTATGAATGATATGGATATACATTTAATTGTAAAAGACAAAGCTAGAATATGCCTGGCTTGATCCTGGCAGTGACTGGCATTTCATCCTGCAGAGGCAAAATTGCAAATTCAGTACTTAGGACAGAGGAGTTTTTCTTTGGAGTTTTTTGTTTTGTTTTGCCCATAGGGCGGGGTGGGTTTTTTTGCAATGTGTAGCTTTTTAAAGAGGCTGGTCACCCAGAAATAGATTTTTGTTTTCAAACGAAGTTAACTGACACTTTAATTGGAAGCCTTCTAAAATTACAGACTCTTGTTTCTGTGTTCCACCAGTTAAGAAAGAAAAGGAGGATTTAAGTAGGTACTTGCTCATAAAGCAACTGCATACTTTTCTCTGTTCTGTTAGACTTGGGTAATTCTGAAAAACCCTAATGACAAACTCATTTTAAAAAAAGAAAAGAAAAAAAAAACCCAACAGAAAGGATGGCTCAGAAACTGTCCTAGGTCTCAGCCATTTGCACAAGCTAGAGTTTAATCCTGAGCTAGGAAAACACCAGAAAGAATTTCAGCCTTGCCCAATCCCTCACCAATCTCTGCAAAGATTTCCCCTGCTTTGCATCTTCATCTGTGGGTGATCAGTTCCTTTATTCTCTTTTTCTTGTTGAGGACAGATCTGTTCTCTAGTAACTTTTCTCGCAGGCTGCTCTGCTTATTTAGGTGAAGGATTAGGAGGATCATAGAAAATGAGGGCTGGAAAGGACCTCAGGGGGCATCTAGCGCAACCCCCCTGCTCAAAGCAGGACCAGCCCCAACTATCTCCTCCCAGCCCCGGCTTTGTCTAGCCGGGTTTTAAAACCCTCCAAGGATGGAGATCCCACATCCTCTCCAGGTAGCCTGGTCCAGTGCTTCCCCAGCCACCTCGGGAGCGAGGTTTTCCCTCAATTTCCCCTGCTGCGACTGGAGCCCAGGAGAGCCCTTGGGCAGGGCAGGGGCGCGGGGGCTGCTGCGGAATCCCAAGTCTAGCTCCCAGGCGCAGAGGGAGCGAGCTCTCCAGACGGAGCCCGTCGGCGGAGGTGCCGGGGCGAGAGGATGCCCCGTCCGGGAGCCAGGGGAGCAGGAGTTTCCAGGCGCGGGGCAGGAGGCGGAGAGACTCGCGGGGACGGACAAACCCCCGGCGGCCCCCCGCGGCACTCACCGACTGCAGGAAGCGGAGGGTGCCCACGTAGTCGCGCTCCGTGCCCAGGATCTCGTTGAGGACGCAGAGGCGGAGGCGCAGCTG
>NW_005841865.1:4696620-4705035 GCF_000455745.1 Alligator sinensis
AGAGTGCGTGTGTGTGTGTGCGTGCGTGTGTGTGTGTGCGCGCGCCTGTGTGTGTGTGTGTGTGTGTGTGTGTGTGTATGTGTGTGTGCGCGCGCGCGAAGATATACATGCAAACATCTAGATATAGACATACATGCAAACATTTCCGGAGCGCACACAAAAACCAACCTGTGTGTATATATACACAGATTTGTATGTATCTGCACACACATCAGAGTACAAACACACAGAGATTGGTTTCTGTGTGTGATTTCTGAATACGCCTGTCCATTTGTATGTATGTATTGATATTTGTTTTCATCTCCGCACATTTAAATACATATGTCTACATATGTATGTGTGCGTATACACACACACACACACGTATGTATGTATGTATACATATGTATGTATGTGTGCATACATACATCTTTGGACATATATCTTTATGTAGATCTGAAAATATAGGTCCAAAGATACATGTCTTTGAATCTCTATATTATATATGTAGATCCAAAGATATACGTCCAAAGATATAGATATCTAGATATACATCTATATAGATATAGAAATAGATAAGATATAGATATATCTTTGGACGTATATTATATATATAATATAATATAATATAATATATAGAGATTCAAAGACACGTATCTTTGGACCTATATTTTCAGATCTATATAAAGATATATGTCCAAAGATATATATACACACACATACATACATATGTATACATATGTATGTACATGCACATATTATTATACAATGCACGTATATGCACATATATATAATGCATAAATATGTATGTATGTATGTATGCATTTCTTTGATGTATACATGGAGAAAACCAGCTTTTTTGTTTGCCTTTCTGGGAGTGTTTATTTCTGCATGTATCTGCAGAGGTTCTATGGTGTGTGTGTTGATGCCTATGCTTGCGCACACGCGTGCGCGCACACACACACACACACATACAAGCATAAACACACAGATATACATATATCATCCTCATCAGCTTTTGCTGGATAGGAGGAGGATGCGGGGGAGGGAATACTAGTGAGTTTTAAGGTGTCTGAGGAGTCCAATCCATGTTCTGCAATTTTTTTTACAGATATGACTAGAGGGGGGCACAACTGTTGGCCAGGATGTTGTGGGCTTTCCTTCCTCCTCTGCTGTTTCTCGGCTTCCTCAGCAAAACAGTTGGTTCTCTTTGAAGTGGGCTGTAGCTTGATGCATGGTGCTGCACCATTGAGACCTGTTACCAGCCAGCACTTTCCAGTTTGTAGGGCTGATGCCACCCATCTTAAAATATGCTTTCAGGGTGTCCTTGTTGTGCTTCCTCTGTTCTCTGTGGGTCCTCTTACCATGACTAAGTTGAGAGAAGAGGACTTGCTTCAGGAGATGGCTGTCAGCCACTTGCACACAGTGGCCAGCCCAGCAGAGTTGATGTTTCATGATCTTTGCCGCAGTGCTGGTTATGTTAGCTGCAGAAAGGATGCTGGCATTTGTGCAGTGATCTTCCCAACTAATGCGAAGACTCTTCCTGAGGCATCGCTGATGAAACCATTCGAGACACTTAAGATGACTTCGATGTCACCCACGTCTCACACCTGTAGAGGAGCATGGGGATAACCACTGCGTTGTAGACCAGGATCTTGATTTCCACCTGCAGATCTCAGTCAGCAAAGACACAGCAAGGCAGCTTTTGGAAGGTTATGCTGGCACAGGGAATCCAATGTTCCATATATAGATTCATAGATATACATACATACATATATATACAGACACATATACATACATACATATTTCTATGTCCAATAAATGTTATTGGATCTATATGTAATAATATACTGAAAAAACCAAATCCCAATATATCTAGTGATATACAGGTTTTCCTCACTTGATGCTGTACATGCGTTCCTGGAAAACAGCACGTAACTCGAATTCGCATAAAGGGAACCCACTTTACAATGTAACAAATAAGGAGATGTTCCAAGACCTGGACTGTACTGCCCTCCAGACCCATTTCTACCACTTTTACAAGACAATATTGGTACTCACTAACAGCACACAGTGCACACAAGCACAGGGCACTGTCATAATGGGGATGACAACTACAGAAACTACAGGAGCGAGGCGCACAGATCCACATAGACTATATTTTGGTGCGCGTCACTCTGACTGCAGGCTTCCACCGCACCGATCTCATAAGAGTGAATTTACCTCGTATCTAATGAATATTTGGTATAAAAAAGGTCATAAGAGCAAATTTGCACATACAGAACCCACATAAAATGAGGGAAACCTGTATGCACAGAAATAAATACATTTGCGCCTACACAAAGCGGTATGCATGCAGGAAAATACACTTTAGCATAGAAACACAGACACAGACAAACCAGCCTGTCAACAGATGTGCCCAACAAGAAATAAATACCAGTAAACAAATGCAAACAAATCAGCACTTACACATATGCATACAAACACCCACAAACAAATATGGACACACAATGCAGTTTATCCACAGATATATGCAAAGATAAACACAAACCAATATGTACATAAAGTAAGGTACACAAACATTCAGAGCACACACAGACACCAGCTAGTATGATGGGCATGGTGGTACACAGAGATAAACACATACAAATGTATGTGCACTAAGAAATACACACAAAAACATATACAGGGAAAATACAAAGAAACAGATACACAAATATGAACAGAGACAGTGCAATATATGTGCATATGGATTACAATTAAAATATGAACAAGTTAAGCAATACATCCACAAAAACAAAGTAAAGCATTCTATATATATATGCATTTTCATGAAGGCGCACGTACATATGCAGAGACAATCTGAGCAGGGTGCGGGGCCCAGGGCAAATCAGCGTGTGCGGGGCCCTGCCCCCATACGCAAGGAAGCTGGCGGCAGATTTGGTGGCGGGGGCTGACCGGATGCACTGGATTCAGCAACAGATTCAGAGGCAGTGGGGTGAGGAGGCCGAATGGCCGGACATGAAGCCAGTGGCAGCACAGAGTTGCCGTGCCACTCCACTCAGCTCCACGGGGCCCCCCAAAGTGCGGGGCCTGGGGCAGTTGCCCCAATTCACCCTCCTTCCCCCAGGAGGGCCCTGTACATGTGCTTGCAGAGGGATAATGCTGACACAGTTTCACAGGCATATACAACCAATCACGCATAAAAACACATTTGCAACAAAACCATACATTTAAAGCTTTGACATCCAACACATGTGAGAGCGTCACCCATTTTTACCATGGCAAAACACAGAACAAAGGAGAAATACAAACAGAAATATTTTCCTAATGTGAGCACAAGTTGCTGACTGATTTGCTTTTAAAAATAGTTCTCACGTAGTTGCATGTGCAAAATATGTGCAAAGTGTGTTGTGGACTAGGAAACAGTGAACACAACTGGGCTAATCTGCAGCTGGTAGAAATCAACATAACTCATTGACTTCAAGAAAGCGAAGTCTGTTTACATTCGCTGAGAATCCATCCACAATGACTTCACTGAGCTATAGGAATGCAGCGTAAACAGATGTGCATTCTTCAGACTACCAGTACTAAAAGATATTTATTCCACTTTTAAGTAAGGAAAGCATAATTTAAAATCTCAAGAGAAAAGGATTCAATACAATGAAGAAATGCTAACAGTGCAAACTTTCATGTGACACCAGATCAGAGAAAAATATATATATCTAACATTATCTAGCTTATTTAATATTGCAACATAAATACTGAATAAAACAAATGATCCCTTTCCTCAGGCCAAAATAAAATGGTCCTTACTTCCCAGGACATCTTAGTTTACCGTACACCTTGTTCTTGCCAGATCTCTTTAATTCTAAGCATTAGGAAAGTTTTCTGTTTAAGAGCAAAAGATGATGCCAGTGTAAGATACACCACTGTCATCCTGCCGTCTGATTTAAGCTCCATCTCATATTACATGAAATAAAAACTCTCTCTTCAATCAGGATACAGTTTCGCTTGACTGCAGATTTGTGGTTTAACCAAGGGATCTAAGCCATGTTCTGCCTTGGCTGTAAAACAGTGTCCATGATAATGGTGTGAGGATTGTCTAGATTCATAGATTCATAGATGTTAGGGTCGGAAGGGACCTCAACAGATCATCAAGTCCAACCACCTGCCTAGACAGGAAAGAGTCAGATACCTATCCAGCCTTCTCTTAAAGACTCCCAACATAGGGGAGAGCACCACCTCCCTTAGGAGCCCGTTCCAAATTCTGGCCACCCTTACCATGAAGAAGTTTTTCCTGATATCTAGCCTAAATCTGCTCTGTCAGTTTGTTACCATTGTCCCTTGTTACCCCAAAAGGCGCCCTCGTGAACAGAGCTTCTCCAATTCCTTGCTGCATCCCCCAATGAATTTGTAGGCGGCCACAAGAATACCTCTCAGCCCTCTTTTGCAGAGGTTGAAGAGGTCCAGGTCCCTCAGTCTCTCCTCATAGGGCTTGGCTTGTAAGCCCCTAACCATATGAGTGGCCCTCGTCTGGACCCTCTCGAGTCTATCAACATCTTTCCTGAAGTACGGTATATGTATTTTCTATATATGGTCCAGTATGGTGCCCAAAACTGAACGCAGTACTCCAACTGTGGTCTGACCAATGCTGCATAGAGGGGAAGTATCACCTCCTTGGATCTATTTGTCATGCATCTGCTGATGCGTGATGAAGTCCAGTTAGCTTTGCTGATGATTTCGTTACACTGATGACTCATGTTCATCTTGGAGTCCACTATGACTCCGAGATCCTGTCTGCTTCTGTGCTGCTGAGAGGGTCACTTCCCAGCCAGTAGGTGTGCTGGATATTTTTGCACCCTAGGTTCAGCACTCTGCACTTGTCCTTGTTGTACTGCATCCTATTGTGTACTGCCCACTTTTCTAACCTGTCCAGGTCTGCCTGCAGTCGTTCCCTACCCTCTGGAGTGTGCGCTTCACCCCACAATTTAGTACTGTCTGCAAATTTGGACAGAGTACACTTCACACCCATATCCAAATCACTGAGGAAGATATTGAAGAGTACAGGTCCAAGGACTGAACCTTGCGGGACCCCACTACCCACCTCCTTCCAGGTCGATACCGACCTGTCTACTACCACTCTCAGGGTGCGACCCTCAAGCCAATTTGCCACCCACCAGGCTGTGTAAACATCTATGTCACAGCCTCTAAATTTATTTGTAAGAATGGGATGAGATACCATATCAAAGGCCTTGCTAAAATCCAAGAAAACAACATCCACCTCTATTCCTGCATCTAAGCATTTTGTGACCCCATCATAACATGAAACCAGATTGATCAGGCATGATCTACCTGCTACAAACCCATGCTGGTTTCCCTGCTGCATTATTTTTCCCACTGGACTCCCACAAATATGATCCTTCATAATCTTTTTAAAGACCTGTCCAAAGATGGAGGTGAGACTGACTGGCCTATAATTACTTGGATCCTCCTTCCTCCCCTTCTTGAAAATAGGGACTACGTTGGCCCTTTTCCAGTCCTCCAGGACCTGACCTGAGCGCCATGAGTGCTCAAACAGCCGTGCCAGTGGTTCTGCTATGACACCGGCCAATTCCTTCAGTACCCTCAGATGTAGCTCATCCGGGCCTGCTGACTTGAACACATCCAGTCCATCCAAGTCACTCTGCACCAAGTCAGCGTCGACAGTTGATGGGCTGGTGTCCCTCTGATGCCCATCTAAGAACCCATTAGGAGACTTATCTTGAGACTTGTTCAGGAACACCGAGGCAAAAAACTCATTGAATACCTCAGCCTTGTCCCCCCTGTCTGTCACTAATTGCTCTAGCGGGGTTATGTGTTGATTTGAGAAGTTGCCGTAACAGCATGAAGACATGTGCTTTCATTTAATATTACACCCACATATACGTGTATTATACAGCACAGGGCTATAGCTCTCCAGTTGTAAGTTCCACTTGTGTCATCTGGGTAGCACAAAGGGAAATTAAAATTGTCCTAAAGGACCAAGTGGGGATATCCCTGGCATTGGGGAATGCCCAGAAAATATAAAATCAGCATTACTGGATCAAAACCACCTGCTCTCAGATCCCCAGGTGAAGGGTCACCACCATGGCTGGAAGAAATGCAGAGCATAGTTGTATTTTCGTAAGATGAGGCAGTTATAATGGCTCCTAAAGTGGCCATCACTTCTTGTTTAGTTTAAATCAGCCTCAAGATTTCTCTAGCTTGTACTGGGGCCCAAAGTGATACATAGCTGTCCTCAGCACTGGGACAGGCAGAGCAACTGAAGTCTCACTTGTCTTATCTTTTTGTCTCAAATGAAAGTTGAGTGTAGACAGTCTATTCCAGGCATGGCCAGAGTTACTCACCCTGAGAGCCACATCCAATCCTCCACTGAAGTTAAAGAGTTTGGGGGCGGGGGAGCGGAGGGCATATGAAATGACCCAGGCAGAGAGTGGGAGAGGAGTGCTGAGTGACCCAGAGTGGTGTTGAATAACCCCCCTCCTGCCACCACAGCATTGAACCACTCTGGCTTTCCCTGCAGGGAGCACGCCCCGGGGTAAGCAGTGCAACTGCAGCCCCTGCTCCAGCAGCCCAGCACCTGAGCCATCAGCCCCGGGAGAAGCGGGCAAGGCTTCAAGAATTGGGGCGAGGGCTGCAAGTACTATGCCAGCGAGGTGCATGTAGCTAGTGAGCCACGGTTCACTATTGCTCTATTCACACACACCTCCACCCTCCCCACACACACACAAACTTTATCTTCTACACTTCAACACCATAGACAAACTATGTACTAGTAATATTAACTATTGTGGCTTCTCCTGGAGTGTGTCAGCCTCAGACATCTCTGCTCAAAGTGTGAAGAAAATTGTCACAGTAGAGGCAGGTTGTCTGCACTGCAGGAAAAACAGTGGGAGAGATTGGAAAGCAAAGAAAATCCTGTGACACTAAGGCCACATCTACACAAGACACTGATTGCCATTTACAAGTACTAAATGACTGCACAGTAACCAGCATTACTGTGCAGTAGCGTCACTGAAACAGCTTTTTGGTAACACTGGCTGCGCTGTAGCTCATTACTACTGCACAGTAGCATCACATCACGCCTCATGCCACATGACGTTACTAAGCAAACAGTAACGAGCTACTGCACAGTTAGCATCTTGTGTAGACATTGGCCTAAGTGCCGTGCAGGTCTGATCTGTTTTAAAGAAGAGAATCATGGGGGATGTGGGAACAGCTGCAGTACAGGCCTGTAGAGATGTAGGAACAAGTGCTGCAAAACAGGTCTGATTAGGCCCTCTCATATTGTTAGGATCATAGGAAATCAGGGTTGGAAGGGACCTCATGAAGTCATCTAGTCCAGTCCCTTGTTCAAGGCAGGATTGTCCTTGACTAAACCATCCCAGCCAAGTGTCACTCTAATCTGCTCTTGAAAACTGCCAAAGATAACACAGCTTCTCTAGGTAGCTTGTTCCAATGCCTGACCACCTTCACAGTCTAACAGTTCCTCCCCATCTCCAGCTTAAATTTCCCCTGCTGAAGCTTGAGGCCATTGCTCCTAATCCAGTCCCCTATAGGCACAGAAAAAAGCTCATCTCCATCCTCTCTATAATCACTCTTCAGGTATTTGAAGACTTATCAAATGCTCCCTCAGTCTTCTCCTCTCCCGACAAAACAAGACTCCTGAGGAAAGGCTGAAAGAGTTAGGACTGTCTCCCAGGTCCCCCATCATTTTTGTTACCCTGAGCTGAACTGTCTTCAACCTGTCCACATCCCTCTTGAAGCACAGGGTGCAAAACAGGACACAGGCCTGCAAGTGAGGCCTTACCGGTGACCATTCAATTTAATTTAACCTCTTTACTTCCAAAGTCAATGCTACAGCTTATTTATTAAGTGGTGTGTGTCTAGGCAAGGTCTAGAACTCAAATTTTGAGAGATCCTGACATCATTTCAGTTGTTACCTTTTCTTCCTCTTTCTCTGCTTGGAGAGCAACAGCAACATCCCCAAAGCTATGCCCCCACCCTGTGGCTGAATCAGAAAGTTGGTAACTTTTGAAACTTGGTAGGTTGCCAACCGCTTTGTGTTACCTTAAAAGTCCGTTAAGAGTTTAATTTCCCTTTTGCAAATGCTGACACAGGAGAAATCCACACAATCAATGTGACGTTACAACTTAATGGGGATACCTTTCTGTTGATGCTGCTGGTGAACGCCCCAACTTCCTGACTGTAACATTGTGAGCTATCCTGTGAGCGTGTTCAGCTATTGTCTTAGGATGCCATTCCATAATGACTAAAGACATGTTACCTGTGTCTGATAAGCTCCACGAGTGAATAAAATGCTTTAATTCTGGAATTGTTACTCATGCCTTAAGGATTTCTTATAAGATGTTCAAGGTGAAGTTTTGGGAAAGA
>NW_005841865.1:4705066-4711854 GCF_000455745.1 Alligator sinensis
ATGTCACATAGACAAGCTTCACTGTAAGGGCTGAATGGGCTCACAGGGAGGGAATATGATTGAGCAGTGAGGCCAGGGTGCTGGATTCAGAATATCTGGCGTGCATTTCAGGGTCTCCCGCTTTCCCCTTGGCTTTGCTTATGCTAAAAGTCAGTGCCTATTTTTCAGTACTGGTCCAACTGTAATGGTGAAAGCATTGGCATAGCTCTGTTGTTTTTACTGCAATATGCTTGCACATGTTGTCAATGGTACCAAACCAGACAAGTGTGGTTACTGTAGTTGACTGAACTCATCATGCCAGTGTATATTGTCCATAATGGCATGTGATCCATTTATTGATACTTTACACAACAGTTTCCAATGACTAGTAGAGAAGCCATAATAATTTCATGACCCCAATAACTTACATAGGGAAAGTGTATCTTGATCAACTGAGGGACATAACTAATGGGCATCTGTAAATAAGAGAAGATCTGAGTTATTTCATTCAAGTAGTGATGAGCTTGGAGCTGAAAGCGCAGGGCTGTGTCCTGGCTGGTAACACCAATGTCTCTTTGCATATGGCCATGAGTTCTTTAGGACCCGGGCTCATTTGACCTCCCCTTCACCCTAACTGCTAATCTGATTAGCAGCACTCCAAGTCTGGGAGATGAGAAGCAAAAAGTAAAAGTAAGATTTTGTTCTGAGAATATTCTTTCACTAAAAAAAAAATACCGCTTTTTCACTAAAAAAAGGCTTTACTTTGTAGGGAATTTGCTCAACTGAAAGGTTGTTTTATTTATTTTTATTTCTAATTCTTCCTAGCAAGTCAACAGTCCTTTATAAAAGTGTCTTTGCTTTTTAAAAATGCATTTACCTTAGATACTCACATGGTCTTCACTTTAGACTGGGAATTTTATAACTTTACAGTATAGTTTTTCAGTTTAAAAGGGGAAATTTGTAGACTGCCAGCCGGGGGTTTTCATCCTTAAAGAGAGATTGCATGTTACTAGAATGGTGCTTCTATTCAAATGTTTGTTTCTATCCTTTTTTTCTGTTTGTTTTGCTTTTGTCTGTTTCAAAAAGGAAATATTTTACTACAATAACTACTTAATCTTAAAGGGAACATTGGTTGCCTTTTTTTTTTTCAACTGACTGATAAAAATAAACTGAAGCAACTGACTGGTTTGTTAAATAAATAGGGCATCAAAGATTATAACTGATGTGAAGTGTCAGATGCTGTGGGTTGCCCTTATTTTCATAAAGATGTAACTTATGTGTATGATTATAAATTATTTGGGGTTGTACAGTGTCTACCACAAAGGGCCTAAGACCTCCAAGTAGGTACTACTACAGTACAAACATTAACCAGTATTAGTGAGTTAGATCTTTATTTGTACGTTGGCTCTGTACCACTTCACATGGTCAAATTCTATGTTGGTTTGTGTAGATGCTGTAAAGTGAGCATTTGGGTATAGTGTGGGGAACTTGCTGTGCTTACCTTGCCTGAAAATAGACTTTAGCATTATTGAATTTACCTTAGGAGCCAAATAGAGACCGTAGCCTGCCTATTTCTTTTTCTCTCTTTCAACAACCATGCATTATCCCATTCTGAGAGGATGCTTATTCAGCACTTCCTTGCCTGCCTTCCCATAGCTGTGTTATTCTGTAGCAGTGCCTGCTGTTCTAGGGACTTATCCAAAGCCCATTGAAGTCAATGAGATGCTTTCTGCTGAATTTCCTGGACTTCAAATCAGGCCCCTGTTCCTGGCTGAGCAAAACTTGCCACTCATGCTTAGTTTGGCAGTGGTGTGGTTAGAAGGGTAGATGTTCACTACTTTACATGTCTTTCATGACCCTTTATCCAAACGCATATTGTGTATATGATTTATATGAACCAATCCCATGCATTTATTTATTTTCTGTGGTACTAAATAAACTCCAGCCTCACATGCCTTGATTTGTGAAAATGTTTATACAGCTTTTCAGTGGAATTTACTGCACCACAGTTTTGCAGTTTATTGAACCTCTCTGTGGTCAAAAGTATCTGGAGAAGAATAGAGAGTGTTGGAAGGAGACTATGAGAAAATTGAAGGCAATAAAAGGTGTGTTACTTTCTATCGAGGATTTCCCGTTTTTTAATATCTTTAAGACTATGTCAGAAGAGCAGCCTACTTGTGGCTACTTGTATTTTACCATGCACTATAGTTTTGCAGATCCTCATTGTCAATATAGGCCACCGAAAGTGGTCATATATACACAGTTAACATGCATTTGCCTACAACAGTGGTTTTCAACCTTTTTTCATTTGCAGATGCCTAAAAACATTTTAATGGAGGTATGGGCCCTTTTGGAAATTGTGAATGGAGGCACAGACCCCTTTGAATTGTAAATGTGGGTATTCACTTACTTTTAATTGATCGTAGTCATTTTTAATGGAGCCCTTATACATAGTTTGCGGACCTCCAGGGCTCCATGGACTGCAGGTTGAAAACCACTGGCCTAAAGACATCCCATGTGCCAATGTAACTCATTGCTGAATTCAGGTTCACAGTAGTTATATACTCATTGTATTAGTAGATTTGGCAGCAACCCATGGCACTTCCAGGGGCCTGTATCAGCTAGTGGGGCCCACTCCGCAGACGATGGCCAAGGCACCACCTACCCAATGAGGCCTTACTTTCTTACCAGGCTTTAGAAGTCCTAAGTGACTTATAGACACTGTTCTATGAGTACTCGCTTATACAGTCTGTTATTAGAAGCCTTTTAACAGAGCCATATTCAATGGTTCTTGCTGGATGAACCAGTATCTATTTTGGTGGACATGTAAGAGAAATAGAGTGCTAAAATCTAAACCCACAGTGATACAGATCAAAACTATTTTCTCTGAAGTCAATACAGTTTCACTAGTATGAAGTCAGTAAAAGTGAAATCAGAATCCAGCTCATGGGCTTTTGTCTAGTGAAGTACTACAAATGTTAATACATTCTGACTCACTTCACAATGTGAAACATATGTAGTACATCCCAGCTCAGCCAAAGAAATGCAAACTATGGGCAGCAACAATCTTTAAATATCTGCATTAGGCTTATACATGGTAGCAATTGTAAGATATGCATTTTTCAAATATAGTTGAACAGTGTATGGTCAAGGTATCTCACTAACTGACAAAGTGATGCCTTCATGATACATTGAGTTGCTCTTTTGAATCGGTATCAACATACCATTATTGTATTGCCCCCTCTACAATACACGTGATGGTGGTTCCTCTTCTTCATACAGCTAGGGATATTTTATCTTAATCTAAATATTTTAACTATTTTAAATCTTTTGTTTAAACCTTTGTCTCTTCTTCAGTGTAGTTCTGTTAGTTCAGCAATAGGGTGCATGCTGCCTGAAAATCAAATACTTGTTTTTAAATTAAATTAAACTTTTGCATTCAGTTGATCAATACAAGATTTTGAATATGTAATTTAAAAAATATGTATTTACTTATTTTGTGGGATGTAATAAGAGAGTCCCATATATTTTTAAAAGCATATTAAATTGCTACCAGTCCCTACAAACGCACACAATCCCTTAGCTGGCTGACAACTTGTGCACAAGCTTGTTAGACCTTGAAACAGCTGAGTTTATAATTAAACAGTTTATAATGAAATCTATGATATAATAATAACAACAACAACAGCCTAATGGAGCATACATAATTATGTCATCTGTAATACACTCTGGGGTACATATGCCCCAGTACAGTACCTTCTATGTACAGGAACTGTGAAATAAAAACAGTTATTCAGAACACAATTTCCAATAGGCCAATACAAAGGGCCAACTTTGCTCTTTGTAATGTTGCACAAATCCAGAATAAGTCCTCTGAAATTATTGAATTTACTCTAGATCCTTTTAAAGGGGGATTCTTGGTAAGATGAGAACTGGTGGGCTACACAATGAAATAACACAAGCAGTGATGTAGAGGAGCCCCTGCCTGCGGTTAAGTTAAGGGATGGCTGGGGTCATGCACAATGAAAAGATACACCATCTAGCTGTCAGGAGACAACCCATAAACTGGTTGTTCCAGATGCTGAAAGAAGAATGGAGAAGGTTGATATCAGCTCTGAGGATGCCCTCAACAGGACCGGACGGAGAAAAAGAACAAGAGTTACTCACTTCAACAAAGGGACAAAGTGAAGGTAAAGATAAAGAAAATATTTTATCCTGTACTTTCCTATAAATACAACTTTGTTCATGACAGAGCATTACATTTTAGCATGTACAGGGTAAAAAAGAGCTCTGTCCAAAGTCTAATGGGCACATTAACCAACTCAAAGTGCCCATTTTCTGTTTTTAGTTAGGCTGAAGTAAATTGAGTTGCTTCCGGGGTCACTGAGATCAGAATCTGGACCACATCGATCTGAATCTTTGCTCATCATGATTCACTGACTTTTGTACAAACACTGCTGGCTTATTCCACAAAACCAGGCTCTTTATTTCGTACAAATGAATTATCTGAAAGTAAGATAAATTGTGTTACTTTTTGGTGAGCTTTGCAGAAATAATTTCTCAAGATCTCACTCTCTGGGAACCTTAGCTGACAGTAGAGCATTTGCATTTTCTTTTCCAGCATCAGCATAAAAAATACTTTAAAAAGAAAACTCCTCAGGTTGCTTGACTACAAAATGAACTTGAATGAATACAAAGAGCAAAGAAACAGAGTTCATAGGCAGGACTGGAATAAATTCTCTCAGCCTGATATCAGGATAACTGTATCTTGCTCCTCTCATAAGATTTTAAAGTACTTAATTAATTAAAGCTTACAATACTTCAAGGGAAATGAATGTAATTATGTCCATTTAAAGCTAGGGAAACTGAGGTAAAGAGTGCTGAAGTGATTTGCTCAGGGACACACCAGAAGTCAATTCCCACTAGCAGTAGAATTCAGAAGTTCTGATTCTTAGTTCCCTCCTTCAGCCAGTAAATCCCATTTATGAGGGATCGACACAGGTTTTGGGTGGCAGAGCATTTTTTCCCTAAAGGCTTTCTCACTGTTGCTACCTCCAGTTCACTTCCACCAGGGTACAGCTACCCATACTGGGAGTTCTAACAAAATTAGCACTCCAGCTGGTGCTACCACCAATGCATTAGTGGAAAAATCCTATTGGAGGTACAGCTATATGTCACAGAGGATTCAGTCAATCTTGATTTGAGAGAAGAGGTGGGGGCACTTCCACATCTCTCTCATACACTTTACAGAACACAATGAAAAATGATGAATTAAAGGAATGATACAGCAAACAAATCACACATTGACAACTTATTGTTCCACTAAACCAGGTGAGATCATAAGCCTCGGGACCAAAGCTCCCTTGATACATTCATGAATTTGGAACCCCTAAATGGAACTATGAGATCAATGAGCTTTGGATAAGATCCTTAAAAATATTTTAGGGAAAAGAGGTGCATTATTTCATACATCATAGATGTAAGAAAGAGTTTCTAAAAAAACCCTGTCTCTTGGTATTCCTCTCTCTTATTACCCCCATTTTGACATCTCCTATCCTTCCTACAACTGATTCGCTCCATTTGTTGTATGGATGTTTCCCTCCTTTTGCTCTTCCTTGATCAACAGCTTCTCATTTAAAGCTAATCACATAAAAAGTGCATAATTGGAGTTTTATGATTCTCTTTCCTGACATCATGATTTTTAATTATTTAATGAAGAGCTCTTGAACTTAGAACTAAGTTTCTGGTTTAATTAATCAAAAGGTCTTGCTCAGTTCAAGGTGTTTTGGTTTTATGGCAGTTTACTTTGTTAGTTTAATGCAAAATCTTTTTCACATATAAGTATTTCCATAAAAAATATCCTTAATCATCGTTATATAATCATGCTGCAAGTTTGAGTCTGCTCCTGTTACAGTCAATGGTAACCGCTTCTTTTGGCTTGAATGAAATCAGATCCATACTACCTAAAGCAAAATAACTACAACTACTACTACAACTAGAAACATATTGGCAATACAAATTCAAAATGCTTGAATTATTTTTATATTGTTGAAGAATTGAAATGGGTCTGATTTTTCTGAAATGCTCCTACTAACATAGGTCTTCCAGTTTAAACTCTTTCCCCCTATGTAATTATTTACAGTTTTAAAATTCTATGTACTTTTAGCTACCAAATTATTATTATTTTATTTCATTAAGTTGTGGGGGTAGGGGAAGAAGGAGTAAAGCAACGCTGAACAGAACTGCAGGAAATACTGCAAATACCATACTGTTGCAAAAAGAATCACCCAGACATAGAACAACTAAGCAAAAGTCTATTCTTTCATTTTTAACTCTGTGAGTAAATGAAGCAATAATGGACACAAAAAATCATGATTAGTTTTTTTTGTAAATGACTTCCTTCTAGCTGCAGGCTCTTCTCTTGTTGTAGCAGAAAGCCCCCTTTTCCTCTTGCCTGCATTTGCTCTCCCTTCTTTGGATATGTTTCTCTTTTTCTACCTTTCTTCCTTCCTCTTTCTTTCACTTTAAGATAAGGAATTGTGTTTTAAAATTTGTATGTGTGCATTTTGTGTCTCCCCTTGTAGTTTGGTATTTTTATCTATTTGTGTGCCATGGCATTTGTAGCTTATATTTTATACTCCTCACCTTTCAACTTTCAACTAAATGTGTTTTAGTAAGTTATACATTGTAACAATGTTAACAAGGGCAGGAATCAAACTGTCCTTCTCTGTATCAGGCTGGCCCCTGAAAGAGCGAGTGAATCAGTGATTGAATGTGTAACAAGGTAGCACACAGCAATTAACACCTGG